>NC_051847.1:9390912-9551630 GCF_002237135.1 Teleopsis dalmanni
TAATGTGTAATTTTGTTATATTTGATAATTCTTTATTGTCATTTAGCAGTAAACTGACAACAAGAGCAGAAATGTTTAATCGCTATAATACGTTGGCTTCGGACATTCTTTCTCAGTTTTTAAAAGGGACCCATAAAACAAATGAATTTTTTAATCCTTAATCAATTTAAGCAGTTAAATATACTAATACAACGCTTGACTAAAACATAATAAATTACTTTAAATTAAAATGATTTCAAAACATTTCTTTATAAGTCGGTAGGCGATAAGTTGACATATGTGTTAAATTAATGATGTTGAAAAAAACAGTGTACTTTTCAATTGAGAAATAATTCAAGAAATATTTAGTGAAACTTGAAATAATTTAAATATTTATGATACAATTGTGAAAAAATACGCATTAATATATATTTTTAAAAAAAATCTTGCTTTTTCTACGTATATATTTGTGAAAAGATTTAATTACGTTATTGTGAATTGAACACTTTTGGTATTTGGTATTTTTGTTGCTGTCATAATATTTTTAATCATCAAAACAAAGGGGAGTATGTAGAAGAAAAATATTTTTTAGGTCGAAGCAAATATCAAAATTCATTTTAGATAAAAACAGTACTTATATCCAATTGTTTATATTAAAAAACTAAATAGAATAGAATTGAAATTTTCAATTAGTCGTACCTAAAGTGTAAACAACTACATTTGATTAAATAGTATTTTCTGGAAATACGTGTGCAATTAAATAATTATGGCTGATAATTATCTGCAGCCAGTGAATAATCACTTTGACTTAAATGGTGAAGACTTAGAGGATGTTGATGATGATATTTTTCTGAATAGTTCTCGCACTAATAGTCGAGTCTCTGGTCATAGTAGCACTGGTGTTAAAACGCGTAGTACAAATCCTTTCGAGGACCAAACGCAAATATATGCAGAAAAACGTCGTCAAATTGAAGCACGTACAATTGATTCCACACAGAAAAGTTTAGGTAAGTGAATGTTCACATTTGTATTTGTAGACCTAATGTATTAAATAATATTTATATTATTTTTTACAGGGCTTTTATATGAAACTGAAGAAGTGGGAAAGGCTACTGCTATTGAACTCGCAAAACAAAGGGAACAATTAGAGAAAACATCAAATCAGTTAGATGAAATCAATTCCACACTACGTTTTAGTCAACGTCATTTAAATGGATTAAAAAGTGTTTTTGGTGGACTGAAAAATTATTTAGCAGGAAACCGTGATCCAGCACAGTCTCCACGTTCAACTCTGTCACCTACTGGTAGTCAGGAATCAACCGCCAACACAAATACAAACAGTGGAATGCCAAGCGAGAAAGCTGCAATGTCACCAACAGAGCGTTATGATGATCATCCTATAAGTCGCATACGCAATGACTCTACTATATATCAGCAAAGAGAACAAATGCAACAACAAAGACGCAATAACCCTTTCGAAATGCAGTTGGAAGCAAATCTCGAAGAAATGTGTGGCAATTTATCACGCTTAAAATGCTTAGCTACAGACTTAGGTGGCGAAATTGAGTCACAGAATGAACTATTAGATAATATGAATTATAAAATTGAAGACGTTGATATTAAGATGACTAAGCAAAATAAAGAAATGAATAAATTGCTCGGTAAGAAGTAGAAAACAAAGATAGCGTTGCATACTAAATTCGCAATTGTTGATTTAATATTTAATTTACATTTTGTTTATAAAACACAATAATATAAATCATGGATATAAGAATCTTCACTCTCACTATAAGAAACTTAGCTTAGAACTATCATTATTAATCAATTATGAGTTATTTAATATATCAGAAAGTATTCATTATTAATATCGAAAGCTGCATGAAGTTATAACAGAAATATATAATTAATGCTGGTTGCTTTTTGTATTAAACACTACCAATAAAATTTTGATATTTTTTTTGAAGAAAATAATTGTTTTTTCAATTACGAAAATTCTGCATAGTCATTAGTAATATTATCTGTTGCGTCGAAATTTATATCAGGCAACTCTATAGTATATACGAGTATCAGATAAAGATACTTATGAGGAATATTTATTCAAGAATAATATAATTGAATAAACCAATGCTAATATGTGTTGAACATAAAAGTAAGAAAGTCGAATAAAATTAGGAAATTTGAAGTCCGTTTAAATTAAACTATCTCCATAGGGTATTTAAATATTTTCGTATGTATACTAAAATAATAACAATAAATAGAGGACGTAAAACTAGGAAAATATTTAACTCAATATTTTTGATTTTTTACTATAGACTAGTCTTCCATTTCGTGAAGATTTTTAAATCTGCTTCTAGAGTAGGGAAGCGCATATAGCTCTCTTGAAATTTTAATTAGGAATTATGTGAGCAGAGGTAAGTATGTATTATAATTTGAATAATATAAAAACAAAAATTCTTTTATATATAATATATACATATGTAAATAGAAAAACTTTTGTTTTTGTAATACAAAATAGTATGAAATCAAAGTTCTCTTATAGTTCAAGTAGCTTGCGTTTTATATGACTTCATTTTAGTTGTTTTTATTGTATTAAATTAATAGCGGTTCTGGAAATTGAAGTATTTAGAACCACAACGACATATTGTGATTGATTGGAAACAGAAAGTAGTATAGGCAACCAAATTAATTCTTAATTACTGATTTGATTATTTATTTATTTTTTTAAGCAGAATTAGCTGCATATTACTCCAAATAGATAATAAATGTGGTATTAGAATCTTTGATAATTTGTAGAAAAATTTATTATTTCTTCAACCAAATATTTTTACATAAAAAAATATTCTTCGTGTTTTTTAAAAAATGAAAACAAACACTATTTCCTAATTCCGAAGTATTATAATTGTTTGCAGAAATGTTTCCGCTGTTGATCCTGGCCGAGTTAACAGAAACTATTGTTTTGTTTTCAAAGCTTTCATTAGTTTTTCCAATTTCATGGCTTTTTGTAAATCACCAGCGATTTTAAGTTTTCCAGACATAAACGCGGGAGCTGGTTTTAATTTGCCCGCAAACATATCAAAGAAATTTTGAGATTTCATTGTTAGCGTGGCATCAGGCGTATGTTGAGGTGTACCATTGCCACAAGAACCAACACCATTCTTCAAATCTAAATACCAAGTACCTTTTTCGTCGCCCTCAATATTAAACTGATAAATAGCCTGAGTTTTTGTTACAATATCTTCTGACAAAAGTGTGCTGATTTTTTCAAACACCTGTGGTATTTTGCCTTTTGAAGAAGCAGAAGCAGGGGCATCTATTGCACCAACTTTTGATTCCTCTTCGCCATCCAAGAAGAAATCAGGCATCAGTTTATCTGCGTTAGCCGGATTACAGGCATATTGCGTCATATCTTTAACTCCTGCTTCTGCAAGTACTTCATCGTCTATTAGAAATTTACCAGTGCTAAGACGCGGTTCTTTTACAAGAACCGCATATGCAGAATCTGCCATTATTTCAGGTTTTCGTGACCATTGTGCACTTTCCGCTCCTGTTAACATTTCAATTGCAGCTGTTTGTATAGCAGTACGCGGCCAAAGCGCATTGACGGCAATGTTTTTATCCTGAAATTCCTGTGCCATACCCAACACACACATTGACATGCCATATTTAGCCATTGTGTAGGCAACGTGTGGTCCAAACCATTTTGGATTTAGATTAAGTGGTGGCGAAATATTGAGTATGTGTGCGTGATTGCTCTTTAATAAATAGGGTAAACATTCCTTTGATACAAGAAAAGTACCTCGAGTATTAATGTTATGCATCAAATCGTATCGTTTCATCTCAGTTCCAAGTGTGGGTGTTAAAGATATTGCACTAGCATTATTTACTACAATATCGATTCCACCAAATTTACTTACTGCCTCTGATACAGCAGTTCGCACTTGTGCCTCATCACGCACATCTACAATACATGGCAAAGCTTTTCCACCCGCCTTTTCAACTGAAAATTTATACATTCAATCATTTGTTTGGATCATTTTTACTAATATAAACTCACTTTCTTCAGCAGCTGTGTAAATTGTGCCGGGCAATTTAGGATGTGGTTCGGCAGTCTTAGCACAAACAACTATATTTGCTCCATCTTTAGCGCATTTTAATGCAATTGCTTTTCCTATACCTCGAGACGCGCCGGTTATGAGTAGAGTACGTCCCGCTAATTTTCCAGTATTAATCATTCTGATAATAAATATTTAATGTCCAATTTAATTTGAAGGCAGTTTTCTTAAGTACTCAAAGAACTTTATACCACGCCAAAGAGAAAGTCCAAAGTACAATATAAACATATATATCAAACAAGAGAAATCTACTTCATAATCACAAGAGCAACAACAAACGCAACAAATAAACCACAAACAAAACAAAATACAAACAAGTGTTGTGATCTAACGTCACAAAAACATATTAATGGCATGATCACAATGTAATGTAGGGTGTTCCGAACAGGGTTAGTTCGCTGTTATATATATAACATAATTTTGAATCAATATCCACATATTTTTTTTGTATTTTTAAACTAGAACAATTCGAAAAATATGTTTAGTATAATACGCTACACTGGAAAAAATTTTAGTATGTGCTGTAGATATTAAGTAGTATTTAAAAACACGAAAGTCAAAACAAATACTCCATAAACACAAAACTAAAAATAAAAAATGATGTATATTTTTGTGATTGTTAATTCACATAGAATGATACCTTTGTTCCAGTATCTTATATTACCTACATAATTATTACTTTATTAATACATACTTTATTACTCTAAATTATTGTCAAAATATATTATCTGTGAGTTAATATACACCTTTAATCTAAACAATTCAGAAAATTTTCTAAAAAGTCGTTCCAGCAGCATTATAAAATATATAATAAATTGCAAAATTTGGTGCGAAAATTTTATGGTCTGTTTGCTCAATAATAACAATTCATTATTAAATAATGTATCATTCACTGTAGACAATGAAATATGTTAAAAATATATTGATTAATATCAGTTATTCAATAGCTGAGTTAGGCTGCGGTTACGTTTACAATTTACATTTATAAGTAATCATATGTTAGTTGTTATAGTTACTAAGAACCAAAGAATACTTTTACAAGTATTTACAAGTATTCTTTGCTAAGAACTATTCGCGTGACGTGGTGTCTCTCTCGTGCGAATACTTGATTAAACAAAATATTTTGTTTGAAATTCATTCGTTCGTGTACAATCAAAGGTAGAAATAGTAAAATTGAGAAGTTTATGTTGTTTTCATGTTACTTTAATTTTATAAATGGAATAAACTCGATAGACAAATATGTAACATATATACGTCAAAACCTTCTGTTTCCTCCAGGAAATTTAGAATAAGATTTACCTCATTATTGGTCCACTTTTTGTTGCCACATTTCCGATTTTTAGCCAGCAGCTCAGACATTGTTGGACGTAAAATAAATATATAATCAAACAATTGCACAAAACAATTACAAAATCAAAAAAAACTTAACAGTTTCGCTAAATATTGCCCAGCCGACAGTAAAAAAAGTAGTATTATTCACAATAGAGTCTTGAAAACCAAATATGCAAAAGGTAATTGGTGTTGAAAATATGGTCCTGAATATTGTCTTTCAAATCAAGTGCAGAATTATAAATAAAGTAATTGTTTTTATAAAATCAAATAATTTTGCATATGCAACGATGCACAGACATCGTGAATACCCCTATAATATAAGAATGCAAACCATTGTCCTTCTAATATTCATTTTTTTTTCTTGTATTAAAATTAATTAATTTTCAGTGTTTACAATTTTTATATATTATATTCCACATAACACAACAAAAACTTAAAAAAATGGCATTTTATATAAATTAAGAGTAATGTCAATTTTTTTGAACTAGACTTAATGGTGTTGTTTTAAAGCTCTGAAGAAAAAATTAGCACTAATGTAACCGCAACATGCGACGTGTTTGTATGAAAAAAAATATGTACGAATACACTAGATAAAATTCGCATGTAATGTAACCACAGTATTAATTAAATCAGATATTGAAAATGTCTCATGCCAAAGTCGCAGGCACGACTTCATTAAAATGAAGCAGAATACTTCTCTGCATATTTATTCTCAATTTTACAGTTTTCAGTTGCAAAATAAAGTTTAAAAGTTGATTTCTACATACATTATATTATATGCAGTTTAAACACATATTCCTTGTTGCATTACAGTGAACATAGTGTAAATATTGGTTAATATGGGGCTACTTCCTGAAACATTGTTATCAATACTGTAAAAATATGTGCATTGTGTGAATAATTTATCTAAAATGGTTGATGAAACGTTGTTTTCAGAACTGCTTAAATACCTTCATTGAATATTTGATCAGCATTTGATTTACCTGTGACATTAGTTGGTAGATTATTGTAAACTGCAGTTCTATTGTGAATTGCCATAATGTAAGTCCAATTAAGCATTGCGGGCAAAGAATAGTTTAATTGCGGCTTTTTTTGTTACTTTTTGTTGTGAAGCGCATTTTAGTTGAATGTAACAAAAATATCGAAAATATTTTTATAATTTAATAAATATGGAGCTTAATAATGCAGTAGAAGAGTCATGCACTGTTTTAAAGGACCCAATATCATTAGTGTAATTTGTTTAAAGAAAATTTATGTAAAAAAATCTAAAAATTTTATGTACATGTGTATAGTATAACTGTATACCGATACCGAATTTCTAATAACTTTGTTATTTTCAAAAAGTATTTATAATTAATTAAACTAAAGCTGTGTTTTGTTTGTTCTTACAGTCAACTATTGAGTGATGGCGCTAATTTCGAAATTAGCACAAATGCGGATGAGTACGAAAATAATATGTTCGATGAGCTCAACATTGGCTCTGACGATGAGAATGAAGATAGCGAAACTATAATATCTCAGTTTCCATCGCCTTGGACACAACCGTTTGCGGAACTTAAACAAGATATGGTAAAAATATCAGATGATATTCATAAGAAAATAACTGCTGTTGGTTGTAAGGAAAAAGGTTTAGTTCCGGACAACGCACGTGTATGTATAAAATACAATGCTTATTGGGAAGGTGACAGTGTCCCATTCGATTCTTCCTTTTTACGTGGAGCTAAATTCACTTTTTATACCGGTCAATGTGAAGTCCTGTCAGGTTTGGAAAAAGCTGTTCAATCTATGTATCAAGGCGAGAGCGCCACATTCATCATACACTACAATTTATTATTCCATGAAATGGGTTGCCCACCACGTGTTAAGCCAAAAGCTGATGGTCTCTTCATTATAGACGTAATTTCCTTTGATTTGATAGGAAATCTTACTGCAGATATGAGTATTAAACCCGAAGATCGTAATAAATATACTATAGTTGTCGAAAAAGTAAAAGATATACATTTAAGAGGTTTAGATTTCTTTAAACAACAAATGTACAGAAATGCCATATCTGCGTTTCAACGTGCTGCCAACGTACTAAGCTATTGTAGCTTACAGAATGAAGATGAGGAACGTGGTCAGAAGTTATTTTTGATTAAATTGTATACAAATTTAGCGGTATGTTTCAATAAAGTTGGTGATCCAAAGAAAGCTTGTATAATGTGCAGGGAAGTACGTAATTTAGACAAACAGAAACCGTCGTGCAAAATTCTATTTCAAGAAGGCAAAGCCCTGCGTATGCTCGGTAAGTAACGATATAAAATTACTAAAAACGGCTATAACAAATAAATATTTTTTAATAGGTGAATATGAAAGAGCTCGTAATATTTTGGCAAAGTCACTTCTCCTAGAACCTATGAATCCCGAAATCAATGCTGAATTAAAATTACTTAATGAGCAATATGAGCAGTGGCAACATCAAGAAAAAAATATTTGGACAAAAGCACTAGGAATGCAGTTAAAGGAGAAGTCTAAAAACGACGTTGAAACTACTAATAGAGATCAATGGGAAGAAATAATAAAAAATTTCAAAACTAAATCTAACTTAAATGACTTTAAGTTACCAACCTATTTGTCAAATGATGATATGACTTTGATCAATGAACTCGCTGAGCAGTTTGAGTTAAAAGTCCGTGTTTCTACTTTGAATAATACACGCACTTTGTCGCGCAAATAATATTTGAAGTGAAATAAATTACATTTGCTTTATAACGATTTTGTATTGTTAGTATACTAATGCTTGTAAATGTTTATCTTTGCTTGTAAATGTATATGTAAATAAATTATATAAGTACATATATTAAATATATAGAATACCACAGAATTTTAGTAGTGATAAAAAATGCCAGTAGTAGTTGGTAACTAATTCATGAGTATGTTTTATATAGTTTAATAGAGAGATCATTGTTAAATTCTCATATAAAGGTCTAAAGCTAATGACATATTTATTAAGAACTATAACTGTGTATTAATATAGATATAGAAGAAAAAAAAATATGTCAAGTATATACACATTATACCAACTATTTTCAGAACTTAAAAATAATCAATCAAAAAATTCAATATATTGGCATTTTGAATATCTGTAAATGACTTATTTATAAAAGGTATATTAATATAAACTATTTGAAGTATATAGTTATATATATATATTCTTTTTTTAAACTAAATTAGTACACCAAAAATATGCTTTAATTTTAATAAACTAACTCTATACTTTCAAGTTTGTTACGAGTATTAAAATCTATAAATTGCCATAAATACTTTGTAAAAGTTAATGCAAATAAAATGTTAAAAGTATATGAAAATTCTTTATATGTAATTATGGATTTATTTAGACATAAGTTTATATACTTCCGTTTATGTTGTAATCAATTTTGAAGTTATGAGTATTTAAATATGTACTAGTAAGATACCAATTCCAAGAGATGCAGCTCAGCATGTTTCTAAGAAGAGATTGCATAATTTGAAGGTACGTTAGCTGGTTTTTGAAAAAATTAAGATACAAATACCCATGTTTTGAGCTAGGAAACTACTGTTTTAAAAAAATGAGCAATGTTTGTAGTGCCTACAATTACAATATCAAGCAAACACTTGAAGAAGATAAACTTCAAGCAAAATGTTCTAGCGAGTGCCGAGCAATGAGAGTGCCGAGTTTTAGTATTCCATCCGATTGCCAGATCTACACGTTACAAAATGACCTATCAGTAGAGGCGAGGTAGACTTCTTAATCCGTGGCTTCTTCCTATCCTCATTGATTTAATCTGTTCTGTTTGAAAAGCTAGTATAAAAGACACTAAATGAAGACCCAAATCAAATGTAATTATTGTTCTAAGAAATTACATATCACCTCTGCTCAACTCATCGATTAGGCAGATGTCAAAAATGTCGTTATTATCCGGAAAATGTTTCAAATTAATCGATGAATACTTCGATATTTCATTCAAAAATGTATCACATTTTGTTCCAAATTTTATATCCTATGATCACACCTGCTACTTACCTAATAGTCGGTTTTTTTTGTCATATATTTTATAATGATTAATTGGCGAAATGGGAAGCAGAAAAATTTGTTCGATGAACACTATAATGATCCGTTAGTCAGAAGAAAAGTTAAAGGTTGAATTGCTAGGCGATTATTCTGGTCAAGTCCGTAGCAAGAATTTTATATATTAAATGATGCTTTCAGATTTTTCAGTAATAACAAACATTAATAATAAAAATACATATGTTAAAATGTAGTTTCTATATTCACTTTTTGGAGACTTCAGCAAATCAGGCCCCACCTTTAGCTAAGTGCCTGATCCTGCTCACTCTTTTTCCAAAGCTTTTAAGAAAATAAGATAAAAGTTTATATTCCTAACAAAACATAAAAATAAAATATTTTTTGTTCAAACGAAAAATATTTATTTACTGCTTTATGTCCTTATACATTTTCATATACATTTGAGTGAAATTAAAATTTTTTATAATGAATTTACTTTTTTTGTGATTTATTTTTCTTAAGCGTTGACATTTTTACAATTAAAAAATTTTGTTTTGACAATTTAACATTATAATTGTTCTTATATAATATATCTGCATCAGAAACTATAATAAAATAATTTTTAAGTTTATATGTATGTTTATACATATACATTTACAGATATATAACTATATTTATATATTTTCTTTGTTAAACACAGTAATAAATGATTTGGTAACATAAAGCTTAAATTTAATTCTACAAATAAATTCTTTACATATTTTTATATGTTAATTTTAAATTAAAATTATTCATATCAAATATTTTTTTATGGTTTTTTGTTTTGTTTTGCGCTTAAATTTAGAAAATTAACTAATTCACATATATGCAAATGAAACTCTTTTTCTTTATAGTTCTTTAATTTTTTGATTATTTCTATTCTGATATAAGGTCTCTTTAAATTTTTCTTATACATATTTAAATATTTTCATTTAAATTATATATTTTATAAACTCTTATTTTTGCTTTTATTTAACATTAATATATTATTTGTGTTAATGTGCATTACATATATTTTAACTAGACATATTTGTTTTATATTATTTATATTATTGTTTAATATCTATTTTACTGCGAAATTTGATTTAATTCTTATATTAGTTAAATATAGTCTATTATAACTTAAATATTTTTATATTAAAAAGAAGCTTATATTTGGCACTTAAAATAACCCGAAAACTAAGTTAAATATAAAAAACAATTTTTAAAAAATAAACAATAAGGATTTCTATAAAAATCAAAGTTTAAAATATTCTTCGATTTAACATTGACATATTCCATGGTATGTTAATAAAACTTTTATTATTTAAATCGTTTGATTATATGTTTTAATATTAAAATTATATTTTTACATTTATATGACCTTCTTTTATATACAATTTAATCTAATTATATATATATATTTATATTTATTTCATATATATATTTATTATTTACTTGTTATATGTATATTATTTTAAAAACATATTTATCGCGTTTTCTATATTATTTTTTACTTTATTTAAGTTAATATGTTTTACCTAATTCATTATTTTAATTGAAGTTATAAATTTTTTGCATAATTTAACTTTTTGATTATATGTAACTCATTTGTTTATATACTTTTTTCAACTAATTTCTGTTACTAGGCAGGATGATAACATTAAAACAATACTTGGATATGTTGACCTGTGTTATTATTGTTAGGGGGTGTGACACCGCGATCGTCGAGTCTATTGTGCCCCGACGTTATTGATTGAATAATATAAAATTATTTTAGAAAATAATATTTTTATAATATTAAAAAAAAATTTGAGAATCAATTGATTTGAAATATTTTAATCTATTTTGTTCATTTCATAGATCTAAATAATTTTTTTCAAATACAATTTCATAGTAAGGGATAGTTTTTATATTTCATAAGTTATCAAAATTATTTTTCCAATGTTTGTATGATTTATGAATAATATACATATATTTTAGTAGCTCATCTGCCGGTAGTGACCGCAAAGGTATTAACATTTATAAAAGTACAGTAAAGAACATATAATAATATTAAAAAAAAAAACAAGAATTTAAAACAATTTAGTAAATTATAAGTATATGTTTAGTAGTATTTTTATTGAATACTTAAAATTATTATATACAAATTTAAAAGTCTAACTAAAACTGTTAGTTAAGAAATAATAAAGCACTCCTGATCTGAACAGATCCGAGAAACACTGTTCAAGTTTTTCAATTACTAAAAGTAGTATAAGGGGATATCTATATTTACGATTTGTTTTATTTAGACTGCCAGTTATTGTGGATTTAATGAGAGGGAATGAGTAAGAATGTGTAAGAATGGTGGGATTTGAGATAAAGGAAACTAACATAAGGATGATTTAATTGGGTTTTGGGGAAGTTTTTTTAAACTCAAACATAAACATTTAAATTAGATAATATATCAGATTCTTTGATAACTACATTGAATATAGTCAAAGTAATATTATAAATTGTATATATTTTGGGATTACGTTGTATATTTCTCCTTATAAAAAAAACGTCAAACAATCCATCAAAATTTTTAAAATATATATTATATAAATGGTTTTGATTAAATATAATTTTTTATTTATATATATATTAATGTATTTAATACATATTACTATTAAAATGAACAGTAATAATACTGATATTATTTTATTATTTATTTTATATTAATTAATTATATTTGTATATTACTGTAGTATTTAAATTATTTTGATTTTCATTTTTTGATATCTTTATTTAATATATGATAAAATGAATTTATTATTTGTTTATTAAAAAATATTATTTCTCTCTATATTTGTGTTTGAATAATTTTTAAATGCATTATATATCTATACTTTATTTCAAATTATCAATTGAGAATTTTTTTAACATCTATTATTTGTTGAAGGTGGGTGTAGTTTGTTATGCATTTTACATACATATTTTTAGGATATGAAATGTTTTTAAAAATGTATAATAATATTACCTTTTAAATTTGTAACTATATCGATTTAGTTTTTAAATTTTATTGTTTAAATTATTATTTTTTTAATAGTAAATAATTTTATATATTAGTTATAACATTAGTTTAAATGAATAAATTTTGTGAATAAAATAAAAGCTTACAAATATGTTTTTATTTTTATATTTTCATTTATATAGTTCTCCATATAAATATATCCTACGTTTCGAAATTTATTTGACTTTTTCGTCAGGGCGGAGTATTATTATTTATACTGAAATCTGTTCATAAACTTAGTTTTAAATAAACAATAAATTAACTACTATTCAATATATAAACAATATACAATAATGATTGTACCATCAAGGTTGTATAAAACCAAAAAAAAAATTAATTTAATGTTAATTTTAATTAAACTCAACAAACTTTATATCTATTAATAAAAAGGGGTTAATAGTATATTATTATTTCTCTATCAGAAGTGGTATAATACTTTGCCCTGATAACGTAGTCAAATAATTTTTGAAACGCTAGCAATGTTTGTATATAAAATAAATACATATATAAAATAAATTAAAAATTAAAAATTTATAAATAAAAAGTTGAAAAAATGTTTGTATATAAAATAAATACATATATGAAATAAATTAAAAATTAAAAACTAATAAATAAAAAGATGAAAAAAAATTTTTCAGTAAGATATTTTTATTTAAATTGATTTTTTGACTTTCCTCATTAAAAAATAAATTTAAAACTAAAACTGCTTACAATATAAATACTTACAAATATGAATTTTATTTTTAAAATTTTAAAAATTCAAATTAATATATTCTATACATATTAAAGAATTTCCTGAACATAAACAGATAAAAAGTTACAAAATAAATTTTGTTGAGATTATAAATATTAAAATAAAAAATTTTTATAATATTAATTTTATTACTGTTATTATTATTATTATTACTATTAATATTATATTTTTCTATTCCTAGAGTTTCAGTTTATAATGCACTGAATTGACTTAATACATACATATATACATGTACGTATATTTTATTTTATTCTATGCTGTACAAATTACTAATATGTCATTTCTTATAGTGGTTTTATATAATTTTCAGTACTTAGTTATATTTTATATACTTATTATCTAACATCAAGTCTAAGATTTTATATTAATAACATTTAATAATAAAATCAACAACATTTTACATTTTAAATTAAAATAATTCTTTACGGTTTCTAATATTTGGTTTGATTAATTCTTTATTTGTTTTTTTTTTCACATAACACATAATATACAACATTTTATGTTTCTTTTTTATTGATAAATTTTTTGTCTTTTTTTATATATTTACTTATGCTAATATATTTTTTAACAGCCATTTTATAATATAACACACATATTTTATTGTTACTTAATTATTAACAGGTACAGGCTAATACTTCAGGTAAAGCTCAAATGTTATATAAAAAAATATTATATGAATTAAAGATTAATTAAATAATATGTAGAGGATAAAAAATTTAATTAAATTAATATATTAATGAAAATTTTTTATTTAATTTTTAAATAAACTAATACAAAAATATATTAAATGATCCTAATGAAGTTTTCAGACAAATGAAAAATATTTAGATATGCATATGGAACGTTTCATGAGTTCCACCGGTCTATAAATATTATATATTTTTCTAAGAGTATTTTCATATAATTAAAAATAAAAATTAAAAATTATAATATTTTTAATTATATTAAATTCATCATATTAATATGTGTTTTAGTATTAACTATTTTAAATAAAATTATACAAAATATATCAACCTTATATTTTCATGTTTAACGATATTATTTTTTAATCAATTTTTATTATACAATAAAATTATTTTTTTTTTGTTATATTTTTATTATATTTGATATTTATTTATTTTTTAAACAGATTATAAACTTATTATTAAGTTATTGTTTTTTAATCATTTCAATTATACAATAAAATTTTATTTTTTGTTATTTTTATATTATATTATATACTTGATTATTTTTTAAATAGTTTATAAACTTATTAAATTTTAAGTATTTATTATACTTATTATTAAACTTATTTTGTCTTTTATTATATTATTTTAAAAAATGTTTATTAAATATTTATTTATATGTTCTCAAAAAATGTATAGACCGATGTATTATGTATTAGATCGATGGTGCTAATAGTTCGGAGACTATCAATTGGAAAACCTTTGTGTAGAGCAGGGCTGTCCTGACTAGACAAATGCGCGGGCCAATGTAAATCATTGAATAGGTTGGAGAGCCGCAGAAATAAATACATACGTAAATGCATGCCATAGTAAACATATTTTATTTTTAATATATTTGGGATATAATGAAAATAAAATAATGTGATGTTACTAAAATATAACAAAGAAAAATTTTCCCAATTGTGGTAGATTAGAAACATGTCGCGAGCCGCACATATATTAGCCACGGGCCACATGACGCCTGCTGGCCGTGCTTTGGACAGCTGTGGTGTAGAGGATCTCCTAAACAATATAAGGTAAAACTAAACTAATATTAAAAAGTATATAAGTAAAGTTGGGTTAGGTTTACGTATATCGGAAGGGTTAATTGTAAAACAAATATTTTCTATATTTTATATATATAGAAAACTGTTTGCAATAATAATTATATTATATAAAATTATAAATTGGATTAATAAAAAATAACATTTGATATTATTTTAATTTTGTTTTTGTAGCACAACATTTAGGTACAATATTTAATAGTGTTCACACAAATTTAAAATCTACTAGGTGAGACTATATACTAATAAACGTATAATATTATAAACAAAACTACACATTTTGAAAAGTTTAATAACATTAATTAATTTTGTTATAATAAGTACACACAACAGAAATTCATTCTTTTATTTAACTTAATTTCTGTCTAAAATTTTTTAATTAAATTTATTCAAATTATTATTAATTTAAATGAAATATCACAATATTTTTCATTTTATTCATATATTTGGCTTAAAAACATTAAATGTAATATATACGTGTATATACTCATATACACACTAACTACAAATACAACATACAAACATATATAAACTCTATAGCATATAAACGTATATAAATATTTTTAATGTATTTTATATATATAACTAAGTACATAGGTAATTTCGTTATATTACTAAGTGTTTTGAGGCAACACACATACAATAACTTTCTATAACACTAATAACATCATTTCCTTATATAAATTGTTTATATAGTTTTATATATTTTACTTATCTTCCCTTTGTGTTTCTTAGATATAAACACATATAATAATGTTTTTGTTTTTACTTCATATTTAAAATATTCTTTTTGCTCTAATTATACATATATGTTTATACATATAGATAAATTTTAGTAATTAAAAATATGTATTTTTAAACATTGCATTGAATTTTAGGTATTTTGTTTAAAGGTACACGAGTCTCTCCTTTAAAATACTTAGGGTTTAGATTCTATAATGTAAAATCAGGATAATATTAATATAACGTCTTTTATATATAAATCGAACTTCTTTGTTTTAATATTAAAATGATAATAAAATTAAGGTTCAATAATATTATATGTATACAATTCATTCAGGACGTTAATGTAAGTCTGTTTTGTAAAAATAAAAATTTCGGACATCTTAAAGTTTATATTAATATTATTTTAATTAATTTTGAAATAATATATTGTATTATATATTAAAAAAAATAAACAATTATTTACTAGAAAGTTGAGTTGTAAGGCTAGGTAGCCAGTACCTTGAGTTTGTATTTTGGTATGCTATTCTGTAATGTATGTTTTTTATATACATATATATTAAGAACTCAAAGAAATAACATTTTTTAAATTGTTTTCTATATATACATGAATATATTTTAAATAATAAAAAATTTAATACTTTTAACACAACTATTCGTTCAATATAGTTTCAACAAACTGTTTCATTGCTTCAGAATTTTTTTGGGTTGGTCCTTTGCCAACCGGTATTTTCAGCTTACATTTTATATACCTATGTAAATATTTTATGTAATATTTTTCATTTCTTACCTTATAATACTGTAGTTTCATCATAATACTTTGTATGAGTATGAATATATATATTCAATTTGTTTAACACACTACATTGTTTTTAAAATACAACACATAACCTTACTTTCATAATGCCCCATACAAATATGTTCTATCAAAATATACATATATATATATTGTAAAAATTGTAACAAAATCACTAGTACAAATCTACATTCTAAGTTAACTTTCTCAATTACATGAGTCACCGTGCATGAGTCACCTCCTGATTTAGAAATAAAGCCTAATGGAATGAGTAGAGGGCATCAGGTCTCTAGGACAAGAAAATCGATAGGCATATAAATTTATATCAAATAGTTCATATATTCATGTACATATGTGTCTTATATTCAAATATCAGCCTATATTATTAAAAAATATATCTTTTTTAAAAATTCTTAAACCACTTCATAAATTGTGAAATATATATGAATAATATATAATATTAAATAATTAAATCAAACATTTCAAATGTCTTCAGAAAGAATTGAAAATTTTTTTTAATTTGTTAAATATTGAGCTATAAACATGATAAAAATTACTTTTAATTTGGCATTTAAATAGTTTTTAGAAAATGTAGATTTCAATAAATAAGACTTCATAAATAAAGTATTCAAGTATATATTATTGTTGCTTAATAATAAATCAATATGACTTAAATATTAGGAAATGATTATTCCATAAATGTATTATTTTTAATGTTTATTATGTTGAGGCTAGTTGAGTCAGTGCACTTGTGCACTTTTGCTCTCTATTAACTGCGAGGTTTCTTCATAACCCCTCTCTACCCCTTGACTGGATTACTGTTTATCACTTTATCAGACTAAGCAATAATTGACCTCAAATCTACATACCACCCCGAGAAGCTTCTAATCGTTTTGAGATTCGATAACGCGATGTTGGTAAGGCTGTCAGTTTTCGTACATAATTTCAGGTTTCTTACCTTTATGTATTTTTTGATCGCATAAATCTTGAGGTCCCTGAGGATGTCATTTGTCCCAATGGTACCTTGAAAAGTCTTCTTATAACCTGGCTTTGTGCAGTTTCTAGCTAGTGAATAGTAGTGTTTGAGGCATAGCTGAACGCTACATATTTATATAGAAGTGAGTGTCAAATTATTTGGTTATATAACAGTTTCCTGTTCTTAATATTGAGATTTTCATTTTTGAATAGTGGTTGGAGGTGATGAAGATTTTTGGCACAGCTAATTCTTTTTAATTGAACATGTTTAAGCCATGTGAATCGTTTGTCCATCGTGATGCCTAGATTTTTAATGTTATCCTCCCAGTTTATAGCCATATCTCGCACTCTTACTCTCACTCTCGACCCGTTCTGTCTTCATATGTGTTTATTTATTTATACATATACTTTTAGATATTAAAAAAATTGGTTTATATAGTCAGATAAAAATTCAATTAATTAAAATAATATGAAATGAATTATTTTTGTTGTTGTAGTTCACTACTGTTCGAAAAACCTCTTTAAAAATTTATGTGAAGTGGAAGTTAGTACTAGGCTTAAGTTTACCTACTGGTAAACTTATGTCTTGTTAATGAGATACAGATTATGCTATACCATTAAGTCATAGCAGTCGCTGGTTATTTTTTTAAACATAATTGTACTAAAGGGAGAGATATCAGCTACCGTTGTGCGGCCTTTTGACATGATCGTTTATTTGGTACAAACAACTTCAAACAACAACTTCTGTTGCTATTATTATTCTGTTTATTGCTGATCTTTAAACAATGAAACAAAAATTTAATATAATATTACTAAGGACCTCTTTTACAGCAAACGTTTGAAATAAATCTAAAATTTTTTATTATTGTTAAAAGTTTAAAAATTGGTTACCAGAATTTCTTACAAATACAATATATGGAATATCACACATACTAACTTAACTCTAGAAGCGCTTTTTCATTAGGTCATATATTAGGTCTGTTCCACAAGCTACTCGTAGTAACTTTGAGTAACACTACGCAAATTTTCCACCAGCAAATTTTCCAGTAATTGACCTACAGACTTGTTATAGTAGAGTTCATCATGAATATCATCCTGAATAGTCTTAAAGTCTCAATGATTGCATAGTAACATTATTTATGAAGTCTTAAAATTATTTAATGCCTATATTTTTATGTTTCAAACCTGATACCCCAAATTCATTACCAAATTACTTAAAATTCATTTTAATTTTGTTTCATATAAAAAACATTTAAATTTTTCTTTACGATTTAATTTGTAGTGACTTGACTCTATACTCTATTATAGCTGACTATCTTTTTACTACTGTTTACAAACTTAAGGGTGTATATTCCGTATATAAATAACTTGTAAGATACTTTAAAATAAAAAATATTTAAATAAAGCTTAATGTATAAATATTTTCCTAAAAATTGTTTGAAAATAACAATTAATTCCAACAATTGTACATATATCTAACTATTTCAAGTGTGTATATTATATGTGTTCAACACATAGTTTTTGATTCATAACTTTAAAAATGAAAATATTTTGTCTATATATATATATTTATTTCAAAATATATTTAGTTTAGTATATATTCATTTTCTTTCTCTTCTTTCTCTCTTTCTTGTTAGGTACTTTAATTACATATTAATGGAACAATCGATTAACAATTGATACTTCTAGGAATACGTTCTTGACAATGGTTTTACGTTGATGAAGCGGCGTAAATAAAAATTAAATTATTATAATACAATTGTATTATTATTTTAACTTGAGACTAGATAAATGTATTTAAAAATTTTCTCTTAATGCAGTTTATTTCTTATAACACAATGATTGGTTTTTTTGCGTTATATTTTTCATGTTTCTTCCCAACCGTTCCTTGTATAAATAAAATTTAACAAAATAGTTTAGTTTACTTCTTACCGATATTTGTTGTTTTTTTTGTGGTACTTGTGTCAGTGGGTCTTGTAGTAGTTGTTGCTTTCACTGTTGCTGTCGCTGTCGCTGTTGCTGTGTTTGCAGTTATGGTTGTGGTATTTGGTGTACTTCCAGTTAAATGAACTGCTAGTGCTGTAGTTCCACTCTTTGATGTGGAAGCTATAGAGGTTGCCTTTGTTGCAGTAGTTGTAGTTGTGACTGTAGATTTTGCTGTGGAACTGGCGATTGGTTTCGCTCCAATAGCAGATGGTACTGTTGCTGGTGTGGGTTTTAAAACTGTTGTTGCTTTTGCAATGGGTGCTGTGGTGGATGTGGACGTTGTCTTAGGCAATGTAGTGTGTGTTGCTGCTGGTTGGACTGCTGTGTGGACTGCTTTTGTTGTTGGCTTCGTAGCTGAGCTTGACGTTAAAGGCATGACTGTAGTTTTATCTAATTTCGTTGGGATGGTTGTGGAAGAAGTTACTGAGACTGGCTTGCTGGTCAGGTCTTGCTTCACTGTTGCTGCTGTTGTAGTAAGCGTTTTTGTGGCTTGTGTTGAAGTAGCTATGTTGCTCTGATTTGCTACTTTTGCAGTTGTAGCGATACTTGTGGTGGCAATTGTGTTTGCAGCTGTTGTAGTCGCTGCAGTTGTAGGTTTGCTATGTTTTGTTGGTACAATTGTTGTAGTTGTTATAGCTTTATGTGCTGTTGTAGTGTTTGATGTAGTAGCAATTGTATTTGAAGTGATATCAGACGAAGAGACCATAGCTGGTTTAGTGACTGCTGTTGTTGCTACTTTGGTATCTATTTTAGAGGCTACATTATATTTTACTGCTTTATTATCGGGTGTTGGTGCTGCGCTAGTTCTCATGGTTGTTGCTTCTTGAACTGTTGTGGATGCAACAGTTTTCGGTTCAGAAGTTGCTATCGGTCTAGAGACTGTTGTAGTGGATACGATTGCCGTTAGTTGTGTAGTCGTGAATGCACTAATATTGCCATTTAATTTTGGACCTATTGTTGTTGCTGTTGCAGTTGTCGTCGATGTCGCTGTTGACCCGGTTATTGTATTTCCAACTGTGGTAGATGTGCTTGTGTATGTGGTAGAGAATGTTGTTGGTTTCTGTATTGTAGCTGTGATTGGCTTCACATTCATTTCGACCACTTTTGTTGGTGCTATTTTAGTTGGTTGCGTTATAGTGGTCGCAGTTGGTGCAGCCGGGCCAAATGTTGTGTAAGCTGAGGATTTCGTGGATGTTGTTATTGTTGTAAAATTGGTATTTATTGGAATTGGTTTTGATGGTGGCAACATTCCGCCGGAAGTATTTACAGTTTTCGTTGCGTTTTCTGCTGCAATTGTGGGGGCTGTTCTACTTGTTGCTATAGTCGTTGCTAAAGAAATTGTCGTTTGGCTGCGGTCCCCAAATGTTGTTAAAATGCGCTCTCTGCCACTACTCGATGTACCTGTTGCGAGTATTTTTGTTGTCGCTGGTGTACTTGGCATAAACGAAGTTAATTGATCTTTAGTAGACGTCGCTTTAGGCATTGCAGTTACTGCTGTTGTTGCAAAAGTTGTTGCTTTCGACGCTATTGCTGTTGGTTCCACAGCTGGGGTAGGCAACATTATTGTGGCAGTAACTTTTGTAATTTTTACCTCACCCTCTGATTTTCTTAACAGATTTGATGTCTCATTTAGGAAGGATCCAATACTATCATTTGCTCTTAATTCAGCTTGTATTAGTGGCTGCTTGCTTGGACTTTTATCAGGTCCGGTTGTTTTGTGTTTCCCATTAATTGTTTGATTGTTTTTAGAAGTTTTTAATATACTCGGACCTGGTTTCGATATTGTTGCTGGAGCAGATGTGGTCATAACTATATTTTGGCCATTGCCGTTTTTGAATATAATTGCGCTTGTTTTGTTATCATCTGTTGTTCTACTATCTTTGATGATATTATCATCGTCGCTGGTATCACCTACACTTATGCGTACAATAGTGCCACCGGTTTTCGACGATGATGTAACCCGCTCTCAGAGTTGCATCGCCTCATTACGGTAGCTATTGCCGCCATTTTCATCATAGGGTGATACATCGGGTAGACCAGCGATAAGTATATCGGTGTTTGCAACATCGTCGTAGTTTTGACTTTGATATCGTTCAGCATGTAAATTAACGCAAGGTCTGCCTGCTGGCCCCCATTCTGCAGTTGGACGAAGCAAATACTTCAATCTCTCACGGAACTTTAAGTGTTTAGGCGCTTTATAGATCTGCTGAAATGCTACTAGAAATATAACAAATACTGGTAATAAGCCAACTATCCATCCGACCGCATCAGCCCAAAGTGGATAAACATAGTGACCATAAGAAGCGGGCTTATATTCTACCCAGTTAAAGAATAATATGAACTGTAAAGTAAAAATGTTTAAAAAATTCTTTTAACAATCTTAAATCTTAATGTTATTCGGCAAAGTTTTTAATAACTGTATTTCTAAATGTGTTATTCAATTTAAAAAATAATGTTTATTTAATATTCTTACCAATAATGTTGCTGGAGTTATAAACCTCCACATTGTCGACCAAAAAAAATTCCAAAACTTTGAGCGTTTACCAATCATACCCTGTATATCATTTAAAAATCGTTGCGAGCCATAAATCCAAGCTATAAGGACGCACTCAGAAATCGCAATCAACAGCACCGACCAATTGGCAGCATATTTGTCCATTAACTGCAGCCAATACATGCCGCTCTGAAAGATAATTAATAATAATTATTTAAGTTGATATCGGGACCACTCTAGCAGCGTTCAAAACTATTATCCATGCATTTATTGCTTCTTTAAGTAGTCGATAATAAATTAAGTTCAAGCTTTATCTCCTCAGCATATTCCCTAAATTATAATTTAAATAATAATATTTAATGCGCATATACTATGGATTTAATATTAATACGTGTAGTATAAACTTCTTGCATTTCTATTTAAAAATAAGTTATTTCTATAATCACAGAGAAGTGGTGAAATATGTATAACTTTTTGTGACTATTCGACTTTATTTGAGCCAGAATAAAAATACTAGACTAGGAAGATGAGTTCTATATTAACAACTCCTCAACGAGATATATTGATAATTTTTTTTAGTTCGTTTAGAAGCAGTTGTTAGCAGAAAAGATCTACTATCATTTTCTGATCTATTATATATTCTAGTATAAATTCCTTGGAATTTATGGATTATTAGTAATAGAACTTCGTAAAGAACTAATACCGCTTTAGATGAAAATTTTACTCTCTATTCTGCAGAAATAAGATATGAAATTTTTTTTGTTCTACTCAGAATTGGTAAGGAGTTTATGAAAGATTGATGGTGTCTTTCCCATTTAAGTGAGAGTAAATTAACCAGACAAGACTATACGATTTGCAAATACCTAATATTGCAGGATAACAGCTGCGTCAGGTTGGTAAGAAAAGGGACCCAAATACTTTAATTCTTCTTTTGGCTAGAGATGGACACTAATATATGAAGTGGAGTGCTGTTTACTCCTTATCCGCAGAGCCACAGTTCCGACAAAAATTATTAAATTGAGGTTCCAATCTAATGGCATGTCTTTCTTGTATTCAGTGACTTGGAGACAGTTTCTTTGATTCAAGAGAGACGTTGTTATTTAATTTGAATGTCGAGGTATATATGTATTCAGTTTGAAAATATTGATAGCAATAAAAACTTTATTTATAAGTCTACTTTGATGTTTTGTTTCAAAATGAAAATTTTATTTTCACTCACATTTGTAGTAAATCCTAAACCACCTACATAACCAAATATTCCAACGAAAAGCACAACCCATGTTTTATATTGTCGTAAGTTTGGGAATTTATCCAAAATGGCAGTAGTTACTGTTTCCATCAATGCAAACTAAAATTATAATACGTTTTTTTTAACATCTATAGTATTATCTCCTCATTTCAATTTTTTATTATAATTACCTGTGAATCTAAACCAAGCGTTAATAACATCACAAAAAAAAGCACTGACCATACTGGTGACACAGGCAGTCTAGTTACTACCTCTGGGTATACAATAAAAGCCAAACCCGCGCCTTGATCAACAACCTTCTTCACTTCTACCTCCAATTCATGAGCTAAAAAACCTATTATTGAAAATATGACCAAACCGGCAAAGAATGATGTTGCTATATTGCAAAAAGCAACAATAAGTGAGTCTCTGAAATAAAGAAAAATATATTAAATTAAACTTATACATAGGCTTATATGTCTGTTGTGATTATTTAGTGATACTTACTTATAGCAGTTATTAGAAAACTTATTATAGGATGACAAAGTAATTAAACCTCCCCAGGCGGGACTCAATGCGAAAAAAATTTGGACAGCTGCATCTCCCCAAACCTGTGCATTTGCCAATTGTTTCCAATCAGGCGTCAAGTAAAATAATATGCCAGTACCTGCACCTGGTAGCGTAACACCTCTAAAAAATAATATAACAAGCACTACATAAGGAAACAAAGCTGTGAAGTACACAACTTTGCCGGACGATTGCACGCCTTTGCAGAGGCAGAGAAATACTATAGCCCAAGCGCAAAACAAACAAGCGGCCAATGAGATTTTTATATTGCCCGTTTCTTCGATACCTGCTGAGAGTCCCAGTACATAATTGCTGTACGGAAAATATATGTATTCATGTAAATTATGGTAAATTTAACTTTTTTTACTGCGTTCTAACTTACTTAAAGTACTCTTCTGCTGGAGGACGCTTAATGGCATGTAATGCCAATTCGGTAATATTATTTTCCTCAGCGTAGCTTGAGTTATAACAGTTACGTAGATAGTAAGTTCCATTATTGGCTTCGCATTGATCAGCCATCTCATAAGAAAAACAATCTAAACGAAAATTTTCAAAATTATATTTATTTGTTATTGTAATGGAAATGCTAGATACATCTATGTAAATATATTTATTATTTATATGTAAATATCTGATTCTAGACAACATTTAGACACAAGCAATAAAGCACAAAGTCTTTTATCTGGTGTCATAGATTTCACTATTATATATCAGTTGGATGAATTTGCTTAAGGAAGTTCGTGTTTTACTGCAGATGAATAGGAATGGCAAATAAGTTAGAGACCTTATATGTGTTCTGTCTGAGAAACGCACCCATGTAGTACAGTGTATAATTGAATAAATATTCTGATATTTTTAAAAATAAACCAGAATAAGATCTGAGAAAAGATTAAAGTACAAAAAAAGAATGGTAGGAAAACTATCAAGAAATATTGGATTCTGTTTGCGAGAACATAATAGGAGAGGAAATCTACATGTTCGAGTATTATTCGTTTTAGTTCTTACCATCAGATGAGACAAGAAGCGTTAAAGGAAGTACATTTGAGGTAAGTGAGGAAGAGATCTAGGCATTCATCTCTAATAAAAATCGTTTAATCATGAATTATGTGATGATGAGCTTTTAAAAGAAATATCAAAATTTAGAAACCTTTTAAGACTAATTGCTAGAGATCACAACGTGGTTATACTTTGCTTCTCAATAATCCGCTTATTGGTGGTTTCGAGTGTTTGATGCTATTCAATCATGTCTTTTTTAAAAAAAAAGGAAGTGGTAGAGAAAAAGAGAGGTGACATCATGAATTTTTTTATTGCGGATTAAACTAGCCATTGCCAACAAGCTAAATATATTAACAATGATATACCAACACAACGTGTAATTTGTTTAAAAAATTTGAGAAATCGTCATGAAATCGGCACATTGAAACTGAAGAATTTGAGCAAAGTGAATTTTATTTAGAAAATATGAGAACGCAGCCATCAGTTGATAAAGCAAATGAAATACCAGCACAACGTAGTGTGCATGTGTTGGCAAATCTTTTAAAAGCATTAAATTGTGTTACGATATGCAGTGTTAATTTAATTGCAAACCATTTGCTTATAACGAAATTAAAGCACTGAAACGCTAAGGATTTTTATATGTAAGTTTAAATACAAAATGAAGTATCCAAATTATGCGAACATAGTTTGCATTATATCTTTAAAAAGATAAATTAGTTCTAAATAGACAGTTCTTTATAAGCACTCATAGCATATTTTTGTTAAATAAACTTAATTCTCTGACATAAATTCAATAGTCTTCCTATTGCAAATCAATAGCCAAATATCGTTAAAGGTTATTAATTTAAAAGAAAATAATATTAAAATTTACTGTGCTGTGCTTTATTAAGTATCAAATGATGAAGTATCAAATGACGATTTTAATGCTTATTACTGAGAACACTAAATAAGCACTGAATACTGTCCTGATTACCCTTTAAGACGCTATTGAAATTCGAAACAATTTCAATTGGTAGAAACTCATTATCCTTTTGTTAACCTCAAAAAAAACAGAAAAACAACAATGAATGCCATTATTCAGTTCTGAAAATGAAACTGACCCACACGAAAGTTTCAACCGGCGCAAAAGTATTGAACACAAGAGCAAAACAGGATTTAATCTTCAACATCATTAAAAAGGATGTGGTTCAAAGTCAAAAGTAAAGTAAAACCGTATTGAAATTATGGAAAGCTCGAATGCCTATATGAGTTTGCCTATAATGTTTGGTAGAGCAGAGAATATTAAAACTTACATAGAAAATGTTTTGATTTGAAAACTGAACGTGCGTAAGAATGTTTCCGACTTTAATATCCTGCATTTGAAAAAGGAGCAACATTCCATATGTTAGAAAGGGGATCAAGGATGATTGTTTACCTTGTTTAAATTTATTAAATAATAAAATTAAACTCTTTAGAAATGGATGTTGTTCAAAATAACATTCTAACTAAATGAGATACTTAATATTTGAGTGATTAACGCATATATGAACAGTTCAATATATAATTTTGACTTCAATACAATATAATTTGCAAAAACATTATAATTGGGCATTGAAATACACAGATAATGAGAGTGAAGTCCTCTAAACGCTAAAAAAGAATTTATCATTATGTTTGTTTAAAAAGTAATAATAACTACAACCTTTACTGTCTTGTTTCTTATCTATCTTTTTTCAAAACTAACTAGTTAAGTAGACTAATTAATGAAAACAGAGACGCCATTAGATATCCATATGATTGACTCAACAGTATAACCTATAAGCTATAATCAGTGCTCAACAAATTGCATCAAAAATATTAAAAATTCGGACCTTTCTAATGTTTTGAATTGGGTGTTAAAGGGATGTTCTCGCAAAGTTGATCAAAATTATACGCTTTATGCATAATATTACGACCGCACCGAACTTACAGTCAAAACGTGATGTTTAGTATAGAGAAATCTCATCCTGAATCCATTTCTGACAGCTGGACATTGATGTGGATATCGGGCGGACAATTCAGCGATGCTAAATTTGTCAAGAAAATCGAAACAAACAACGTCAAACAACAACGGATTACTGGAAATCTACCATGGTCTCTTAGTACCATGGTTTCATCTGTATGCCAATTTTGTAACTCCATTTTGTGGTAAAACATTTTTGTTGGTTGTCGTTTCATGCTCCAGATGGCTCTAAGTGGCTTGAAGTTCCAGTTGTCAGATCAACATCTTCGGTAGCTGTTATTAAGATATTGCGTCAGCTATTTAGTACGCCCGTCTTGATTTTGCACTACTACTACCCTTTTTTTCTTAGATTATTTAAAACTATTTAATTAGGTTCGAAGTTAATTAGTCCCTTTTGTAAAATACCAAAGGACCATTTGAAGCTTTTGTTCAGCAAAGAGATGACTTCCTCAGATCTATATGCTCAATTTGGATACTTGTAATATTAAATTAAAAAACCTCTTGTTAGTCAATATGACTAGTTGTTGTTGAAAAAAAACCTTTTGTAAAATTATAAAATACTGAGCATATTTAAACGATGTTTTTACTGAGATTACATCCATACAAATCTTTTGCGATTACTATCTAGAGCGTATACTATACTTTGACGGAATTTCATGAACATGTTTATAATTTTATATCTTCACCTCATATCCTTTAATTCAGCTTATTAATTAAAATCGTTAGTTTAATTGGAAAATAAGTAAAATAATGTATAGAAAGATAGATATAAGAATCTTTTATATATTTTGTCGATGTTCAATGCAGTACTAGAATTCTTGGAAAATCCTTTTTGATGATGCCAGAGAACTATCAGAAGCTAAAATCTGAAGTTAAACAAAATTGTGGAAAAAAAATTGGTTAAAACTTGGTTGGTAGCTCTTAAATCATGAATACGCGTATTTTAGATATCTTCTTAAATCCTAAATTAGTATGAGAGAGAATATCTTTGTATGAGTGTCCTTGGGTAACACAATGGAACCACGTGCGGGCTAGTTAAATTTTGTCGCAAACTAGCCATTAAATGTAACTAAGATGCAATTGGTAGCTCTTCTAACAGAAAACAGACTTTCTTAGACTCTAAGAAGTGGACTGTTGCAATACCATAAAGTGATTTTATGAATGTTAGTTGCTGATAGGAATTTGAAAAACTGACTTTATTTTGAACTGGAAAACCATTGTCAAATGTTGGGGATATTGGACACATACTTAAGAAAGTGAAAATCTATAATGAACAGATGCCTTTAGGCAAGTATTGGATAGTGAATGAATTGATGAGCAACATTTTCATTATGTTCTTTTATACACTAATAACTTAAAGTCACATTTTTTATAATTTTATTAACTTTTAAAGGCTTCAAATAAAACTCGATATTAATTTTCCATGCAATTAGTTCAAGTAGCAAATTAATTACATTTAGCATAGCTCGTATAGAGTATGGACCTACCCTATTTTATTTAAATTTTACCCTAAATAAACAAGTCTTGCATTCAACTACACATAATTATTTTAGAGAACATAATTACCACCGCTGCAAAATCCAATAATATCTCTTCCAACTCCCTTTTGAATGCATCGAAACTTAATCTGTGCAAACACGAGTTTCGTAGATTTTTCGAAAATCACGTACATTGAAATAGTATCAGGAGTGTTTAGGAGTGTTCAGGAGTGTTAACCAGTATTTCTCATTAGATTTTAAATCTGTTTGCATTATGCATAATAATTGTTTTCAGTTACCTCCTAATGCAATTGTGTGCAAAATAAGTTTATCTCTTCTAGTCACTAGACGAGTGCACAGGATGAAATGTGCGATTGCATAAGTTTGCGTCGGTACATGTAATTATTTGCCAACTTTGTTACCATTGCCAAATGAGGTCATTCGTTGTTGTCAGGTGTAATTTTGTGGTTAGTAGCTATTCAGTACCTATTCAGTAGCTATTCTGGCTTTTCATTTCAAATGCAGCACGAAACCGCAATATGGAAACTAGCGTTCATATTCACTTTTCAAATATGTTTAAACATTCATACATGGAAAATAGTGGTTTCTGTAATAGTACTTGAAAGGGGAGTGTTCATATTACATTTTGTATTGTTATTTTTGTAACTATTTTCGGAATGCTAATATGTAAGGACAAACATTATATTATTAAATTTCACCTATGATATTCTTTTCTATTTTCAAATGTTTGAGTTGACTTATAACAGAGTAGTATATATTTAATTCAACAATTAATATAGATCATACAACAGCACATACCGTCAGGTATAAGTGGATCCAATGAAATCAACCAATAAAGACGAATTTGATCTCGAAAATATTGCAAAAATATCTTAAGTTTATAAACAATAATGTACGGTTAAGAACAATATCTGCCTGAGGGAAGATGAATCACTGTAAGCACTACTGCAATATGTACTAGTATGTAAAAGAGGTATCAGAAGTTAAAGTCGTTGAATACCGGTTTTTCTAATATATAATATAAGTATACGTTATATGGAGGTTTTAAAAATCCTGTACCAAAACTGTGCCAAAACTTTCTAAGTTCTAGTCGACACTTTGTTTTTCGTGATTATCATGTCGTTACTAGTGAATCTTAAAGCTCTATCCTCTTTTATTCAATTTGTTCTATTCTATTCCTATATTTGTTCTATTCCTATTCAGCAAAAGTCAAGCAAATCTTATTTGTTGACAACTATCAAATATTAACGAAGTGTAATCACATCTCTGTTGATCATAAATATAGTATCTTTAGTTCAGGTAGAAAATCAAATTCAGTGTGTCTAAGGAACTATATTTTTCCATGCTTAAATAATCAATCTTTAGGAGAATAGTACCTTAATTCAGTTGATCTACAAGCTCAAGTAATATAGTGATATTTTACTCACTTGCAAGTCAAATTTTGCTTACAAAACGTCATTTTCAGGTAAGTTGAACTTAAAAATATTCTCCGCTTCATTATCAGCTTATCTGTAAGTTTCAACTTTTTTACTACAGGCAACATGTCTGAACGTCTCTCATGTACACATGATCTATATATGATCACTTCTATTCAAAGCGCAACCCTAATGGTAAACACTGCTTCAATTCTCTAGCGTTAAATTTACTTGCATCGTCGGGTATGTACTGTTATTTACTCGACGATATCTTAATCGGCATTATTTGTACTGGTTTGAATTCAATTATGGTGTCTTCGTTCCTATATATATTTTAATCGACAATCGCTGATTTCGAGAACAAATCATAGAGGTTATATCAAATAATTTTAGAGTGATTCTCACCATTACATACACCACATTGGTTTAGTATTTTTCATTAATCCCCGCCCTCGCATGTTGAGGTAGATTATTTTAGATTCCCCTAATATTCAGTCTACTAACTTTCACCTTTACCCTCGATTAATGAAATGGTGTTATAACACTCGGTTTAGTGGTTGGAATTTTTCATTATTCGAAAATGTTTTTATAGTGGGTTAAGACTACATAAAGTAGCTTTTAATATTTACCATATACTCCCAAAAACAAAAAGACTGAACTGTTTAAGTTACTAAAAACTTAAGTAACTGAGACTACAACTGTTGCATGTCATTATCCGTGTTTGAATTTTTACCCAGTAAATAACATACTACATCAATTTATTTTCTGTGAGTGTTGCCAGAAGCTACTTACACATTTTCGCATACGTGTATTACACAAGGTCTCTGCATTTGTTTATCCAGTTCATTAAAGCAATCTTGCTATTGTTTATTGTGATTAGCACAAAATTGTAAATTCATTTCAAAACCAACATTTCATTCGTAGAAAAGGATTTGTTCAAATTTAAATTTTTAACTAAAAATAGATATGGCGGATTGCAGCAATTAAGTTCCCTTCAATGGTCTATTTTTGTTTGTAGTCAAACAAAACTATGTTTAGTTGCGAAAATTTAGATTGTCAATTATTGGATACTGTTTCCAGAAGATCCATGTGCAAAGTTTTAATTTTTTACTTGGGGTTGAAAGCTCAGTATGCGTTTAGGCGTACTCATAAGTTGAAACATATTGTGCTTATTAATGATATATGTAATACATTAATACAGTTTAAAGTTAAAAAATATAAGATAAAAGTTATAGTAATATTATGAAAGAGCCCTTGAAGATCTACTTGGAACTAATATTTATTTTTTTAAAAATATCTATTTATTCACTCAAACTTTAAAAAACAATTCCTTGGCGTGAAAATGTGCGAAAAAATTAAATTATTTAATTAATTGATTACTTCTCCATTTTCAGCCTCTCGTCCTTCTGCATTTTAAGTTCTCACATAACATATATCCATCTGTGTTTTACCGCATTACCGATGTGTACTCGCATTCCACATTTTACCAACTTTTATTTATTAACACACATTCAGCTACGCCTACACATATGCTTTCTTAATAAAATCAAATATAGTGGATCATAAATTTAACTATAATTAAATTTTATTTAAGCACAAACAAGCAACAAAATCTCTCTCACACACACATACACACTTATACACAATAAAACATTATAACACAGCACTAAAAGTATGCTAAATTATTTTTACATATTACTCCTTTTGATTTGAGGACTACGTATGCCTATTAAACGCGGACTAAAGACACTTTGAAGTGTTTAAATAATATTAGCAAAAGTAACAAAAGCAACAATGGCAATTGTTATAGCAAACTACTAGAAAATTGTTAGCAATTTAACAAATATCCACTCTATCCACTATAGTCACACTCAATCATGTTGATTGTGATTGATATGATGTGCCTAAGTAACCCACGATAACCTACAAAACTAAGGGAATACTAGAATTAACAACTGAAGGCAAAAAGATGAAACACAGATGAAGGGGCATAGTAACACTCATATAAAAAATACAAGCAATTTTAACCGAAAACCCCTTAAGATGGTGAACTGAACCTTTGATGTTATTTAACCCACCGAAAACATTTCGGGTTTTGCTCGTCATTTGATATATTCAAAATAATATTCGAAAATAAACACACACACACACACGCACGCACACACCTACCGCAGAATCTCCAAGCTGTTACTCGTGACATATTGTTGTTGTTGTTGTATCCTATCGAATAGGCAAATGCGTAACGTACATAATTCTTTATTCACTTGTAGATTTGTATGAAAAGATTTTAACGTATTTATCTACAAAAACATAAGCAAGTCTGCCATAAGGATACCATCTGCTATCGAAGCTATTGTCCTTGTTTCGAGTGTTAATGTGCATGTGAGTTTATGTTCATGTTTGCATGTAAATGTTTGCAGCTTTCTTTACATATATTTTTTTTTTTATTATAAATGAAATGATTTCTCTTGTTATTGCATTTCATTGTTGTTGTTGTTGTTGGTGGTGGTGTTGTTGTTGTTTTTGCTGCTGGTACATTTCAACTAATTTTATAGCATGAATGTGATAAATTTGTAAATAATACCCGAGTGACATAAATTAACTTACACAATACTGTGAAATTTCTGTCAGTTTGTCTGTCAGCTTGTCTGTCATTTTGTCTGTCACTTTGTCTGTCAGTTCGCGTAGCTGCTCACTAGTCGACACAACTCGACTGCCTGTCTCAATGTCTTTTTGTAAGTTTATCAGACACAGCTACTAAATTTGCTCTTATAAATAAAGCTTATTTTTCACCGAAATTTTTTCTTCACTGTATTGGCACAACAACAACAACAATTAAAATCAAAGCTGAGACAACATTTAAGCAACAACAATGACAAGAAAAGCAAGGAAAGCAAGGAATGCTAACAGCACTTGAAGAAAAGGATGACAACTTGCATGTTGCTTTTCTGTTCGGCTACGTTGACATTTCAGTTGTTTATTTTATTTTATTTACCCTCCATGCTTCGTTCTGTGTTTTTGTTGTTGTTGTTGTTGTAGTTGTAGTTGTTAATGTAATTAAGACACTTGCTGATTTTTTATTGTCTCGCTGTACTTGCTTGGCTTTGTTTTCAATTGCAATGCTTGGCTTTGTTGTTTTTGCGGTTAATAATCTTAATGGATTTCGGTAATTAGTAGGAAAGCTTTGCTTGGCATTTTGGAATTAGAGTTACTTAATATTTAAAGTCATTATTTAAAATTTTATCATATTTCCTAAACATGAAGATGTTGTTGTTATCGAAACTGGTTAAAGTTATTCTAAGAAGAGGTCTTTACACATTACAATTGACGAACTAATAAGGCGTTAGTCGGCCATGAAGTTGAACAAAAACAATGTAAAAGTTAGATTTGGATTTACTGAAGGTAAGCTGAAATGTAGTGTAGACAGAGTTGATACCAAAAATGATATATTTTTATATTATATGGTATGTTTATAATATCTAGATGATAATATGCTTAATTATCATATTTATGACATGTCATATCATATGATAGTATACGACATCTAAAGTATCTGATATGTTATATATGATATGCTTATAGTATATGACATGCCTAATCGTAAGATCAAGTAAGCAGTAATTGTACTTGATGGCAGCGCGTATATGTAGCAGGCTTCACTATTTAGGAGTATGGTGTCTGGCTGAAATCCACCAACAGGTTGTTATTTAACAAGGTTTCTTGGTTAAGTAAGTAAGTATGTTTATATGATAGTTCCTTGCTGGCTTTTGTGTGCATGACTTGATCTAGGTTATATTAAGGTAAATCTATTTACCGATATTTTCCGATATTTTTGTTGGATTGTCAGCTTGGCCGTTGCAAGTGAGATATCAATATCTGAGAAATAAATCTTTCTTTGGGGATCTTTTTTGCCTAGAACTCATTTTGAATGGTGTAATGAATCGCCTCAGTAATCGGTTCAGTAATTGAAGCGAGATGTTAAGATCCAGTTTATGCAAAAATATGTCTTTGCGACTTTTTCATAAATTTTTAATCACTTTATATATAAGATTGTTCTCAAAAGTCTATAACGTTTTGTATTTTAAAGTTAATTAATTAAATATTTTAGAAGTACTTTAAGTAATTGAAATTGTATATATTAAAAACTAATATTAACCGTTGATTAAAAAAAAAATTTCAAAATATATATCGATAATATGAAATTTTTATTTTTGATTTAGATTTGTTATAAAATTTTATAAAAACAAAAATTCTTTTTTATATTAATTTAATTAATTGAATTTTTGGCTGATCATACAACTGTTTCGAGTATTGCCAAATCATCAATGAAATAATTCTTGTATTTAATTGTTTGTTAATAATTTTTTGAGACTGCAAGTACCAGGAATTGAACTCATGCCCTGCCAAATTTAAAGCTCAGTGTTAGCGCTCCTTAATCAACTAACCCAATAGCCGTACTTGACTTTTATGTTCTCACATTTTTCTGGAGTTTTGTTAATTTACTGTGAACGTTTTATTAACAAATTTACTTGCTGTCTTTATATTAGAACGAAATCATAAACCTACAGCTGGGTGAATAATTGAATTAATTAATTATATTTTTGTTAAATTTCATTACTATTCTGTTTGTCATAAAATTTTATAAAAAACCTGAAATTAGCATTATTTTTAGAATTATTTCAAAAAACATTTTATTTGCATTTAATTTCAGTTAAATGAAATATTGAAAAATGAGTGACAAATTTTATATAAAAATTATTTTTTTTTTAGTTTTTAAAAAGGACTTCTTAAAATTTTTTTACTAAATCTGTGGTGATGGGGTCAACAAACGTTTCGCTTGTAAAATAATGACCCATATACGGATATACATGTATCTTAGTTACTTTTGAGTACAGTAAATGTTAACGAGTTATTGATTTAATGTACTTTAGAAGCCATTTTCCGCAAAAGTTTGTGTCCTTTAATTTTACATCGAATAGAAAATAAAATAATAAAAAATTGAAATAAAAGATTCAATAAAAATCAATCAAAATCAGAATGAAGCAAGTAAAGCTGTATTTGTAAGATAAGTTTCTTTCAATAAAAACTGTGTCCTTCAATAACAAACGAGTACACTGTCTGTTTCTGAATTCTGAATTCAACAGAATAATTTAAATAATACATTAAGCTATACATATTGCTTTATATAATCTATTTATAATAAAATGAGGACAAAACAATTATAAATTTAGAATCTCCCGATAAACGAATACATAAGCTGTCCCCTCGGTAGTATACCTTATAAGATAATAAAATTTTCCATTGCAACTCGTCGCCATAATAAATTATAAAGTTTCGGGAATTCATTTTAATTTTAAACGTTTTTACCCAAATCAATTATGTTTCAATTAATGAGCAGTGCTTGCGAAGTGAGGAAGTAGAGATGCCACATTTTTCACCAACACACAAATAAAAATTTAATGTACTTAAAGCCACACATTAACCGCACTTCGCTTCTGTACATTACCAACGCCTACATTATACCGTGAAGAAGCACACCTATGCAAACGCAAACGAGCAGATGTGGCACACACTTAACCGTCAGGACAATTGCGCGTGAAATAGTCTTTAAAAGCTTTAAAATTGCTTTTATAACAAAAAAGGACATAAATCTCACGACGAATCTTCTGTATTTGAAATCTTAGTTGTGCCTTCGCTGCTGGAGCATGTGTGTACTGTGGCTGTATGTAGCTTTATATGGCCTTATGTGGCTTTATGTGGGTGACTGAGTTTATAAGTTCTATAGGCAAGTTTGAGAAGATAATTTGTCTTTTAGAAGAACGACGTCAACTCACTATGGTTGTGATTTAATGCCAGCTCGTCTGTTGCTTTCCTTTTAGTTGCAACACTCATTATTTGTATACAATAAAAATCAATATTGGGCTATTTGATGTTATGATAAATTGTTTAAAATCAAAAATTTATATAAAAATCTACACTTAATCTGCTTCACCAAACACTGAAAAATCATTCACGAATTCAATCACATTCAAGGATGTTGTTTAGTTGTGGGTATCCTTCTGAAGTATGCAATCATTTATAACATTTTGATATTTTTCAAGTATTTCTTTGATGGTTCATATAATTTGAAGCTCTAAATTTTATTATGGACATTTACATCGTCCTCTGTAGTAGCGGGAAGAAATTTATTTCAACATTAGATATCCTTTAAATGTTTGTTTTCTTTCTTTATGTAGCAAAACACGATGTAAAAACTTTTTATTTGAGAGACAATGTAAACTACACTTAATGTTTGACAATTTAAAACTTAAATGTCAATATATTATTGGGTGAGTGGTGTTTACAACAACCAGTTCAGTATAGCAAAGTCTTAAATGACAACAAAATAGTATTATTAAATGTCAAAGCACGTGTTTCCTTTTAAACGCCAACTTATATACGGAAAAGTGAAATTATAGCCTCTTTCAGTAGGCAAAACAAAGGCAACAAATTTAATATCAAATGTCAAAGATGGCAACCTCACAGATTTTTGTGGCCACAGCAACACCTTCCAGTACAAACAAATATGTATTTAAGTTAATAGAAAAATGTCATAAAATATTTTTACTACTTTACATACTCGTAAAAGAAAATTATTATTTACTTACTTTGTGTGCTCCATTCAGTTTCACAATTTTGCCACGGCAACTCTGTACGAAATGATGCAAACATATAAAATATAGTCCAGGCAATAATTAGATTGTAGTAGAGCATCACTATAGCCGATACAATAATCATGCCAGTGCCTAAACCGCGAAACAGTGGACAAAAACGTCGATATATGGCAACAGGACCAAGCGCTGCATACTGACCGAAGGACAACTCCATGAACATAAGCGGTAAACCAGCAATAATTAACATAATTGTGAATGGTATGAGAAAAGCACCTAAAAAAATACGATAATTTCGTTAGATATATGATTTACTTATAAATATTATATTAATATTTATTATTGCATTCAATATACTATATCAATTACTATATCATTGCATAGGCTTATTATTACCTCCACCATTGTTGTAACATAGATATGGAAATCGCCAAACATTACCCAAACCCACTGAGTAGCCCAGTAAGGAGAGCAAAAAATCAAAACGTCCTGTCCAGTTGCCACGTTCAGGTTCAATTGCTTCATTTGGATTAACATCCATAGTGACAAGTGCTGCAGCTGAATCGCCACCAGCTATTGTGACTGGTGCTGGTGTCGTGCTGGCTGTAGTGGTAACAACCGGGCACATGCTTACACCAGATCTATTATTTGAAATATCCTCCGATAAATCTACTGTAGTCATTCGCTCTTCGTTTTCCTGAAAAAAAAAAATCGTTAAATGAATTAAATCAAAATCACAATACTTTATTTAGAATGTTAGAATCTTTGATATACACTTAAAATAGACTTAAAATACAGTAGACTACGCATAGTAGACTAATTAAATGTAGGTCACATACAGCTAGAACTATTAACTGTTGATTGATTAAGCAGTGTATTTGAGCCGCAAAACCTTGCAGATGGACATTGGCACTCTTGATTTTGTTCGCTCTGTTAAGAAGTGGTTTGTAAACTTTGCTCTTGCAAGTTCATCTACTTAGCGGTTACATAGTATATATTCGACAACTATAGAAAACTGTTACACCATTTTATTCAGCGTTATGCCAAAATATTCGAATTGTTTTGATATCTATGCATATGAGTCAAGGTATTTAGTATGTTGGAGCAACTATAATTATTATTTATTCATATTGAAAAGGTGGTCAGTTGTAGGTACAATAGTTGGTAAGATATTGAATTGCACAAAAACATATAATAACGTTAAGTGCTGCTAAAGGTACACAGATTTCCTATGTATACCTTAAAAATTGTTTATGTATTTTGGATTTATTCAAACATATTATAACCTCACTTGTCAAGTCAGTAGATTTCTATGCATGTGAAACGTGGAAAACCAATAAAATTTTATTATTTATTATTTAATTGAGTTTTAGGCTGAACATTCAAAAAGTTTTTTGTCAAAATTGATTATATAGTGTCGTTTAATATAAGTCATGAGTTTGCCGAATCTGGGTTCTAAAAGTGATAACCAATAAAAATCAAGTATCTTGATTCTCATTTAAAATTTAAAACCCTTTATTGTATGGAAAATCAAATCTATTTTGAAGTAAATTTTGAATTGATTATTAATTTTGAGTCAATATTTACTACATATGTTGCTAATAGTATCCTTAGTGGGCTTAACGGTGAATCAGGGCTAAACAAAAAATATGTCAGCTACTGGCTGGTGGTTGATGACTAAGAATGAATGGTGGTTGGAAATCAGACTAAGAATCATTATACCATTAGGTATAGTTATAGGTTCAGTGGGCATTAGGGTTGTACAGCTCTCTATGTGCAGAAAAAACTTACGCTCTATAGGACGCTTATCCTGCCTGTGCTTCTGTATGGTGCAGAAGCAAGAAAGTTATCATTAAATGATGAGGCAGCACTAGAAATTCTCGAGAAAAAAGTTCTTTATAAGATCTTTTGTACTGTACGAGTTTTATCACGATATTAATATAATAATTTAATCCTAAAAATGAATAAAGATGCTCCAGCGAGAAAGCTATTTGAAGCAGTAGGTGGAGGAAGAAGAAATAGAAGTTGACCGTGTTTCGGGTGAAGTGATCAAGTAATGAGTGATGAATGATTGTACTGAGAAGTACAAACTGCACTTGATGTACAAGATTGGAAAAGGTGCGTACACAACAGATCGAAATCCGGTAATCAGGTCGCTTCATCAAGTCGAAACTCGGTAACAGCTTGTTATGGCTCTTTGAGAAAGTAAGTAAGTAAGTTACTAATAGTACATGCAAACTGATGCCTTTGTGTGTTATGATTGAGTTTATGAAATGTGGATTAATTATGGTTACAGTTCATAAAACGTAAATATAATTAACTAGAAGTTATAAATAAATTACATTATAATGATAATATATTGATATTTATGAACACAGTAGTTCCCAACCTTTTCTGATCTAGGACCACTAGGATATTTTTGTTTTTGGTAGAAACCACAAAGTTTAAGAATAACAAACTGTATGATTATTTTAATATATTTTATGCATCTCTGGTGCATAGGTACATTATATATGTTCTAAAATAGGTACGCAGTTATTGTGTTTATTTTCTTATAAGTGAGGTCTCAGTAGACAAACTGCAAGCTCTGATTCACGGACTATTTTTAACCACCTCGCGAAGCACCGGTTGAGAATCACTGTATTAATACCATATAGTCAAGATATATTGATTTTATTTATAATAGACTAAGAAGACATTTTGGTAATCCTATAGTCAAAAAGAAATTTCATTCCATATAATTCAATTTATGTTTTAAATGAATTTGAACAAGACAGAAACACTTTAAACATCCATTATCTTATGAAACATACATATCATAATACTTTTTGTATATTTTGAATAAAAAAAATTGAACTCATTAAAAATACAATATATGATAAGTAATTTTAAAAGGAATTGAAAAACAATATGTCAATTTCTTTCTTTTGAGAAAGCCTGTACCATATAATTATTGACAAAAAATGGTAATCAATTTAATTTAATCATACAATATATATATATATTGTATATATAATGTACTGTATATTATATGTAATATGTATATTAATATATATGAAATTTTCAATTTAAAATGTAATACAATAAAATTTATTTTTAAGAGCAGTAGCAAACAAACAATTTGACATCCTTAATATATCAGAAAGGAGAGGAAACTTCAGGAAAATACATAATATGTAAAATTTTCCTAGGAAATGAATAAAGAAAAATAAGGAAAATATGCATGAATGAATAAATAAATGAATGAAAGCTTTTTAAAAATTTTTTTACAACGATATTATGTGCGCCCCCACATTTATGTCGAGAATACTTTTGCAATCCTATTGGTTTACTAATCATACATGTCTGTATATTAATATAACAAAAATGTACTTTAACGAGTTTTATAAAGTAGCGGCGCTAATAAAAACTTTTATTTTAAATAAGTTTTTTAAAAAGAAATTATTTATTTTGTACTTAATTGTAGTTAATTAATAAATTGAAGATGCAGAAGTTTTAATGAACACCGAAATAGCAATATTATTTTAGATTTTCCATAAATAAGTAAGTTATAGTTACGGGCGTAAGAAGATTAAATGCTCTTAAAATATATGCATTTATAATTTTAGATAGTACTGAGTAATCTTGTAAATTATCTACCTCAACTGAAATAAATCTGCAAATGTTTTTTATTTATAAAATTTGTGGGTAGAAAATAAGATAAATATCAAAATGTAAAGTTAAAGAAAAATTTAAAGAAAAAGTTTTTCGAATGAAGAAATTTTATTCCTCTTAAAACTGATTTAAAGTACTTGTAGTCATCCTTATAGATGTACTCGTGTATTTATATTAGTTGGAGTGCGATTACAATTTGATTCGGCGAAATAAATAATATAACATGAAGTGACAGTTGGCGTTGTATAAATTAAATTTATAGAGGATAGGAAATTATATGTTAATGTTTTGTGCAGCAAATTATTTTAAGAAAATTAAATAAATTTATATAATAAAATGTGTATTTTACTAAAAACATTCATATAACATATATTTTTCTATAGCGAGTAAGTTATTAATATGACAAAATATGTAATTATAGTTAAGGGTGTCAGTAAAAGTTATAGTATTTTCCAGTTTTAGTAGCGGTTGGGTCTTTATTCCATAGTTACTTGATAACGACAACAGTTTTCACATCTTCACATAGATTACAATACTAATAATATAGTATAGTCCTAGTCAGGCAGGTGGGACCGTTAATTTCACCAATTGAAAATAATTTTTGCAAATAAATTTTATAAATTTATATACCAGATACTTTATTTTCGAGATACTTTACAAAAAATCTGAAGAGCGAAAAAAACAATCTCACTAAAACAATCAATAAAACTCTATTCAATATCTGATATTTTATGATATTCTATATTAATGAATTACGATTAAATGGAGTTGTTAACAGTTGTCACTTTGTCCTTTCTCTGTCGCTTGGATTCTTATGAGCTGAGCCAATAAATTATTGGGATGACCATTTATTATGGTAAATAGTTTCGATGTTAAAATCCTTATGTACTTAGTGATGGTTTTAATAGAAGATCTCTATAAATCGCGGAAATTTTGACATACCAATGAACTTTGATTATTATCTTTGACGTTATGTTTTAGAATTTGCCTTACTAAAGGCGACAAATCATACAGATGATCTGATCACTTACGTGCAAATGTGCATTCTATGTTTTCGGTTCAAATTTTCGCTTTTCCCGTGAGAGCCTGAAGCAGATTCAGATTTTATGTACAAGTTGTTCTCTTTATTTTGATGTGGTATTTTTAAATTTACTTTTTGTCGAAAGTTCGATTTATGCATTTTATTGTATCACTTTACTCAATTCTGGCATCATTGACTACTAACACCTTTGACTGCTGTACTTTGGAGAGCCCAAACAGGCATGCGGAAGTCAAGAATATGCATGGATCCTGAACACATCAAAGTTGACGCTGTCCTTAACCTTAGCAGAAACGATATTAAACTCTACACTTTTTCCAGGACACTGTAGACTTATTTACCACACGAAGAATTTAGGTGATTCCTGTCGACTCTGTTATAAGGAGAAGAAAACATCAGAATATATTCTATGCAATATTACCGAACGGTGGTAAGACGTTCACTTGATTACCTTGGAAGCAAGATCTTAGTCCAAAATCAAATAGGTAAAACTAAGCCCACAGCATTTACGAGGTTTATAAATAGTCTAGAATTGTTTTAGTTTAGCTCTTAGGAGCACAATAGATCTTTAAGGTCGGGGTACATTCGTAGCCTATTGTTTAATAATAAAAATAATAATCTGGTGTTTTAAGTCCAAGTAAGTCCAAGTAAGGGTAGAAAAACAAAGTTCAATTTGAAGATACATTCCTTCTAAACTGAAAGCTAAGTTTAATAATCATCATAAGTTTTTTTCATAAACTTTTAAAAATATATTAAAGATTTTTTGGTAAATTTAAAAAGAGATCTGTAAAAACTACATAACTTGGTAAAAACTATTGATTGATTTGAATGTTCTTTTGCGTATGTGCAGATATGTGTAGATATTAAAAATAAATTTAGTGAAAATGTAAGTTACTGCTTTGTTTTCCGAATTTAAATATTTATTGACAGTCACGCTTATTGTTAGCGACATGCACAAAATTTAAATGAATTTTTGGCCAGATTCCAAAAAAGTATATTTTTCAAAAAAAAAAAATAAAAAAAAATAATGAAAAATCGGCTAACATGAAGTTCAACTTACTTTTTATGCAAATTTTAATTAAAATAGAATTTGAAATACAAAAATAGCTACAGAAGAATGAATACAATATGCGAATCCTCGCAAAATGCCAGCGTCATTTACTTAATTTAGCTTGGAACAGGTAAGACGCAAATAAGATAAATTCGCTGTTATTACCAGTGAGGTTAAATCTATAATTTATCAAAACTGCAAGGCAGGGCCTTGAAGGTAAAAAAATGAAAAATTTAAATAAATTAATCTATAATTTCTTGTGAAAGTAAAAATGAAAAAGATATTATATACTAAGAGATACTTCAGTTAAATAATACTAACTAAAGAAATATTGAAAAATAATTGGTAAAATATGTTTATATTCACACAGTGTACTTTGAATGTATTAGTTAAATTGTTTTAGTTGTTTATGTAATTGAACTACATACACATATTTAGAATACAAAAAATTTTTTATGTATATATGTATATACATACATAAGGACGCCTTTCATTGAGGCTGATATGTCGATTGTAAAATGTAGAACAAATAGTTTTAATTCTGAATTATTGGAATTTTTTAAAATTTCAGTTTCAGCTCCGAACTAATCAGTGTAATAAACTAAAATTTGCTTGTTTCTACAAAACTTATACTAATAAACACCATCTCAAAGGGACACTGTTCGTGATCTAATTGTTTGGAACTTCTACGTTTCAGGTGGTTCATTAGGTGTAGGGTTGACCATTCGTGGTATCACAACAGGCCATTTTGTATGTTCAAGTAAACTTCGGTTCACAAAGCTCCTACTCCAATCTAACTTAACCCATAATAATAAACTCTACAAGTAAGTTTTAATATGGGTACATAATAAGAATTAATATTAGATGAGAAGATATTTCTATATGTATATTGTATTATATGAAGATGTATTTATATTGAACTGTTAAAAATTATTAGTTAAGAAAATATTTTGTTACTACTCTCTAAAAAAACTAAAGATAAGTGAGTAAATATGCCAGTGCCTTAAAAACAAGAGTAGTTTTATATATTATACATAAAAGGACTATATAGGAGTTACTACAATGTAATTTATTGCAAAAGTTAGAGTTTTAGTAATTCTAAAAAGAGTTAAATTAAATTCATTTATGGATCTATTCTTATCTTATCTAACCTTTGGAGCAAAAAATACTTCCATGAATAATATTTGTGTAGCTGAGATATATGACTTGTCACAGCAGCAATAGAGATGAAATTACTGTTTTTTGTCAATTAGATGTCTGAGAAGTATGTTAGGGAATATAGTAGTTCACAACTACAAATAAAGAAGAATTTTATCGAATCATAAACCACACAAGTATAAAATTAGAAATTAAAATTCATAAATATGTGTTGATTGGCCACACAGTTCAAAAATCTTATGATGACATCCTACACGCGGTATGGAATTGAAATCTATAGCGACTCGGTGACAGATATCTTCGAGATAGACGGTTCAAAACGAAAGTGGTTTAAGCAGCTATGTGTGATTGACAAGTAACAGAAAATATTGTTAAACTGTAAAACTAATGTAGAAATGTTCAACTCCTTATCGGAATGTTCAACTCCTTGTAGGACTATTGCTTAAATAATAATGATGCAAACGAAAAGCATTAAATTAAATACAATTGAAGATTTCTTTTAAATTAATAGAATTAATTTGTTTGTTTAATTATATAATTTGAATTATAATTTACAAAATAAAGCAAATTGTAAAAAGTAATTCTTTATAAAGTTTTATTTATTCCATTTTAAAAGAAAATCTTACTTGATCATACAAAAATTGTGTGATTAATACTCATACAATGTGTGTTCCTTAACCATATATTTAACTGAATTTTTTGAAAAATAAACAAAAACATATGATACATTCATTTGTATATTTGTAGCGCGAAACATATGCACACGTTCTTAAAGATACTTTTGCGTAGTGTATGGGAGTCATAAGAAATGGCGTTCACGTCTCCTGCTAATGTCATTTTATGAGGAGATAAATGCAACATGTGTTAGCGCAGTAACAGCTCGTTTATTTGTTGTACGACGACACACATAAATTAATGATAAAAATGATTTTCTTTTATTAAATATGGTACATCTAACATCTATCTAACATCTATCTTACATCATTGTAAGCCTTTTATTCTATTTAAGAAACATTGATTTGATATGATTTATAGCAGAACAATTTAGGATAATTAGTCTTGGATCTAAGCTCGAGTCTAATGATTAGATTATCAAATAATAGCTTTATATATTGACTTTACACATACTTTATTTAAGATAAAATATTAAAAAAATTCTAAATATTAAATTCTAAAATATTAAAACATCTAACTAAATAATTAAGGGTTAGCCCTGTATAAATTTACTACATTCAATCTTCTAATTTCACTGAATAATAAAAAAAATAACAAGCCAGAAATATTGTTATTAAACCAATGGAGCAATTAGTTAATTTGAATGGAATATTTTATGTAAATTTTTGTTGAATTTAAAATTTTCAAAATAAATTTAAATAACATCGAAGCCATGCTTTTAAAGTGGAAAGCATTTCTCTCTACTGCAAGTACGGATACTACTTGTAATTTAAAATAATCAAGCTCGCAAGCCATCAGTATTGAATTGGCAACATTTGATATTGACATTTTTTTCTTAATACAAGTATCTGAAGCGATGCAAATATGTATCTATGTATCGTTTTGATTATATATACAGAAATATGTAAATATGTACTGAAATACTAAATATAACAATGATTTGGCACTAAGCCAATGTAAACGTTTTTCAACTTTTTTTTTGATTTTAGTTGTATGACAATTTTTTACTATCCTTTACTTTAGTTATCCTGTTTTCAACACAAAACGGTATAAAGCTTTTGAAATATAAAACTTTTAAATGACAGGCATTGGTGGATATAAGCAGAGCTACAATTTTCTTTTACGATATTGAATGAAAACCACCTAACTTTAAAAAGTTAGGTTTGGCTTTGCTATCCTCTATTAAGTATCCTACACGGGGAGTTGTTGCGTAGAATTCATACACTTATATAAAATTAATTATTTATGTATGTATACATTAAAACACTGCAAGTCTTTCCCCATAACTCTCACTGCATAAGTTGTGGAAACCCGCAGGAGAAAGAAACAATAGAAACAAAGAAACAACATTTTTTCTGCGAAAGTCCGGCCTTAGCGTCCAGTAGATATAGATTCTTAGGAAAATACTTCTTTGAAAGTCTATCAGACCGCTCAATGATGAAGATGAAAGGTTATTAAATTACCTAAATTCGGCGGGATGGATTTAGTCTCTACTCTTCTATACTAGGGTTCTTGCGAGGAATGTGGTAGCAAAACGGCGAAAAATTGAGGTACATGGAAGTTATCTAATGGCCAGCCACTGCAACCAATCAACCATACATTAAAATCAAAATCAATTAATAAATTTTTTATTGCAATATATTATTTATATCATATTATTTATTTATTTATCATTGACTTATTACAATTTATTTATTAAATTTTGAATTCATTTATCAACTAGAATCAGTGGAGACAAATCGGATCAAAAATTAAGAAATCAATTTTTAGAACATAAAACTGCGCTGTACAAGCCGATTTTGAACAGACGAAGAGAGGAATTATAAAAAGAGAATGACACTAGAGACGCTACATATCGTGCAAATACCACAGACTGAAAAAATGAATTACATGACAGACACGGAAAACAGTGATTCTATGGACTCTATAGAAAAGTGATGAGTGAAAATTAGTGAAACAAGAGCATGACGTGTAGATATAAATTTTAATTATACTAATTTATGTTAGGTAACCTTACATTAAATTCTTAGTTAAATACTTCAATATATATATTTCTAAAATATAAAAAAAAACTAATAATTAAAATATTGTAAATTGTTGTAATTATCTGTGTAGTTCCGGATCCTGATGATAACTCTCAAGGATAGTCCAAATATAGAATATATTAAAAAATATTAAACAAACGTTGAATTTTAATTTTAACTAAAAGTGCCCTATTGCTGGATAAAAAATAATAAAAAATTTATGTATCTTATAACAGAACTATTCTTATAAATATCATATTTGAACTGTTAATTTATATGCCATATTTGTTCCGACTTAAATGATAGAATCAAGCAATATTAGACTGCCTCAAAAATAAAAAAATATCAGACTGCAACAACTGGTGAAGTATCGTATTAATTTCAATGGTAAGCAGAGTTTTTATCAAAATCGTATTGAATCGCATAGCTAATCCGCTCAACCAATATATATATATCATATTAGGCAACAATATTTTGATTGAATTATGCTTTTATTAATAGCATTAAAACCATTCATTGTGTTTAATACAATACAATACAATAGATTGTTTAGAATAATGAAGTGCAATACTACATGTATGCAGGGTTTATATACTGCAAAAGGAGTACGACTCTATGAACGAAGAAAGTATTTAGAAAATGTATTCAGAAAACCAGAGAATATCATAAATGATTATTAACACAATTTAGATTATGTAGACTATACTACAACGAAATAAACATGCCATTAATTTCGTTTTCCAAGCCACAACTGGATTAAGACAACTTTGTGTTGGATTGGGCTTTTTGCTTATCAAAATACGTACACTAGGTAATATCTAAAATGATATCTATAAGGCAGAACTAAAATCTTTAGGATTTGAAGTAAGCTGATAATATCGTATCGCAGTTTACATTTATCCAGTTACAATCAGAGCCAAAATTCATATAAAGTTTACTAAATCACTGCGTATAAAATCATGTAAGTTTTTCGACCAATGGAAGTATTTAGTAAATATCGAAAATTTCAAATATCTGAGTTGTATCGTTTCAGCAGCAATTGCAGTATTTTGTCAATAGATTGTCTGAGAAATATTTTTAGAATATAGTGGACCAGAACTATAAATAACGAAGAATTCTGGGAAATAAGAAGTAAGGCATATATAAACTCAGACCAAAAAAATATTAAATACAGTAGGATTGGTGAGACATTTCGGAAAGCATAAAATGTATGCTTGATCTTGATCTTGTACAAAGGGATTTTAAATGATTAAAAGAGATTGCTGATTTGTTCTCTCATTGCAAGTGCACTCCGCCAATAAGATAATTCTTGTTAGCTTTAATTTGTCGTATATAGATTTTTGACAATATATTAATAAATACTTTAATGTCTCATGGTCGATTTTGACTGGCCTGATGTAGATATCGTGTCGAGTTCGCTTAACTGCCTCAATGATTTTTTTTTTTGAAGATAACCAAAGAAGTTTTTTCATGCAATTTAATTCAAAAGTACTTTTAATTTCAATTTTATTTTCTATGCCAGCAATTTACATAAATTTCTTGGAAAAAGAAGAGTGCATAATAAAATAGCAACGATAGTAAGCGTAATGTAAGAGCAAATGGCAGCATCACTTACCTCCCACAAATCCACGTCCAGGCAAGTACTTGACTCTTTGTTGGGTTTTAAACGTTTCGTCTTCGGTTTCGGCTTTGGTTTGGAATTTGTATTTGGCTTTGTTTTCTTATCCATTTTTGTTGTTATTGTTGTCTCGTTTTTTTATCACTAAAACGGTTTCTCGGTTTTGGTTTGTTTGCAAAATTGTAGCGTTTGCTTTTTGTTAATCAAAGAATATTTTTTATGATTGGCAACTGTTGCTTTGGAGTAGGATTTTCAATATATTTGTTAATATGTCCTGAGTAAAGATGGCATTGTTTTGAGCAATCTGAATCAGAATTCCAATTCACGTAAATCGACGTACTTAAATTTTGTTTATGATTCCATTAAATCAAATTAATTTTGTTCTCTTAAAGTTGAGTATTTTGACTGAAAATAAAATAAAATAAAGTATATTATTCACAAAGTACTTTTAATATCATAAATGATTAAAAACAATTTTTAGATTATAATTAAGTGACACATAACATTGTCTTAAAAAAATAAGGTGAAATTTTTTACAACTTTTAAGATCTTTATTTGTGTTTGTAAATCTATTTTATCGCCTTCAAGGCACTTGTGTCCCGATACCATACACTTATGTCAACGATTTTCCAATTCTTTCGATTCGGATTGGCCTTCAAAGTACCCAGCGATTAGGTTTTTATATTCACAATTGTGTCGAAATGGTGTTTCGGTGAGATCTTTATTTATGCTTCAAATCTATTTTATCGTTTTTAAAATACTTATCTCCCTATACAATTCACGTTTACTAACATGTTTTTCAATCTTTGAAACAATTGTTAAAGTCTACGGTCTTATTCTCCTCAATCGTGCCGAAACAATGTCCTCGAAGCATTCTCTTGAGTTTAGGGAATAGGCAAAAGTCACATTTCGCTAAAACAGGTCATTACAATAGTCTTGGAAAACTAATAAATTGTGACATCGTGTTGCAAAAACCAATACTTGACTGCCGATAATTCTGGTATCTTTTTGTAAATAGCTTCATGTTAATGTTGTATAAAGTATAAATAATATTGCTTGTTAAAACTTTGATCCAGCAGCAGGAATTTATAATGCTATTTATTTAGGCTCATATGCCGCAATAGGTTTTTCATTACCTCATCATAATTGGTATTTATTTAAAGGCATATGCCACAATAAAACACCACTAAATTAGCACTAAATTATACTAAATGAAGTCGTACTTTACATCTACTCATCGTGTATAATACCATTTTATACATGGCTTTCATTTTTAACAAATTTGGCGCAATGTTTTCGATTTTGCCTCCTCTTTTTCACGTTATTGGCTTTATTTTTGTTCTAGTTAGAAATAGTTAGAAAGCATTGTCTGACGGATTTCAATACGACACTGTTCTTCCAAAAAACTGATTGTTTATGGCATCAAAGGTGAAAACACTTCTTTCAGGATTAAAATATTTTTCAAAATGTTCTGGGCTTATCTATATAAAACGATACCACTAACAACGATTAACTGTCTTATAATGTCAATCAACTTATAAGTTTTAATTTCATTAGTTAATGCTGAAGGTCGTCTAAATTTCTTCCTAAATCTCTGACTTCTTTAAAGTGTTTGTATTCGTACCACTTATGAACATTTTTTGTGACATAATTTAGATTATGTAGACTATCAGATATTCCATATCAGATATTCCAAAAATCGCTAAATTAACTATTTGTTGTTTACAAAAAAGCGTAACTGTAGGAATATATACCTACATACTATCACACAGTTCTTCTTTGGGGATCTTGACCAACTCAAGGACCCTTTAAAAAGTGTTATTAGTTCAAGGTGACTTGTAAACTTTTGAGTTTTTTAAAAGGTAACATAATGCCTAACTGGATCGTTAAGATCGCCGATATAACGTAACCTAACCTAATGATTGGATAAATGCAGATATTGACAGGAAATTTCAAACAGGCAGTTTGAAAATTTTTTACAAAAATAACTTATTTAGAATTAAATTAAAAAATAAGAATTTTAATTCCAAAAATCTTGAGAAGGTTGAGAAGCTAAATTTTAGTTTAAGGTCTTTTTTACCGATACATCAGCTTCATTGAAATGGAACTTAATAAGTGTATTCTGCAAATCTACTACAATCGTTACACAAGTTTAAAATAAATTATTTATTTTAATTCTACTTTATTTGTTTATTTATTTTATTATATAATAAATTAAAACTAACATTTCAAAAATTTCTACTTTGATTAATTCTCCTGAAAGTGACAACATTGTATATTCACCCACATGCCACGAACGCTAATTGAAATATTTCCAATTCATGTTTTCCTATATTTTAAAAATACAGTATTTGTTTAAATAAATATTTTTACAATTAAGTTTTACCTTGTGTGTCAGTAGTTTTCACTCTTTTGTGATTTTTCACCAATCCCCGCTAATTGTTTAATAGTTTTTCCTCATATTTTCCGTATTAAAAAATAATTACTAAACAAATGATATTTATGATTCTGCTGATTGCTTGTCAATGTCAAGGTGGAAGGGGATTTCAAATCATTTTTTATTTAGCATTTTTTAATATAATAAATATGCTTTCAATGTCGTGGAAATAGTTTCAATTCAAGGACATTGAGAAAATAAGATAAGTTTTATTTATATGGCCTACGACTACTATGGGCTTTAAAATAAAAAATAATAAAAACATGTTGAAGGACAAATTTTCTATTCAAGAATAGGAGACTTCTTTTATTAATGCAAAAGTTTGATTTAAATTTAATTTCAGTTATTAGACAATATAAAAATGAAAAAATAGCTAAATCAACAGAAGCTCCTCCATGAGCAATAATAGAAGATAAGGGAGGATAAACAGTTCATCCTGTTCCAGCTCCATTTGCAACTATACTTCTTATTAAAAGAAGAGTTAAAGATCTCTCTTGGTATCTCCCTTTCAAAACAGCTACATTGGGAATTTAATATAAAAACCAATTTAATTTTTAAATATCATCGTTTTATAATTTTACTCGATGATAAAAAAGACTTCCCTATGGTATATGGTTGTGTTTTGGTTGTATTTTATGGTACAGATGATGAGATTATATTTAAATTGAGTTATTATTTTATTATACATTTCATTAGTTTTTTATGAATTTGATATGGTAATTTATATATGAAATTAAATATGAAATTTTAAAAATGAATTAGCATTAAATAAAGCTTACAACACGTTATACCTGGTTTGACCTTTTAATTTTTGCATTTTACTAAATTAAGAACATCGATTTTTGTGTACTTGCAATAAAATTTTATACCTCAGAATTTTACAAAAATAAGAAAATAAGAAAGGAATATATCGCAACGTTGAAACAAAACAAATTAAAAAAATGTTTTTATACTTGATCTTAGACAAAGTTTAAGGTCTCTTCAGCAATTTAAGTCAAAAGCCTACAAAACTGCTTTACATACACCCGTTTACACATTCGACTTGGGCTTCAATGATATATATTTATGCACGAATATACGAGGGACTCGTCCTTCCACAAATGTTCATATATTATTTATTCTTTCTTCTTTTTGCTAATATGTAGAATAAGCCTGCTTGCTTATATGTGCTGCTATAGCTCGTCTCATAAATGTGTACGAACAAATGCAACCCCGCACACACACACATGCACTCTTATAATTAAGGACCCACACAATTACTCAGTGGAATATCAACAACAAATGTTGCAGCCATTGAAAGAGTTGCTAAGAAGAAAAGGCAACTGAATACAAAGCGTTCGAGTAGCATCTCAATGTGGCGCACAGTTTTTGCATTACTAACCATCGATTAATAATTTTTATTTTGAATTTCAAATAAAAAGAAAAATGCTACACTTTTTACTGTCTTTCAAGTCGACTCTAAGGTATCCCTAACCAATGGCAAAGTGGAAAGAGGTTCAAGGTGAAAACAATCTGCACTAAAAAATTCATAAAATGAATTTATATTTTCGAATGAAATTTTGTAAATAAATGCAGAAAATCGATGTGAGATGCTGCTATTGCAATTTAATCCTTACAACCGACAACAAATCCTCCAAATAGACAAATTTGACAGCACAACACTTAAAAAAATATGGGAGTATATGTACAAATAAAATCGTATTTATATGTAAGCTAACTCACTGGCATCTGTCTAGTGGGATTTGTAGATGCCTAGTTGCATTTGTTAAAATATGCAGATAGTTTAATTTTTCATGGGAACGTTGTCATATTGTCTATACTCAATTTAACTCAAACGAATATTTCAATATAAAACAGTTGCGATAAACAGTTATGAAATTAACTACTATTGAGGATTGTGTATTTGAGGTTATTGACAACATCGTTATAACACTCTAGCATTTTCATGTTTAAATAAAACCAGTTAAGTTTCTATTGATTAATTAAATTAATTTAGATTGCATTTAGTTGGAAAATGCATTATCTTTGCATACTATTTATATTGAAAAAAAAAAAAAATAAAAATATTTACCAACAATATTAATAGGAGTCATTGATTGATTGATATCAATTTCGAATTAAATAAAATATGTGTTCTTAAAATGATTAGTATTACGTTGTTCCTATTATTATTAGGTTTTATAAATTTAATGATGAATCTACTTCTTTATTGCAATTCTTATTTAGTTGGATATATTTAATGATAGATGTTCTACAGTTTATATATAGACAACCTATGGGTGCGTTTTATTTTCCTAGAGGTCTTTTTTATATATATACATCCCATCTTCTAATAATTTAGTATTTAGTGACAATTTCTAATAATACCTGCATATCTGGATCTAAAGTTCCCTTAGATCTAAGTTTAGTTTTTTAGTTTTGAGTTTTGATTTATAAATTTGTTTAGTCTTAGCATAAGTGATTTCACTTTAGTATCTAATATGTCCTTTCATGCAAGGAATCGTATTTTATTAATTCTTAGGTACTGTTTGATGTACGTAGAGAGAAAATATTTTTATCCTGATTTAATAAAAAAAAACAATATGTCGGTTTGTTTCCTGTTTTTAGTTCCAAAAAAAAGTAACGGTTTTTACGATTGTCGGTTCAGTTCAGCGTTTACATTTTGATATAATTTATAAATAACTATATTTTTGAAAAAGCACAATTAATTAATTTATTCACTTTTTATAAATAAAATTTTAAAATTAAAAATGTTTTTTGAACTCTTAACTTTTATTTACTAAAGTTTAAGTAACTGAAGAGGAATGCAAGTGAATAAGCAAGAACTGAACTGTATTGTGTTGAACTAAAATAAATCCATATATTTTTCTAGGTTGGCTTTCAGTTTTCGCTGCGGCTAGAGCATTGTTTTTACGGTTTTCTGTTTGATTCTAACTTAAGTTCTGATTAAAATATAAAAACTCTTTGTTTCCAAATTAACTTCTATAATTATAACTAATGTAATAGAAAACTATGAAAAACTTAAAAAAATAAAATATATGAACATTTTTGTTTGAATATCTACAATTAGTTTCATTGAAATGCATTTAAAGTTATTAATAATTTTGTTATTAGTTTTCTTTCTCATATAACATACATATATCATATATCTTTTAATTGTATTACAATTAGTAAATAGACATACATGCAAACAGTTAAACGCAATTAAGAAAAACAAATTTATTATATAAACAAGCTCAAACTCAGCCATGTGTCTCAAACAAGCTAACACTCAACATACAAAAGCAATAAAATGACTTGGGGACTCATAAATAAAGCTACATATCAGAACATATTATCAAGTGATGACATCAAGTGTCATTGACGTTCGTCATTTTTCTGAGAACTCATTAATCTTGAGGCAAAGCAAAGTAAAAAGTTACAAATCATGTGTGAAAAAGGAGGGAAAATCGGATATAACAATTGCTACTTATGAGTGTTTTTGATGTGACGGCGACAAAAAACAAAATGAATTGTGCCATATTATGATGAACACTAATGGCTACACATAAGTACATACACAGAGTTGCATTTATACGTGCAGTGAATTGAAGGCGAAAGTTTTATACGCTCAACATGTTGGCAATTCAGTGGCCTTAACTGGTTTTACTCTTTGCATGCATTTCTTTAAGTTATAGCATCTTAATATGCGAGTGTGTATGTTTGATATATTCACGATATCCCAGTAAGCAATATCGCTTAAAATCGACTGTTTCAAAATAATAAAACATATACAAAAAATAGCTACAGAGGTAATATATAACCTTTTAAATTTTTTTCAAAAATCTCAAATCTCATAAAACATATCACTGTAAAATTTTTTATGAAATATTTCATTGTATTTATGAAGTTTTTCTCACTCCTCGTATATGATTCTTTCTGAGTGCAGGAATTCATTGTAAAAGTATTTGAGCCAGCTGTACGTTAAGGTCCAGTTCAGTAATCAAGAAAAGATTGGAGACATCAACATCGTTAATATCCATTACGACAACAAAGAACTAAATCGTAGTCAGATTGTGTTCATCATAGACTCAATACCTTAAGTTGTTATAACCTCAGTTGTAAAGTGGAATTATAAGGGGAATGAGATAGGGATAGAGGAAAAGGAATTTAGTCAGCTTAAAGTTGAGATCTAGCGTCTATTATAGAAAACTTCTTTTATTAGCTAAATTAGCTGAATACAATTGCTTACTGGGACATTTGGATAATCATCGATGTATGTAAATATTAATTACAAGATATGAACATCTTAACAAATCAGAGATAAGCAAACATTCTTAGTAATATACCTGTTTATACACGATTAATTATAATCATAATAATTATTCGCATTAGTTCTATGTGAGTGTAGACGTAATTTTATGCGAAATAAATGCATCTCAATTGCATAAAGAAGTGTACTTATGTTTATATAGTGCTTATTAAGAAAGAAGCTTCACAAATGTGGACCCATTGAAAACAACTTATTTTCTTTATTATTGAGATAAGTAGTCATTTTTTCTTATTTGATTAGAATAAGGATTAAAGCTGTTTTTCATTATGTAAACGCAACTAAGAAAAATTAAAAGTACTACTAAATTGTAGCGATTAAAATATTTTTTAAGATAAAAGTTAAAAGGAAATAAAAAATTTGAATTTAAAAAGTTTATACGTTTAATTAAGCAGATTATGAGATTTCACATTTGTTTATTTTATGTTTAACTGCAATATAATATTATGAATATAACTTTGAAAGTTAATTGTGTTTGGCAACGATAAGGACATTATTGGAATGATAACGTTATCAACAATTTCATTAGTGTGTCAGTTGTTATATCACTGTAGCATATAATAATAGCTATGAATTGTTTGTATTATTACTTCTCTAAAATTATGTTTCATAGGATGAACATGATTCCATAAATCGCTAAATAATTGAGACCAAATAACAAATAACTAGATAACAAAAATTTTTTATATAAAATCTTGTTAAATGCATAATAGACTATATTGCCTCCCCCTCGCTGTATCACTGAAGATCAAATTCATTTCAAACTACGTATATAAAGTGCACTGTGCACACATATATCTAAATAAAATCACTCATACGCAACGAGTGATTATTTCGTTTTATTATTTTAATTATAATAATATTATTATTATAATATTATATCGGAGGATAATATTATATTGGTTTATAAAAGTTGTGAAAATGAAATATTTTGACACAAATAAAACTGATGGTCTTGAGATTCCACCATCTATCCATGGCCTACCTAATGAATTTCGAGATAACAGGCGATATGCGCTTTCTCCATGGTTCAGATATTCACATTGTAACAAATCCTGAAAAAAGTTCACAATACCCATCATCTTTTCGTCGATTATAAAATAGCTTTCTTTCTTTCTTTGATTGCATTTACGTAGCAATATCTGAGCTTGATATGTCTGCAAAGTTAATACTTCTCTACAGAATGATGTTGAGCAGTACCTATAGCTCCGTCAGGGTAGGATCATATCTCTTCGAATGTTTTGATACCGTGTAGGCTTTCAGACAAGGGATTCCTTATCATGTGATCCCTTTAATTCCGTAATGGAAGTTGTCATGCGCAGGGTAGATGTTTATCGTAATGGCACAATTTTCTAAAAATATTTCCAGCTTATGCTGATAACATCGATATCATTGGGGGTAGCAAGCGTGTTGTTACCACTGCCTTTATTGCAATAAAAAGGGAATCTGCAAAAATGTGTTTAACAGTGAATGAATGCAAAATGGAGTATATGTCGACTACAGCAATATGCGTCAGTCTGAAGCTGAGCTAGTGTCTGCTGACTATACATTCGAAGCTGTAAATGTTTTAGCCTGCTTTGAAAAGGCAGTGACTAACATCCAGTAACTTCGCTACCTTGATTCTGATGTAAGAATGGATGCCGATGCTTCAGCTTAAAAGTTGTTTGAAGTGATAGTTGGAGAAAGAAGGTGTGTAGGTAGACTGGGTCTTCGGTGGAGTGATTTAGTTAAGGGAGCACTAACCGCGCTTGATGCGCAAAACGATAGAAGGTGAACAGGCACCAAGGCGTCTGGAGAGGAATGCTGCTATAGATTAAAATCCGATAACGAGTTGTTATGGCCAATAAAGTTGATAATAAGGTAAGTAAGTACTTATATAAATAAAATCACTCATACGCCGTGAGCTAAAATTGAACTTTAAAGATTTATGCATAAAGCAGTACTTTTACTGCTTGTATATCGTTATTTTATTGACATATCTTTACTTTGATTATCCGATATGCTACTATATAAATAAACGAAACTTTTGCTGTTACTTATTTACAATAATATGATATTCAAAATATAAATATGATAACAACCAGGCAAATATTGACATTTAAAATCTGTGAGTTTATTTTGACTTTAACGCGTATGTATTTATTATGTGCTATTGTTAGTCTAAATCATTTGAACACAAATAAGAAGTGCAAAGGATATTTTTTATTATTATGTTATTATGTTTTTTTAACATTTCGTAAGCAATGAGGAAGAGTTGCTGCAACATTAATATAAAATGTAAATAAAACGTAGTCAAATTGAAAAGATAAACAAAAATTCTGCAACAGTAAACAGTGTCCTTCATGCAGGTGCGCTGTTCATACACAGAAGGATACGTGTAAGTATCCTTTCTCTTATTTATCCTCAATACCAATGCATAACACCGCATGCCACTTGACATGTGTCAAGCTGAAATATGGCTCTACACTTAGCACTATTTGCATGCATTTGCTGTTTTTATTTTTGTTTTTGTTTTTGTTTTTGCTATTTTGCTATTATTCCTGATAAATTTTGCATTAATTTTATTTTTGCTTTGTTGTTTTCGTTTGTCTATAAACAGCACTGCTTCAGTGAAATATTTTGTTGTTGTTTATATTTTATTTTATTGTGATTACCATGTTCTTGGCTGTTTTTGCTTTTAGGTGCTCCCGTGTTAAGCATATTAACATGATGACATAAAAATAATTACAGCAACAATATCTTCAAACTTTAACGCATAAGCTGATTTTAGTGCGTGTATTATAAATAAAAACAAAACGCAATGCGAAAAAAGCAGAATTATAAGTAATTCCATAAAAAATGTATTAAAAAACCTGAAAATATTATGTGCGCATTATACATTTCATATGCATGTTTATGTTTATGTTTATGTTTATAAGTTGCTATGGATTCCAATGCCTAAGTAAATAGGTATGGTGAGTTTGTGTGTGTGAGGTATTTGTGTATGCGTTAAATCTGTCATGGTTCATGCTGAGTTTGCTCTTCAGTCGTGTGTCATGTGTCTCGTCTTGTATCGTTCAATATTTCATCCCATAACATTACATTTCACAGCTTCCTACTGCGTTAATTCAAAATCGTGCTCGCTTGTGTCGTGAAAGTATGCATGTATGTGTGTGTGTGTGTTTTATGAAGTGTTTGTGTTTGTTTGCCAGAACATTCACCACTGCAGGTCAACTATTTCAGCACACGTTTGCACTGCTCGTGCTGCTTATATAATCGTGGCCTGTTCAGTCGGAACAGGTAAATTTCAACCTATCAACGTATCAACGTATCCACATATCAACGTACCAACGTATCCACATATCAACAATTTTGACAATTTCTTATTTGTAAAGTTTAGAGTACTTTTCGGTGTCAGTTTTCTACATTTTTTTCAATTTGTGTCCTTTGGCTTTGATTGGGCGTCAGAGAATTCTGGGAGTCAGAGTAAATCAAATAGATTTCATATCATGCGTATCCAACTGACAATTTGCATTAAACTCAAATTGGTGTAAAATTATTAATGAGATTTATATTGGAAAGCTTACATTTAAAGTATTATACATTAAACGTGAAGATATCTGACATATTTCACGAGCAATTACTTTTTATCAAATCTAAAATGTTTTTCTATTAAAACAACCTAGATACAGCGTTTAAGCTTCTTTTTTTTTTGGTATCGGACCTGGAGGAAAAATTTTCTAAAGATACAAATGCCCCGTATTATTTGCATGTCCGATTCATGCACGTTTCAATTGAGTCATACATACCTATGAAGTAAAAACTCACCACATTCTCAGCTCAAAATCCTGGAAAACTCTGCAGTACGACTAGTTAAGGTATTTCTTCATGGGGCAGGTTAGAAGAGCAATTAGCATGCTTTCACTCGGAGCGTTTTAGCTTGAGCTGATAATATTAAATAAATTACTGGTGCTCTACGTTCCTAGATCTGTGGCTCGGATTTCTTATGTCTAGTAAGGAAGACTTGGCCCTAGATGAAGTGGTTTCTTTTAAAACAGCAGACATTTACATAGATTTCTTCAAAATAGATGACACAGTTGGCATGTTTTCTCATAAACTGAGTTATATAGCTTCGAATACCGAAGCATTGTAGTGTCTTTCAGACAGAAGTAATGAAGATTTACTATGTAGCCAATTAGATGATAGGCAACAAGATCCACAATGTAAATATTGCAAACTTCTCGGATAGCTAGCTTGTATGACTGCCTGGACATAAAAACATCTCGGGCAACTGCAGGACAGACAAGCTTGCCAAGGCACTCTACTCTCTGGCATTTATTTCTCAGATATTGGTATTCCACTTGCAACTACGTAGCTGATAATCAAGCAAAAATAACTGCGAACTGCTAAACAGTGCTAAAATCAGTAAAGATTGCTAAAATCTTTTTTGGATTACACGCATATATCTATAAACTCTACTTAATTAGTTTTTGCAAATGCTTTTACAAAACATTATTAACGCTTTCACTTGAGATTTTTACTAAATCGGTAATTTAGCACGTTTTCATTCTTTCATCGTTGGGTCATGGATTTTGTCCACCATGTCCAGTGCTGTTATGCCGTTTGGGTGTTTAGGTTTCTCAGCAACTTTGGTGTTCATAAGATTAGAACAAAATTCGGTAAAATACATGCCTGTATCGATGCAGAGTATCTATATAGTTATGAAAACATTTGTTGAATTTTTTCTGTGCTGAGCATTTTTTGTAAAAGTTGGTGTCATTGTTTTAAGAAAAAATTCAGTATTCTCATTGATATACCCCGTAAAGATATAAGTTTTGAGGAGGGTTGGTTATACGGGATTCAGCGCCGATTAGAAAACTATGGTGAAACGTTCAATTTGCCTTTTAAACAATCGTGTCCTATCTTCAATTGGTTCAGTATATATATATGTATATATATATATAAATAAGTTTAAAGGCTACTTCTTTAGAGTAGTAGTTGGATGTTGATTTGGTCGCTTGGAGCTAAAATCTCTAGTTAAAATATTTATGGATCGGGACGTCAAAGTAAAGAAGGATGCCGTCCTAGCTGGTTCTACTCTGGAATATCAACGCAATATAGTCTCTGTGTGCTCGTTCAACCAAATCTGAACTTGCACCATAACTGGTGTTACTGTAACTAACTGCATGAATCATATTAAATAGATTGGGCACAACAAGAGGAAAAACCAACACAACAATGATAAAATGGGACTTACGAGTAAAATAAGAATGCAAAGTGTCTGTGAGTCCTAGGGAGTTACTTGCTTCTATATGCAATATCTTTCTAAATATATTAGATGCATATATTAATAAATGTTTTCCTTATATAAAAATTTGTTCCAAATTTTTTTATTGTGTGTTTTCATAAGGATCAATAATTAAATAAGTTATTTTTTATTATGGTAATTATGTAATGATTAATTAAAAATTGCTTACCTTCGGAGGCTGTTGCTTACACATTAAACTGTGATTTTTTACGATCCTTCTCAATTTAGTGACTGATATACGAGTAAAGTCTTTTATATAGATTTATTATTTATATATATATATTATGCATATTGAGCAATTACATAACAAATGAACATCTATTTTGAAACACGGGATTTCCTGTTGCTTGAACTTAACAATCTTATTCAGTTAATAATTTAAACGAGTTAAAGTAATATTTGAGCAAAAGACAGCCTTTGAGTGTTCCACTTGCTAGTTTCGCGCGATATTGTCCTGTATTTGTTATTGTTATTATGGCAATTAAAAATTAATTGAGTACAAAATTACTGCCACGACTGCGACTCAAATACTCACACACACACAAGAAACAAATAAATAAAAGAATGAAAACATACAAACAATGTTCAACTGTTACTTTTTCTTTTTAGTTTATTGTTTTCCTTTTGTTTCTATTTTTTGTTTTTTTTTGTTTTTTGATTATGTTTTTGTTTTTGTTGCTATTGCTGTTATTATATTGTAACAGGCATGCCCTCCCATTACATTAATACAAACAAAAGTACACGTCTAATGGCTTGTATGTGCCTATCGTAGGAAGCACAAAACAGCATCCGTCGTTGTTACAAAATACACTCCGTTCCGTTGTGCAGCAGCATTGATAGCAATAATGAAAGCCGAGAGAAAAGACAACAAAGACAACAAAGACAGATTAAAAGTACAATTTTTACGATCTTTACCTTACACCATAACGAAGGAACAACACATAAGAGTTTGTTATTGCGCTTTTGTTGTATTGCTGTTATTTATATAACATGGAACAATCATACACGTTTACTCGTACGATTTACCACAATGTCAAGTACTTCGGTTCAGTTTATTTAGTTTCAGGTAGTTTAGATTGACTTTTATTCTTTGTTTTCTATTTTATAAAAGTTTTCTTAGCAATATTTATGTAAAAAGAATATACATTTTTTATATTTTTTCATATTTCAGTTTCAGTTGTTCAGTTTTCTGCGAAATAGTTTTGAAAATTAAGCTTTAATTGTTTTTGATTTGTTTTTTTTTTTAGTTAATTCTTTAATAATTTTTAATTACTTTTATCATTTGATTGAGCTCATAAGAAAGTCATTTAGAAGTGTATGCAGTTATTGGTTTTTAGGTAATAACTTTTCTGCTTTTATTTAACCTTGTTAACCTTCGCAGCATAAGTAAGCAAATATTTACGAATGCACGTTTCTTTGAATGCTTTGTCTAAAATCTTCTAAAATCTTAAATTTTTAAAATTTAAAACTAGTTTAATTCAATTTAATTCAGTTTATATTTTTCATAACAATTGTCATTGATATAAAATTGTTTTCTTTCGCACAATTGACAGCAGTTGTGGGCATTTGTTATTGTTGTAGTCTCATTGTAAGATACTCAAAAAATTAAATTTGTCCTTCCTCTAGCAACTTTAGCATTATTTTCTTACTTTTACGATTCGTTTTTCTCACATATTTCTTCTTCTGTACTAGTATATGCTTTTTTTATAATATTTTAATGCTATTAGTCTTGCACTTTACACACCAATATTTGCAGACATATCCATACGCGTACATACACAAGTAAAATAACACTTACACTTTATGCTTAATAGACCAAAATATAAAATACACAATGTACAATTTGAATTGTTGTTGTAACATAACATGAAAATCTGTGTGTTTCTTGTTGGAATATGAACACCGCTTAAGTTTTTATGAGAGCATGTCAGCACCTGATTTTGTAGACATTTCGAAAGCAACTGAACTTTAAAATCATCTTCATTATCATAGAAACCTGCTGCTGTTGCTGCTATTGCTGCTATTGCTGCTGTAACTGCTCTTGCCCACTGTTAGCTGCAAAAACATAAAAAAATAACAACAGCCAATATAGCATCAGCAATAAACAAAGACAGGCTCTCAATATATTGTAAATTCTCGTTCAGAATATTTTTGTTCCTTTTTGCATACATTTTTCAAACATAAATTTTACTCCCTCACAGTTTACTGCTTTTTATATTACATATTTCTGTGCCTATATTATGTTAACTTTGGCATGCATTTGTTATTTTGAGTATTTTTACTTCAGCTCAGCTGCCAGCCATAAAAGCTTCAACTTATATTTTTACTCATTTTACTCAGAGGTAAATAAAAAAAATATTTGTTTCTCCATGTTATTTTTTCTCTCCTCTGAAAAATCTTAAAACTGTAGTGGGTGGCTTAACATAGTTTGCGTTGTGGCATACTTACACAGGATGTTGTGTATACATTTGTGTGCGTTTATTTCCTGTGTGTATGGTTAAAGGCCAACAGATGATTTCAACTGTTGTTTTTGTTTTGGTTTTGCATATCATGTTATTTACTAACATTGAAATTATTCAAATAGTAATTTTAAATTGAAAACCGTTTATACAGAGATTTTTTACAGCATACTTTTGTCATTTTAATGCTGAGTTTTTGGCGAATTTAATTAGCAATTTTTATTTTTTTTTATTACATTAAAAAGTTTACAGAGAGGTGCTAGTAAAAAACTTTAAAGGGCGATTTTTTTTTAATCCGTTGAGAAAGGAGACAGATACTGTACACACTTTAATGTGTCGAATGTTTATTTATTCACAAAGAATAAATAACTTATAAATTAAATAATTTATTTTGCTATTCTATTTTGCTTCTCTTGATCCGTATTTCGAAGTTGACCTTTGCGATCTGTGTGACCAAAATATAGTATAGAATGTTGTGTTTACTTGTCTAACAGTGTAAAATATTGATTAAATTATCCATCTCACTCAAGAAAATATTTGTTTGCCTATAACTCCAAATAATAAGTGTCGTTCCTTGATGGATGAACGTATGATGACATGTTGGCAGACCAGATGGGACGCGTCTGAGAGTGGAAGGGTGGCCTAAGAATATATTGGGGCTGTCGAATTCGTACAAGATAGATCATTTTGCGGATTGATTTTGAATCTTGGCTATTTTATATCAGAAGATGAAAGTTTCAATGTGTTTTTGCATGGAATGGATCTTGCTGACTTCACAAATTGTATTTCGATGATTCATATTTTAGGTAGATTTAATGTACTATGGACTTTTGTTTCCAACAAAAGTTAATTCAAATTAAGATTTTTTCAACCCACTGATATAATTATATTGTACTGGTACTATTACTGATATAACAAACAAGATAATATGCTAAGTTTAAGAATCACACTGACCAATAAATACTAGTAAGCTTAGTTGGCAATTGAGTAATAAAGGTTTCTCTCGACAAACAAAAATCGCGCTCTACAAGTCTCTTATCATGACAGTCTTGCTGTATGATACAGAAACTTGGACATCCACCAACAGCGATGATAAGCCTTTAGGATTATTCGATTGAAAAAATCTTCACAAAATCTATGGAACGATAAGCCCTTAGATTTTTTCATTTATATGTTTAACTGAAAATAAAAATTCTACTAGTGTTATTAAGTAATTTAACTGTTAAAACCTTTTCATATCATTACTGTTATTAATAATATCATCACATCATTTACATTTTACTACTACGATTTATAATTTCTATTAGTTTAAATATTAGAAATTATAATTTTAAAATATGGTAACTCTACCCAGGCATAATCCATTCCCTTGCGCAATACGATTTAGCGTGGGCGTATGAGTGATGTGAATAAAAGGAGACAATTGCTCAATAAGCAAAAGATTGACTACACTTAACAGAATAAAGAAATTCATTTATAATTTAAACATAAACCAAAATGTTAACCCACCAAACTGGGTGGCCTTTAACATAACACTTTCGATTCCACTTCAATTTGCACAGGAGCGTATTTGGTAAAAAAATTCAATGATGTTTTGAATAAAATTGATCTGTTTTTAATATTAATATAATAATGGTTATAACGAAATTCTGAAATATATATATGTATTTATATATATTTCTATATAAGTATGTGATAATTCGTTATTTTGTTATATATATAAATTACCATTTTTGTAAAGAAATCTTTACGACTATGAAATATAATTTAGTGTTAATTCATGAGATAGATCTGTGCTTAGTGGGCCAATGTACTCTTAGATATGTGTCTCAATATAATTTATTTTTCGTTTCTCTCAACACGAGTAAATCAGTTAAAAGTATTTATAGAACAAACGCATTAAGCCATTGCTATATAAATATATTCAACCGTTATTATTGTTTATATTTCAGCCACCTTATCATTAATTTATAAAATTAACCTAAAATTATAACTGAAGAAATATCTTAAGAAGAGTTTTATTGAAAATAATATAAATATATATATAATAAAATATTTTTTTTTTCTTTTTAACTTCTTACCTTTATTTGAAATATTGAAATTTAAAATTGCATTGACATATACTCGACACTTTTTGTCCTTTTTCTAATGTAGTAATCTATAGTAACATTGAACTATTAAAAATCCTTCAGCTTCATTTTGGACTTTACTCTTTTTTCTTTTTTCTTTTTTGTTTTCACTTCACTCAATTCATTTATTATTGCGTCTGCTCATGCTCATAATTGGCCTTGCACTTTCGTCTGCGTTTCATTACTCTCTTGCCACCCACTCGCTCAGCTGTTCCGAACGTGAACGCATACACTCTGTTAACATTTTATAACTTGCATACAGCAACAACAAACTGAGACACCAATATACTGTTATACAAACACACCACACATATGGTAACAGTTGAATCATTCCCATTTGAATCGTGTGAACTGTGATAATAAGTGCACTTGCCCTGAGGGCTTCGGTTAACTCGAAAAAACGATTAAAACAAGTTATATATTTCCGAATTGTTACAATTTTCTTATTAAACAATTTTTAAATAAAAAATTTATAATTATTTTTAATTGTAAAAAGTATTTTTTTTGAAAATCTTTTACAAATTAATTAATTTTGGTGCTAACAGTGCTAATTTTTATATAAGCACCGCGAATGCAATTATTTAATGGTAGTAACAGTCCACACATTGATTGCTTGGCATACACGCGATTCGCATTTTACAAGGTTATGAATGAAAAGCTTTATTTGTGTACATACTCGTATGTAAGAACAGCCAACTTTTGGGCGCTATTTGCAGGGTGAGCAGCTGTTAAGAGAGTCAAATTCATTAAAATGAATAAAAGCAACTCCAAACAAGCTTTACATGACAATACTAAAAATATTATAAAAATACCAAAAAAGAGAGTAAAATTAATGACGGACTGCAAGTAGAGGAAATAGCAATAGCCATGAAAATAAATGTACATATAACCACTGGGACATTGATAATGAACTTTGTAAACAGTTGAACGTCATTACTTTTCAATGAATACAGTTGAAAAAAAAACAGCTTCAAGTTATTACTACAAAAGACGCCGCTATTTATATATTTAATTAAGCAGATGCAATTTATTAAAAAAATTGTTAAAAAAATACAAATAAACGAATGTTGATACAAAGATATGTAAATGTTTTGACAATGAGGATATAAAAATTTTTGTTGAAATTTATTTTTGTTTTGTTATATGTAAAATATTAAAATTAAAATATAAAGCATGGCTTGCATATTTTTGCATATACAGTAATAATATTTTTCCATCAATTATGATATTTTAAAAAATATATTTTTTCTTAAACATTATAAATATTTTACGAAACACAAAGCCCAAAAATATATTATTAATTTTTCGACACATATTTTTGTAGAATTTTGTTCTTTTATTTCTCCAGTTTCGCTGCATGGCACTGTTAGCGCAGTACATACACCTATGAAACCAACTTATTATTCTTATTGAAATCCCATACGTATATGTGTATAACAGTAATATCTGTGCGTTCGTATGCTTTATTATGCTTTAGTAGAAAGCTTACTGTAAAGTTAATTTTTTAATTCGCGAATGTAATTTCGACGATAAAAGATTTTACCTAAACTATGATTTGAAACTGAATTACTAGGACTTCATGCTGTGCAAAGTGTATTACACTTTTATTCTTATTTCTATTCTGTCACAACATAATTCGTAGAATGTATCTAAATAAATGATCCATTTCCTTTTTGTAAATATTATTATTTATTATTATTTATTATTGATTCAAGGAATTTAGTACAGCACTAACAAAAATTATAGAATTTTACTTAAAATCAAAATTGAAAAAAACATATCTGTTGTGTGTCAGACTGGCATATAAAAAGTGGTGCATATTATTAAAATAATTATTCATATAAATTCTTCAATAATTAATTTTCTGTAACTTAAAACACTTTTCATGAATTTGCACAGGTTTTTAGTATTGCTATGATTTAATAAGACTGGTTTTTTGGAAATCGAACTTACTCCGATATATGACACATATTTTATATTTCATGGCGATTAGGTTGTTAGGTAAGTTGGAGTGGCAGCCTTGTTTCTAAATAGCCCATTTAAGCTCAAATAATGGCCCATTGTGGTACCACAGGAGTAGCATTGGTACGTACATAGATTTAAATCAGTATACAGCCAATGCAGAAAAATGTAACGAGTCCTCCATTAGGTAAAGGAAAACCAACCTGACATTTCTATAAACTTGGTCAGGTCCGTAAAATTATAGAATGACAGCTCAGTCAGGTCGGTGAAAAAAGGGGATCCGAAGATTTTTGATCTTCTTCTAGCTTAAGAAGGGCACTAACACATTTTCAAAGAGTACCTATAATATTTAGATGTCAAATTTATATTTACCACAAACTATTTAAAACAATATTACAATAGAAGAATAAATATAAAATATTAACAAGAGAAAGTAAGTTCATTTTGTAATGAGGACAATAGCAACATCTAACTTAACTACTTTATTGAATGAAATTAATAATTAATAATAGTTTTTACACTAAAATAAAAAATATTACTGTTCTTTGATGAAAATTGAAAAACATAAATAAACATAAAACAGAAATACAGAGATAAATATAAATTATTTTAAGTTTTAATTATTAAACTGTTAACAATACTTTAGTGAAATTTAATTTCAGCATTTCTTTTAATAATATTTTATAAAAAAGCTTAACGAAAGCTTATTTATTATAAATAACTTCAATATACATAGAGCTTTATATATAGATAGAGCTTTAAGAGAAAAGTTCTAAAAAGCGTTTGCACAGTTGCGCTTGCTTGAAAAAGTTTTAGTGAAAGCTTAAAAAAGTGAAGATAATTAACTAATTTGTTAATTAATTTCAATAGAATACAATTTATTGAACTGCAAAGAATATCATTATAACAAAAAAAATCTACATTATTTACTTAAACAATCAACACATGTATTGGAAATGTCCTATAATCAACAAATTCTATAATTGAATTGAATTTATGCATGTAGTCGGTACATAATTTACCAAATCCAGAATGTCTTAAAAAATACATGTATTCAACAACGGATAGATCTATGGTAAATTTTTTATTTCAAATTTTATAGATAGATTTATAGGTTTTATAGATATAAACATAATAGATGCTTTTATTCTTCAGTTATTCCAAAAAACATCAAAATACTCTCTAGCCCACTTTAGTAAGGCTGTTAAGGCTAACAGCTTCAGATTTCAAAAGGAAGTGTGAAGACTATTTTGATACTGCCAAAGATATGAACCGATTTTGACCAAAAATTACCCCTTCACCTCCGATTTGGCTGAAATGGTCGTTTTTTGTGGAAAATTTATTTTATACTCGTATCATTATGGTGCGTATGAGTAATAAATAAACTTTTTTAAATATTTTTAAATATAATACCGCACTGGAAATATTTGTTGATTAAATAGAATTTTTTGTTTAATCCTAATGAAAGTTAAAAAAGAAAAATTTGTGTGACATATTTCTCCTTTTTTTACTGAAAAATCGTGTATATATGTTTGGTGTGATGTGAAGGTTAAATTAATTTTTTAACAGTACTTTTAAGGAGAATATCGTCCTGAAATTTTTGAGTTTTATGTAGAATTTTATAACTAATTCAAACAAAAATAATATATAAGAACTTTCGTAGTATATTATTTGAAAATTCTTTCCTCGGAAATATAGTACGCATGTGCTATATTATGGCAATGACAGTTGGTTCGAGCCTCCAGCACCGAATTTTGACATACTTGGTTTAATGCATCTAAGTAGTTTTCACTGACCTACAAATGACAAAGAACGTCACCCTATTGCAATATATACACATTATTTTTACCGACGGTAAAACGCAGTGATATGTGTGGGGAAAATTATGACATTATCAATGGATTTAGAAATTGCAGAACAACAAATGAATGATAGAAATAAGCTATATCTTTATGTTATGTCTTCATGTATTTGGAAAATGCGTGGACGTAAACACGGTAGTTATTTGGAAAAGAAAGTATCTTGCATTGCACAGATTTACGAACCGTCTGTATATGTTATGACTCTCACTCCCTCTACGGAGTCCATGAAATTAAAAAAAAAATTTAATTAGAATTGATAAAAAAACATTCTGATGAATATTTAGCTTGACTATTTAAGTCTTCAACAGCTATCGTTAAATTTAGCATAGAATGATCCATCGCTTCGTTGAGTCGGGATTTAGGAACCCTTTTTATATGTTATGACTCTCACTCCTTCTACAGTATCTATTAAATTGAAAATAAATATTAATTAGGATGGATAAAAATATATCCTGATGGATATCTAGCTTTACTATTTAAGTCTTCAACAGCTATCCTTAAATTTAGCAAGGAATGATCCATCGCTTCGTGGAATCGGGATCCGGTGTGCAACGCAAAGTGATAAAATGACAGGCGGAGTGAAGTGAAGCGGATCGATCAAGTTGAGAGCACTGATCTATCTATGAATATTTAAGAACTTACAAAGGAACGAAAAGTTCATTTGTTTAATGGGAGAGAATTGGCGCGCCAAAAACAGAAATAATAAATATTTACAAAAATAATAAATGCTTTTCTTTTCTTCCATTTATAAATTCTTATAAAAAGTGATCTGCTTAAAGCAGAAAAAATTAACAACAATTTCCTTTGCCTAACAGAGCCGCCATAAAATCAACAATTCCAACTGCATGTTCTGATCTTACTTGCTTTAACAGAATTGTACGAATTTCTGTTAATATTCTGTTAATAATAACAAAATATATGGCATCAAGAAAATGTGGATTGTGTTGATTGACTACGGCAAATTATTGTTGCGAACCTCCACTTGGATTTTGCACACTTGGGCAAAAGCTCTAAAAATTTAAGAGCGAACTGCGACATCTTATAGCATTCGTTGTTTTTGTTTTGATATTTTTTATTGTTCGCACAGGCTTAAGTAAAGAGCGCAAATGTTACAGTCATGAGAGGAAAAATTTCTGCTATAAAATGTTTGCAAATGAATGAAGCCAAAGCGAATATCAAGCCGGTTAAGTGGTCGCAATAAATACGGCAGCGGTTGTCGATTTTATAACAGTGCGCGTTTGACAACATTCAGTGGTGGCGTTTTTGTTATTGATCGTGCGAATTATTAGTTTAAATTAAAAAAATAAAAATATTTTTATAAAAAAAAGTATTTTTTAAGAATAATATAAATATATCAAAAAAAAAATATATTTCAAATAAAAGTGTGTTAAAAATCATACGGAAGAATAGTTTAGTATTGTGCTTTTTTTGAAGCTCACAACAAATAATAAAAAGTATCTTGAACTTATGAAATTAAACAAAATATCTGAGTTATAAATTTTTATCTGTCAGTGCAAGCAAAAATAAAAAGAATATACGAAAAACGTGAAAATGACTACAGACAGGTAATATTGAATGGTTTGATATATTGTATTTTTATTATGATACTTCATCATTTGTGCGAAAAGTATCTCAAATATATCAAAAACCAGTATTTTGGATTTATGCACCATTAAAAATATTTTTTCATAATTTTTTTTTTTTACTTTTTAAAAAGAATTTCAAGTGTTTTAATATATTAAAAAAAAAATAATATGTATATGTTTAAATATTTGTTTTAAATTTGTTGAACTTTTAATTATGTTCTCTGAAATTTAAAGCAAAAAAAAAAAAAAAATAACATTGTCGCTTATTTGCATTTCTCAAATTGTTTGCAAAAAACTTATCATCTTATTAAACTTAGTTAATTTTTTTTTATAATTTATTATATTTATATATAATTTATTATATGTTCGTGTTCTGAAATATATATTATATGGTAATGCATGCAAGTTAAGACAGCTCACGTGTTTTTATTTCTAATTCAGAGATATACTATTTTCTACATTTTGTATTTGTATTTTTGATTAACGACTGTCATGGTATTTAGCGCAACAGTGACTTGCTGATTTTAATCGAATTTTTAAAAATGTTTTGTTTTGGAATAAAATACAAATTATAAACGGAATTGTTACATAAATAAATGCAAGCAACAGTCCCCGTCTGCATTCGAAGAGTACACCAAGTGTTTCTGGATTCATTATTGAAACCAGTGTGGCATAAACATTCGTTAATCATGCGTGTGTGGTCCACTTAAGAAAGGAATTATTCTCTTATTCTTAGCTCACACTATATACACAATAGCATTAATTGCTGAACTTGTAATAATTTAACCCAAACACTTTGAGTTTCTTCCGCTCTTAGTAGCAAATCTACTGGAGATGTTGCGTGAGGAACAACATTTAACAAATTCATCGTATGCTCAACATACTTAACTTGTAGTTTCTTTAAAAATTTTATACATAATATAAAACTATATTGTTATAACAATATAATAAATAAAGTTACTACACCATATTAAGTTGAACTCCTTTGACTTCTACTTATAGAGTCAAATCCATAACTAACAAGCTAAGTAAAGCAAAGAAACCAACACTGGCAAAGGCTCCATTATCATATCATACTTTATTAGGACACGCTGACTTTTGCAAGGAATTTTAGAAAAGATAATATATTAATTTTAGAAAAGATAATTTAACTTAACAGCCTCTGCCGTGGATTATAAAATAAATGATCTTTAATCAATCGATAGATGCTATAATTTACTAAAATTTTAATATTCCAATACAAAGTTTCTATAAATAATATGTGTGTTCACTGTTATTCACTGCCTTTGGGAATATTATTTTATATAGAAAATAGAAATAGAAATATTTACATTGAAGTCATACTCTTATCAGTTGAATAAGGTTTCTACATAGAAAGTTGTAGTTATTTATGCTAAGATGATTAGTAATCTTAAAACTTAGCAACGAAAATCAGTCGGTTTCTATTCCTTATAAAAATAATTTTGGTTTTTGGTTTTTGGTTGCGTTATTTAATTGGAGGTCTGATGATGTTGTTACATCTTCCATCTTTTCTGCCGCAAACTCCAAGTTTGATAAGATTCAGATATGGATATTCCATGGTGGTATAAGTACTTACAATATATTAATTTATATCGATGTATATTATATCTATATATATATATATATGAACGATAAACAATTTTCGTTTGTTTTAAAACTTTAAGAATTTTTTAAAAGCTATAAGACATAAGCCAAACTATATAACATATATATATTACATTACATATATATTAATATATTATATATTATTGCATTAATGTTCAATATTTTTGTACTTATTACCCTAATAATATAAACTTTTTACGTTAATCAAATAACATAAAATACATCACGCAATGCATATATATTATAAGTATTATAAATAAATATGAATATTTAAAAATCTTTAAGATTTGTTCTTTGTCAACCCGAAATGTGTGAACAAAACATTGTTCTTATACTCTTCGCTGTTCAGAAGACAGGATACAAAATCGGAGATTTCGTATTTAGCAGTTCTGTGTATTTAAAGACATTCTAATTGCATGAGAGAACTCAGTCATGATATCAGCTTTGCTAATTATAGCAAAGTGAGGGAGAGTGCTTGTGATTTAACTATATAATCCTTTTTGATATTATCGAATCCTGATTTTACTGTTACTATTAGAATCCGGCGATGTCGAAAACTTAAATAAAACATTTTTAATTAAGTACTTTATGTTCTATGACAAATTGTCTATTCAATCCAAATCCGAAAGATATTTTATAACCAAGTGATTTTTTTAACTGACCATGCTTTATCATCAACGCTCTTTTCGCATACAAAAATAAGTGTGTTTACACTGAAATAATCATTAAAGTAAAACTCGATTATTATTATTCAATCTTCTATGAAATTACTTTTCTAAAAAAATCTGTTATTGCTGCACAAGACTACATGAAGATATGATTTTATATAGTCATACCTTTGGTTTTAATTCGTCATCAAACAGGTGCGATTCACACATGGGCTCCATTATTATTCCGAAATATTGCTTTGGTTAAACTTTAAAAAATATATATATACCTAAAATGATTAATTTAATGTTTAATAGAATTCTAAAAACAAAATTAAGTTAAATGCTGAAAATGAAAATAATAATACTAAAATTATAAATTTTTTGTTATGCAAAAAGAAAAAAAAGATAAAAAAGATAATTTGGAATTTTTCACAAAAATTTTAATATTTTTTTTTTGCTAGCTTTTCTATACCACAAAAATACATATGTATATTATATGTATATTATATGTATATTATAGATGAAACTTTTTTTTAAATCATTCTGTTTTCCAAAGTTCAATGAATTATTTCAAATAACAAAAGGTATTTTCTAATACATAAAGTTAAAAGCGATAGCAAATGTTTACGATTAATTTATTGATATACAATAAGCAAATAAGTATATAATTAAATATTCTTATTATATTTAATTATATATAGTTGATGAAATAAACTGATTCCAAATATTGTGAAGACTTAAATAATTTTTTTTTTAATTTTAAAAAAAAAACACATTTTTTTATTTTACGCTATGACGTCATAAAATTGTCTACAACAGATACAATTTTAATGCAAAAATGTGATAACATTTCAATTAACAATAATAAAAAATAATAATTGATTGTGTGTAAAAATATGTACAGTCATCAAATGTTGATTGTAATTGAAAAGTGATTTGAAAATTGATGAAATTGAGAGTCTCAGCGTGGTCATGAGTTCCATGCATATCATCAATAATGAAACATTTTTCAATTTGTGAATAATCGATTAATCTACTGGTAGTAAGTTGGTCTTTTTTTTAAGTGAAAACGAGCTATCACCTCATCAATTATAATAATTAAAATTATGGGATTAAAATTATGCCTTCCTATAAATGGCTTTTATATACACAATATATCATACATACATTTTTTTATAAAATAATATTAATGAGCGTAGTTTCGATTTAATTATTTAAATTAATCCAATTAAATTTATTAACCTATCCACTTCTCCACGACATACCATTAAATTCCATTCAATCTGAGATACACTTATTGAAATTAATTTTTATATGTAAGTACTAAAAAGTGTTCTTTTAACCAACTTCTAAGCTAGTAAATATACCAAATTTTTTAATTAAAGATAAGGTAGTATCTTACATTATTTAAGAAATGTTTTTTAGTATTCATTATTATGTTGAAGCTAGGTGAGTCAGTGCACTTGAGCACTTTTACTTTCTATTAACTGCGAGGTATCTTCGAAACCCTTCTCTACGCCTTGACTGGATTATTGTTTATAATTTCATCAGACTACGCAATAATTGGCCTCTGATCTGCATACCTTCCCGAAATAAAATCATATTTACCAAATTTGGAAGAAATAATTTACTTCAATCGTAGTCTTATGTTGAGGTTTTTTCGAGTTATTGCAACTGAGCACTTTTATTGTTTGTTAGCAGGGGGTCTCTACAGAGTCCCTTCCTTCTCTTTGACTAATTTATGTATTTCTTACAAGCTTCGCTGATTATTCGATGACTGATCTGAGATCTGCACACCGTCCCGTATGGCTAGTGACTGCTTTCAGATTAGATAGTGTTCTACTCTATTGTGAGTCCAGTCTAGTCAGCCATTATTATTATGAATAGGCTGTGCATACTTTGTCTAGTCTAGTCTAGTCTAGTCTAGTCTAGTCTAGCTATTAAATATTCATCTATTCAAAATATTTCTGAAACAATATATCTTATTTTTTTATGCAACAAAATAAAAAAATTCTATATAAATATTAAAAAAATAATTAGCGATTTTTATGATTTTAATTTTTTTTACTACTTCATTACATAAGTTTGTTCTACAGTATCTTTTAGCTTACAATTTCGTTAAATTTTTATTTGAAATTTTTTTTTATTAATGAAAATCAATTCTCACGAAATTATTTTCAGTAACTCCCCACGCGATTTTTATCTCGTATCTCATTGAATATTTATGTAAGAAATTTATAGCAAATTAGTAAGCAAATTAAAATTAATTTAGAAATAAATATATTGGTTGCTTTAACTAATGTTATATATAATTGTTATATAATTGTAAAAAGTATATATCAGCTAATTTATTGCTAATAGATTAAATGGGGCAATAAATATGAATTTAATATTGTATTAGATTGAATCAACTTTGAAATATATGGCAATACTCTTACATCAAATATGACTGACTATAGCAATCTCAATGTTAATGATTGTTAAAATAATTATCAAATGTTTATTTATAATATTTATATATAGTGGTGAAATACTTATCATATAATACATATATGTTACATACTTATTTATTTTGATGAAATATATACATAAATGTGGCATCATGGGTACACAGAGATCGGCAAATCAATCTTTCAGTTCCTACGGTTAAATTAATTAAATTTAAATGATTTAAATAAATGTTGAAAATAATCTCCCTTATTTCATATGTAGCTGATTTTGCTTTCCTGTTAAATGGAAAATCCTAAAATTTGACTCTCTTGCTACCACTTAAACTGGAGACTTAAGCTCGAATTACAAGAAGTTAAAAGTACGTTCTTGCAACTTCCATCGAAGCTTCACTGATTGCAAGAAACCGGTAGTGTTCTTCAGGTAGTGTTGAGCTAGTTATCGTTAGACTATAAAAGCGTGGCTAACCTGAAACATTAGGATTTTAGATCTCTGCTATGTGATTAGTTATATGATGATCGTTGATGCACTTTTACGGACTATTTGGACATGACCATGAAAATATTTTATGAAGAAAATCAAATCGAATGCGTCAATTTTATGCTGTTAATAACTTACTACATATATTTATTCCCAGAAGCTGGAAATCCTGATATGAATTAATGAACAGCATTATTTGTTTTTAATCGCTTCAATGTTAGAAACTCTAAACAGTGGTGAAGATATAAAATATATTATTATTACGAAGTAATGAACTTTTATTCTTGTCGAATAATGATTTAAGAGAATAAAATGCATCGTTTCGTTCAGTAAGACCAGAAAATAGTAAATATGTATGCAAAAATCAAAGCATTACATTTATTTACAAGTCGGTAAATGACAGTAATACAATTAACATAAGAAAATTAAAATAAACTTTTTGGAAATATGTTCTCTTTTCTTTATATTCCATTTAACCAGACTGAGCCACGGCAACCCGTGACTAAATATAGCTAGTACACTAATCATAAAATTAATTATTGATAATCTTCAATATACATCTACAATGAAGTCATTCTGCAGTTTTAACAGATCAGGGATGTACTTTCACTTAAATTTTAGAGCTGTGAAAATGTAATGTTTTATTCTTACTCGGAACCCTCTGTTTTATAAAAACCTGGGTGTCAATAATTTTGGTAAGTTATAAAGTATACTTCGTGGGTCCTTCATTTTTATAGCCAGTTCAGTATTTCAGACTTTGTCGAGAAATTCTATTATGCCAGATCTTAAATGCACCTGAAGCTGGAATAATCGTCCTTAAAGTTTAATATTCCCCAAGAATCTTTTGTGGGCCCTTCATTTTTGCGCTCTCCGAATCTCTTTTGGTTTGCGCTCTCCGGATCTTATATGCACCTGAATGATGCTAAATGATCGTCTTTGTAGTCTCATATTCCCCAAGAATCTTTTGTGGGTCCTTCATTTTTATAGCCAGTTCGGTATGCCAGACTTTATCTATAAAGTTGTAGAACTATAAAGATGGGTTCTTTTTTGCTTTGCGCTCTCCGGATCTTATATGCACCTGAATGATGCTAAAATGATCGTCTTTGTAGTCTCATATTCCCCAAGAATCCTTCGTGGGCTCTTCGTTTTTATAGCCAGTTCGTTATGCCAGACTTTATCTATTGGTTTGCGCTCTCCGGTACTTATATGCACCTGAATGATGCTAAAATGATCGTCTTTGTAGTCTCATATTCCCCCCAATCGAAAATAAAGAATCTTCAAAATTTAAATAATGAAATACTTGTCACATAATAATATATAATTTTAATTCCGTATTATTTTTAGTAACAACGCTATTAAAATTATTAATTTAATAACCTTAAGCCGATAAAAATTTCTTTTTAATTTAATTTATTTAACTTCATTCATTTTGTTTGTTTATTTGTTTATTTATTCAAATCGTGACCCTCAAAAGGTAGTCAATGATACAATTTGCAACACTTATTAATGACAAGAAAAAGAGTTTAAAACAAAAGCAAAAAATAAAGTGCAAAAAAATAACAACAACACACACGACTGCCAAATACAACAACATAAACACTTGACAAATACAAAATGTATTCCAAGCACAACAATAACAATAACAAACTCAAAGCAGTAGCAACAACAACAAGAAAAACCTCTTCAAAGTTCAATGAAAGAAATTTTACGCACGAATCAATTAGTTAGCGCCTCACTCTTATCGCTCGCCTCATTGATTTGCCGTGAGTCTGATTATTGAATTGAATGAAATTGAAATAAATTGTGAATGTCTGTATGTTTCGCAAAAAACATGCGTACTTAAGAGCTAATAAATAATAATAAAAAAAAAATTAATAATTAATAACATATTTAATGTGTTATTTATTAATTAAAAATAACTTTCAATTATTATTAGACTTTAGTAATTTTGTAATTTATTTGACGGAGATTGTATTGTTATTGGACTTGAACTATTAGACCTCGCTGCTCTCTTTGAAACCTATTCTCTGATTTCTAAAAATATGAAATTGATAAAAAAAAAACTGTATACATTATAGGTGAACTCAATATGTTTATGTTTGGAAGGGAAAGTTTTAAAGTCCAAAATAAGGAATTTAATATTTTTTTCTATTGTTATATTTGACTTTTTAGTGGACTTAACTAGCACTTTTACATTGTTCATTTTTATTAATTTTTATGTATACATATTCTATATATTCTGTTATACATATATTCTATATATTACTCTATTATTCAATATATTAGTCTTTTTTGGTACTAGTAGCCCATATTTTGAATTTTTTTTAATTATTTGTTCAGGGTGCAATCAGAAACATATCCAGATAGACATATTAAAAATCAGATTACAATCAAGCGTTGTGGTCCGGTGTATGTTAGGTGTACCTTCGTTAATTTGGTACTAATAATCAATCCATTACCGATTGTGATCAAGACACATATTAGAACCGGATCAGTTTTCTTTTAACTAACATAAATCAGTTTTTTAGTCTTAGCATCATAATCATGTACCATAAACCTATACTTTTGATATAGTTTTTCGTATTTAGTAATTTCGATTTAACACTTCACTGAAAGGAATCCAAAAAAAAATTTTAATCAGGTGTGTTCACCACTGACTGCATGTATAAGTGAACTGAAAGAGCTTACTTCAAAATCACAATGACTTAATTACTTTAGTAAATGCGGTTTACGTTTTTTATAGAATTGTGTATATTCACATTATTCAATATATGATAAGAATTTCTTTTGTCATACAAAAATGTTTACAATAATATAACAAATTTATTTGGTATTTATAAAAAAAATAGGCTTGGAATCGTATGTAGACAATTATGATATTGGAATATACCTTTAGATTTAGAATTGTTTACACTTTTAAAAGCACACTACACTTTTGTTTTTTGAAGATACAGTCTCGAATTTTATGTCCTTTTGAGCTATATCTAAACAAACGCTTATTAAATATATAAACCTTACAAAAGAATTTAGTCAAAAGTTATGTACTTCATTTAATACCACGAGATTAGAGAAAGGTTTTGGGCTTATATTTTGGAAATGGTAAGATTTGAATAAAAAATAGAATGAGAATGGTAGAACAAGAGTAAAGACACTTGTAAACTATCACACACAACGGGATTATTGACCGGTCACTGTAGATTTAACAATCACCTAACGGAGGTAAGAATTTAATACAACTCAGATAGCAGATATTATAGAGATGGAGGAGAAACTGCATAACATGTGCTTGGGGAGTGCCTGGCACTGATGCACAAGCGGAAGAAACACCTAAGAGGGTATTTTATGGATCATAAGGATTCAAGACTAGGAAAGTTAGGCTCTATATAGTCTTTCATTAAAAAAATCTGACTTAGAGAAGCACTCTAATACGACTAAGAGACACAATAGATCTATTAGGTCGCAGTACAAGGAATTACTTAAAATTCAGACAGTTAACATGTACAATAATTTACAGGAAGAAAAGAATGAAAGTTAGTTGAATTTAACATATAGCTGTGTATGAACGTTTAAAAAAAATATACTAAATAGACATATAGCTGTGGGATTATTATAGTATAATGTGTGCCTATACAAAAAGACTTTCATTAATACTGGAAAAACAACATAATTAGTTTAGAATGGATCAAGGGAGTTATTCTTTTGATCTCAGCTGAATACTTCACTGATAACTTCTATATGGCAGATGCAAAACGTGGTGGTTTTTAGTCTTCCAATTTGTTTAGTTTTATCGAAAAAAGTGTAGAGATTGGTGTAAATATTTAGTCTTTGTTGGGATTGTGTGAAGTACCTTTTAACTCTCTTGAGCACAGTTAAAATATTAACATAATTACACATACATTAACTCTATAATAATCTTGAAGACAATGACTGATACCTTTGTATAATTTCAACATTTGTGTGACTAGCTGTGTGTCAAAACTGTATTATTATTCTTATTATTTTGTAGTAAAATTAGTCCCTATAATAATAATTAAATTACATCTAACTTTATTTATTGAAAAAAAATATCTTTTAAATTACATTTAATCCAATAACTCATTTCAATAACACATTTCTCAGAATTCCAAGAAATCGCAAGAAATAATTAATCACTTAATTCATTTGTCTTCACTTCACTCCACTCTTATCTTTTTCGTTTTTGTTAAGAACAATACTGTCTACAGATCAATAGGGAACTCATTAGTTCTTTAATTACGGCCACATTTCCCAAAGAGATAATTTATTTTTTTTTTGAAGAATTCAACTTTTACTTGTAGTTGCTAAGTAAATACGGCTGAGTGCCTTACCTTTACTGGTGTACATGTATAGTTCTATAGTGATTTGGTTTTTATACAATTTATAATTTAATGATAAGATCGTTGTTTATGTCTAGGGTTTTATAATCTATAAAGGTGACAAAGTACAATTAATTAGCAATATTTGAATTATTTTACAAAATACATAAAAGTATTTCCGTTTGTGGAGTGTGATTAAAAATAAAAAAAAATTATACAACTTTAACCATTTAATTATTTAATTTCATACGCATTATAAAAATCTCTATTTGCATATAAATTAAATGAAAATTAGTTTGCACTTAACACTGATTTCTATAAGTCTATATCACAGTTTTTGCGATAAAAAATAAAAATGTTGGTCTTTGCAATTCTATAGAATTGTATACATTGACCTATTTTTATTATTTTTGTAATAATATCTACACTCCAAATATTTAATCATAGTATTTGCCTTTCTCACTCTATCGTACGTCATCAAAGCTCTATCGTCCACCAAAGCTGGTTAATTCTCTTCAAATACCAATATTCAATAATCCACATGGATTTAGTTAATTTTAATTAAAATATTTTTATGATACACTAGAATTACTATAATTCCAAATTAATATCCAAATATATATCTAAATATTTACAAAGTGATTTCTCTATTCTTTCCGCATTTTTCACAGGGACGATGAATATAGCAAATTTGTGCCGATTAAACAACAATTTGAGATTGTGCCGTATAAAGATAAGGAGCACTATCAGTGTAGTTCACTATCAGTGGCATCGGACAATAGTTGTGAACGAGCGTCACGGCGTGGAACATTTCATCAGGTGTGTTTTTAAACAACTATTACTATAATAGACAATAAACAAATATAAATAACAAATGTAAATATTAAAATAATAAAGCCACTCAGAGTCCGTTTTTAATAAATCATATTTTTTTTTCTGTTAACATGAAACATACTGGGAACTTCCGAGAATAATATCTAGTATAAAACTATTTATTTATATCAGCGATGGCAAACCCATGGCACAGAAATGTTTGTGGCACGTTACTGTTTTTTATTTAGATAGTCAAGTCCCATAAATATAACAAACCGGGAGCACGTGCGGTGAAAAGATTAGGCAAATGTTATAATTAAATGAACTATTATTTATTTTTTGTTTATAAAACTTTAAAGGTATTATCTTTAATAATATCTGGATACACAAATAGTTGCCACGTGTTTATAAAAAGGTTTGCCATCACTGATTTTTATTAATTAAGGCGGCTTATGCGAACAATTCAAAAACATATATATTTTATATATTTTTAAATTGTTAATATAGCTGTTACTCACTACAGATAAATAGTCAGAAATAGTCAGAAAACTTTAAAAACATGATATTTATATTTACATATATATATATATATAAAGTGTATATATACACTTTTACAAAACTGTACAAGATATCAATATGATTCTTTATCATTTTAATCATTAATATACGACATTTTTATTTATGAAATTAAAAATTCAATTCTGCAACACTAATTAATCCATAAAGTACATGAAATTATAATTCACATTCACTTTAAAGTTTTAAATAATATTAATTATTTATAATTAATATATACTATTTTATAGCTATACTTAATTAATTTGTCAATGTTTATGCCATAAAATAAAGTATAAAGCCACACTAATGTATACGACCAGTTCAAATCATTTTCGTTTTGAATATTTAACTTATTAACTTTCCAAACCAAATATTTAAAAACAAAACAAAAATACATTTGTATTATTAAATTTTAATAAAAAAAATTGTTTCCCATACCGGGAATCGAACCCGGGCCTTCTGGGTGAAAGCCAGATATCCTAGCCACTAGACCATATGGGATATTATTGGTGGGATGCCACATGTTCTATATAAAATCTTTTTTTTTAGATGCAAGAGAAAAAGCTTTTCATTTTTACATATTCTCTTTTGCTTATGTTTGTATCTCTTAATCCAATCTTTCCTCTTTAGTAGAGTAGCGCAAAAATAGTATTTTTGAACATTATTCCCTATAAAATTACAACAACATTGACCTACACCGAAATGGTAATATTTACAATCAATAAGAGATCGCCTTTTGGTTTTGTATTGTTAAAAAATTAAATAATTTTAATTAAAAATTTGAAGAAAAGATTCTTTTCAATATTAATTTTTCAATTATTTTTAAATTAAATTTAAATTTAAAAAAATACATACCGATAAAAGATGCATATAAATAAATTTTAGTATATAAACACTCGGATGTATAAATAATATTATAAAATTAATTAATGAGTTTATTTATGTTGCACATTTATGAACTCTTCCAAATATCCACTTTAACTGAAGCGAATCAGGAACCAAAACATTATGACTTTGAACTGAACTGCTAGTGTACTGGTTGGATAAATCGGGTCTTAATTTAAATAATGGATTGAAAGTATCAAATAACTTCAGAAACTTATGCGATTCAAAGCCAGAATGTTTATATGAATATTAAATGTATTGTATAAGAAGTTCTATATAGAAAATAGTTCAATTTTAATGGCAGTTTCATTTTCTTCTATTCTACGTGTATTTTATACCATATATCTGTAGTTTTATAGATTATTTAATATTGTCAATTTTTATATAAAAATATTTTCATTTCCTTGTCATTGCTCTTATTATTTTTACTATTATTATTATAATTATTATTTATTGCTATTTTTTAACTGTTATAACCGTTGCATTGAGGTGAAAGCAAGTGTAAAATAGAACAAGAAGCAACAATGCAAATACAAAACTTATACACAAAAGAATAAATTGTAGTATTTATGCGACAACAACGATGTTTTCTTTGAAATTTCAAGATTTTATGTACACAAAATTCAAAAACCACCTATTGACTTTTTTTGAAAGACACGTACACATATGCTAGGAAGTATAAGTATTAATGAAGGACTTTGTGAGTTTTAGTTTAATTATTTTTGACATATTTTTGTAATATTGAGCGTTTCTATATTCACAAAAAAATAATTTTTTAAAAGACTTTCCTCTGACAATTTTATCTCGGTATATATCAAAAACGGACCACCAATTAATTTTTTATTAAGTATATCAAGGAATCTCGAAATTATTTCTCTTTTATTTAATATTATTCATTTTTTTATTTTTTTTATAATAAAAACAGAAACTGTAATTGACAATTCTTTATTTAAAATTAAATATATATATTCATAAAAGTACAATACAAATACCTTAAAATCAGTAACAAATTAATTAAAAATATCACTTATACGTCACAATGTCTGAAGTGCCACAAAACAATACCGTAACATTCACAACTCAATATAAATGAAATCGTGCCACTTAAGAACGCAAAACTGGGTCATCCTCCAATAAAACTTATATGCCTGGAAAAAGTTTAAAATTATTACACATCAACAAATAATAATTTTTTTATATCTCAAGCTATTCAATTGTACCCGTATTTAATAATTGTATGAACCAATAAAACAGTAATAAAATGATCAATTTTTATTTTCTTTTCTCTTCTTCTCTTATCGTCAAATTGTCACCGTGGATAAAAACCTCTTGCGATCTGCACTGATTAACGTGGACAGATAATTGCAACGTGTGCCGTACTGTTACTCGCAGCTGCTTGTGGAATGCCCATTGGTTACTCGTCGGTGCTGCTGCCTCAGTTAAGTGTTACTAACAATACCAACGAACACTCTGAGATTCCTATTAATATTGCAATGGGCTCATGGATTGGTGAGTAAAAGTTTTGGCAATTACTTGCAAATATTATTAGTTTTAGAATTCGGTTTTCTGATTTTCAGCAAGCATACACAGTTTAGCCACACCCATGGGTTCAATAATATCGGGACCGTTAGCTGACAGTATTGGACGTCGAACTACCTTGTTGATTTCGATAGTACCAATGTGTATTGGCTGGTGTACAATCGCTAATTCACAAACTTTTTTTATGATTATCGTAGGACGATTCCTCTGCGGTTTTGCTGTTGGTATTTTGGGAGGACCCGGACAGGTAAGCAGAAGAATATTCTTTATTTTGTATTTGTTTTCATGTTTTTATAAATTTTGTAAAATTAAGAAAATATTTTGATAATAAAAATGCTTAAGCACTGATGTTATTTTTGATACATTGTAAGCCATGTGACATTGCTACTTTGTTAGGCAAATTCGGTTTTAACCGTTTTAAGAAATTTTTTTTTTGAAATTACCCTGTGCGATTGTTGAAGGTTATTATTTTTTCAAGATCCATATTTGGATATCACAAAATTAGTTAGAATTCGTGAGCTTGTAGGTGTCCCTACTGGAATGTTTTCATTTTACAAAACGTGGACATTTTCGCAAAAATGTTGTCTTACTCCCTCGCTTCCAGTATTTAATTTAAAGAATATTATTAACTTTTCGAAATGAGAACTTATAGACCATTATATTGTCAAAATAGTTCTAAGTGTTGCTACTGCGAACGCAACCTTACCCAGGAGCATTTTTGTTCTCAATAGATTAGACTTATCAAGTTAAGTCAATTAAATTGAATTTTCATGGCCCATTTAAGTTTTTATTAATCTTCTGTTGAATCTTCTCTTGAACACTTCTTATGCGTTCTAATCACTATTGGTTATTGTCCAAATTTCTATGGCATACAGCAGAATGATCATGATAAGAGACTTGTAAGGTGTAATTTTCGTTTGTGACAAGAAGGCATTCTTCTTCAATTGCCTACTTAGTCTCGAGTGATTCTTCGTTGAATCTGTAGACTAACGTAATTTTTGTTGCTTATGCTGCTGTTGATATGAGCAGTCTTTCAAAACTTCGCACAAAAGTGATTTTTCATCGAATCTTTAGACTAACATAATTTTTTGATGCTTACTCTGATTTCTTCATAAATAAAATCCCCAAGACCCTTAGAAGATTCTGTATTAGTTCGAAAAAGATATTTAGTCTTATATTTAGTGACTCCCAAATCTGATTAAGCTTGTACGGGGTTAATATCATGAGTTAACTCAGGATCTCGTTAGCTCTTAAATCTAGACTTTAACTTAATCTTCATTTCTTTGAGGATCATCTCTATAAACTAAATTATAGAATAAAGAATAAAAATGTACATACATTGTGTGGGAAATTATAATGAAAATATTGTTTTTAATCTTTCTGTACGTATTTCGAAAGTGAAAGGTTTTTCCTGATATAAATAATAAACAAATGATAAACAAATTCATTATACTTTTTCATAAATTTTACACAGGGTCACGCAATGTTTACTGTGACATCGACGGATTAGGAAAAGCGCAAATGTTCTACTTGATTGTGGACAACATACTCACAAATCACATTTGCTGGTGACATTTGCTCATTTTGTTTTCATTTAAACTACATTATCACCTAACCAAGTTAATCATACTAAACTGTAGAGTAAGGTCAAGAATCCGGAAACAGAATTTAATAAGACATCACAACAGAAAAGACAACAAAAGTGTGACATATCGCTTGTGCGATATGTTTTGCGACATTATCTTTAAAGAGTCATGGACGTTCCTATAACCTACTACAATAAAATTCGTCATCAATAGAAACATTTGCATATTTCCATAAAAGTCACAGTGAGAATTTTTCTTAAGTAGAATAATAGAAGAAGCGAAAAGATTAAATTGCTGGCACAAGTGGCGTTTTTGCTGTCGGAAGACTTGTTTCTTCTAAGATTTCATTTAGATCTGGCATAATAGTTCCATAATTGTATTGAGTGGGCACAATTGTATTAATAAAAAATTTGGAGATCTGTAAAAAATAACAAGAAACGATAAACCATAAACGGTCTTGAACTTTTAGTTCAAGAACGCATTTAATAAATCTATTTGAATTTACATAAATTTAGAATATTTTACTACTTAAGCAGTATGGGTCACTGGAACATGAAGGCTAGATGTGAATAACCTAAATTTAGAATACACATTCATGTTGACTGGTTTCACTTTCAATTTTAGATAAAACTGTGGATTTTTTAAATTTTAGTTAGTTAATAGTTGTAAAAGTAAATGACTTAAATAGAATAAATAATAAATATCGATTATGGCATTGCAGTTCATGTACAATTACCGGAGATTCATGGCATCAAAGCCTAAGATACTTAGGCTTTATAAAAAACTAAATTCGCTATAATACTTAGACTTTATAAAAGACTTAGTATCTTCTCAGTATATTAGTGTAGAAGAGATTTTCTTAATATTTGATCATGTCCATGTACTGGAAAATAAAAAGCAGATATCAATCACTTCCTCAACATTTTAAAGGTTGCAAAAAGAATCATTGAACGGAATTCAACCTCCAAAGACTAGTAAGAATAATTATTAAATAAATATAGAGTCTAAACCAGAATTTCTCAACGTTTGGTTAGCGTCATTAGCGCCACCGGTCCTAAATATTGTTTTTTCGATTTTAATATATTTTTTTTTGAAAAATATAGGTATTGGTTCATGCAAATCATTTTAAACATTTACTGATATTTGATGATTTCAGGAATAATGAAACAAAAGTAAACTGATGGGATATCCTTAACTTCAAAGATAACACAGCGTAGCATCTCGCCTCTCCCGACATAATCTTTAAGAGCATCGCAAAGGGCAATATGTGCCTCTAATTAAAAATTCAACGGGCAATGTGAGATAATTTAATCAAAGTATCCAACATGGCTCCTTTGTTGCTCTTGTTGTATTAATTGGTTTTTCAAATAAAATATAGGACATCCGCTAAGTTTACTGTCGTTATCTCAGCCAGGTCAGTAGAAACAGATCTCCTAGATATTAGAGCTGCTTCATCTGTAGTCCGTCTAGGTGTAATATCACAGCATTCCATTAGTACATTCAAACTGCAGATTAGTTAAAGTCTAAAAAGTCGTTAGTTCTTCATCTATCTAATCTGGGCTTAAGAGTCCTGCGGTACTTGTAATACACTGATCTGTTCTTTTTAATAATTATTTTCAATATTAATTTTTTTATTTCTGTAAACTTCTTATGCGAACATAAATAATTAAAATTTGTCATTTTTATTTACAGGTTTATATTGCTGAGACAACTGAACCGAATCTACGCGGGTTACTAATAGGTGCACCATTTGTAGCCTATTCGCTTGGCATATGTGTTGTCTATACTTTGGGTTCATCTTTTAATTGGCGTACAGTGGCTTGGTGCGGAAACATCTTACCTATTCTAGCATCGTTAGCCATTTTTTGTATACCGGAAACTCCAAATTGGCTTTTGCGTCACAAAAAAGTGGAGAGTGCACTTAGATCACTATCATTCCTGAGGGGAAATGAGATTGTAGCTCAAAAAGAGCTCAATGATATGGTGAAACGTCTGGACCAGGAACTTGCCACAACAAAAACTAATGAGAATATCTTTGAGCTGTGCTGTCAACGCGTAGCAATCAAGCCTCTAATAATTGTCATTACATTATCTCTCTTACAAATGTTTTCCGGTACTTTTATTGTTGTTTTCTATGCAATTGACATCATATCGGAGTTTGGTGGTAATTTCGATACAAAATTTGCAGCGATATGGACGGGTATAGTACGTATGGTCTGCACTATTATATTCTGCGTAATTTTATTGTTTGTGCGCCGACGTCGTATACTTGTGCTAGCAGGTATTGGCTCGGGTCTGAGTTGCATTGTGCTTAGCATTTATTTGTATACACGTAATTTTTCCAGTGAACCGAAGAGTCATGCTGATGTTATGATGGCCGCAATATGCCTTCTTTTATATATAGCATTTAATACGCCAATTATGGTTATGCCCGGCATTATGGTTGGAGAGCTGTTTCCTGCAAGAATACGTGGGCGAACTGCTGGCACAGTTTTTGCTGCTATGAATGTAGCATTATTCGGTTTTACTAAAGCTTTTCCATATATACAAATTGCAATTAAAATGCGTGGTGTATTTATGATATTCGCCATTTCCAGTTTTTTAGTGTCCATAGTTATGTTCATGTTCCAGCCAGAAACAAAGGGACGAACATTAGAACAAGTTGAAGACTACTTCAGGGAAGACAATTGGTTGTGGCATAAACGTGATAAGAGCTATAAACAAGTTCCGAATAGTAAGACCTCAACTGAAGCCTGAAGTGGTGAATCAAAGACATATAGTAATGTTCCATACAAATAATGTGGAAATTTGTTTCTGCACGAGTAATGACTTACACAGAATCCGATGTCCTAATGGAATGAAATTTATATAAAAAATAACACAGTTTTGATTGTTTTTAATGTATTATTTTAAAAAGCAACTAGTGATCCAGAGAGCAACAGATTTAAAGTAACACATTGAATTGATCTTCAAGATTGTAGTAAACTTTGATTCAGCGAGAGTGGAAAGAGTACTCGTTTAACGAGTACTAGAAAAGCAGTTTGAAGTCCACACATATAAATAACCACCAATTTATATATAAAAGCCTTATTGTTGGTTTTTTAATCAATATTGAAATCTATATCAACTCTTACTTATTTTCATTCTTTCAACTTAAGGATTATACTTTTGTTAATCAAATCTTAATAATGTGATTTTTTTTAAATATTATCTATTTTAAGTATATAATAGTGTAAATAAATTTCATATATATGTAACTTAGTTTTTCATATTTTTAAGTTCTTGTATCTAAGAATAAAGAACATCCACAGTGATCCCCTTAAAATGTAAGGGAATAAGAAAACGAAAGCTAAAGCAAGATTCACATTATCAAAACTTGTCTTGCTAGATTGACAAAGTTTTTACTTCATATATTCGTTTTATATTTTTAAGTTTGTAGTTTATTTAATAATTTAGTTATATACAATAATATACTAATATATATATATATATATATAATATATATATATTTAGCCATACTAAATATTAGTTTTTAAATTTATTTATCATCATTATCACTTAGCGATACAGTGTAGGAGGGTTTCTGTGGGCTGCCTCTGTGAATTATATACCTATATATACGATACGAGCTTACTGCATATTAATGGCTCCTTAAGCTAAACAACCTCAAGATTCTCTTTAATAAAGTATTAATCATTTTAATATCAGGTACTTGATTTAAAAATTATTTTCACAAAGTATTTATCATAATGTTGTATATAATATTGTAATAATTATAAGTTTTATTAACATTTCGAAGTATTTAAATTGTAAAAAATAATAATAATTGTAACTGTTATTATTGTAATTTTGTGATTATATATATATAAGGGTAAAGAAAATTATGTAAAAACTTTTTTAAAAAATATTGTAAATATATTATGTACAAGAAAAACTGTTAAGAACCTCTTTTAATACAAAAAAAATTTGTCATCAATATGTTTTTAGCTCTATATACACATATGTGTATATAATCTATAATGAATTCTTTTTAATGTATAATACAATATTAGTTTATTAAATACATATTTAATATATAAAATATTAAATATATATTAAATAGCTGTATTATATATAGGATAAATTGATGTATGTGTAAAAGACACATGGAAAAGACAATCAATCTTGAACTTTATGTGCGTAGAGCCAATTTTTGGGGGACTTCTTTATATAAAATATTTTTATTTACAACATAGGACTCACAAGTGAAAAGCCTTATTTTCTATCGACTTCTTAAAATTTGACTGTCTTATTATTAATAGCAGTGGCAATGTTTTGCGATTTAATCTGCTATATTCAGAGAATGTCTTTTAAGCTTAGATGAATTAATGCTAATAAAAAACCTTAAAGTAACCCTTGGTACAAGTCTCCAAATTTACTCAATTAAAAGAAAGTCAGATAGTACTCTGATAGTATTCAATCCATCTCCTAACAATCGCAGTATACGAACAGGTGGGTTGGATTGATATTTCCGTAAATTTCCACTGATCTTGTCTTTGAACGATAGTACTTAATAATGTGCTCAGTTAAGAAGCTATTAATTAATCTGAGCTCATACCTGTATAGATTGAGAAACCTGCAATTATATTTGTTGTTAGCCCAAATGAGTTGTTAAATACTGTTATGTCTTTGTTTTCGAAACTTTATTTCGTAAACAATTCATTTTAGAAGTTTCTAAGTACTGATGCAGTTTGACAAATAAATATTTCACTGAAAGATTCCGTTTCCGTCGAGAGTTAAAACATAAGGTGTAAGCTTTGCTTAACACAGATATAAGATATTCCGACCTATTTCGACATAATGATCTAATATTTAAGAAATTTTAAAGATGCCTGACTATCTAAAGCATTAAACTATAATATAACCAATTTTCAATGTAACATTACAACTCCGTTTTAGTCAGTCTGTGATTCGCATACTAAATAGAGTGTGTCTGGATATAGAGGTGGAAACGTGGATATTTACTTATTTTATTATAAAGAGGTTTTCGAAAAGAAATGAAACAAAAACAAAAATTTATTTTTTAAATTATTTTAATTAATTGAATTTTTGGCTGACCATACAGCTGTTTCGAGTATTGCCAAATACCCTTCATCAGTGGTCTTGGAAATAAATCTTATATTTAATTATTCGTAAATAATTATTTTTGAGACTGCAAGTACCAGGAATCGAACTCGGGTCCTGCCAAATATGAAGCTCAGAATCAGCGCACCTTAACCAACTGATCCAAAGCCGTACTTGACTTTTTTTTTTTTTTTTTTTTTTTTTTATTATATATTTTATCTCTTTTTTGAAAACATCCTTTATTTGATGTGAATAGTACAATCTTAAGTATTTGTTCATTTCTTACTATTATACTATTATTAAAGTGTATTTAATAGATATTATAGATATTAAGTGAGATATGTGTAGATTTACTGAACCAATGTTCAGCTCCCAAATCTTGCAAAAATGATTTATATTTATAATGAATATATTCGAAGGAAAATTAGGCTTAGACTTTAATCATTATTGCCATTGCTGTAAATTACATGTTTTCTCTCTAAAAACATTTTTAAAAACTTCGTTAGATAAACAGATCATTTTCATCGGTAAAACAATAAAAATTTCAATATCTCTTTATTACTGTCCTAACCTTAGTTGATGATCTATTTTTAAAAAATTTATTATCGCAATTATAAAAAATAATGGTAATTTGATCTGTACATCACTGATTTTAAATACATTTTGTATCAAATTTTTTGAAATAACAAAATTGTTCTTTCTTATTTCATTCAAAATTTTTCCATCCAACTTGTGTTTCATTGTTTCGTCGTCAAAATTTGCTTCGTATTTAAATTTTAGTTATTCCAAAATGAGTTCTGAGAAACAACAACACGTTCAATCTAAAAAGGTGAAGAGTACTTCCTCTAAAATTGCGGCTTCTAAAAAGAAGGCTTCTCCTAGAAGTATAGTCGATAAATACTTAGATAAGAGGAAAGTACCGAAGTGGTTTCGTGGGTATTCAACCTTTCAGATAAAGGCTGCAGAGGAACTCCAGCATGCAATACGCGATGACATTGAACAGAATACGACATTACGTGTTCGTCAATGCTTGCAAGCTTTGGGAATTGAGCCTATTGGATCTACAAAGGATTTAAAATTTTTGATGAAATTAAGTGGTGGAAATGATTTGGCGTTCTTGTGGTTTCTTATGGAAATGCATTATAAAACGCATGGGGAGCGATATTCGCTAAATGAACAACTAATTATGTCTACGATTGCGCACTTGGATATGGTATTTACATTACGTGGGTTGGATAAGATTTTACCACCCGGTCATTTGAATAAAGCGGATCTTAAAAAACAAGAAATGCTTAAACGTAAAAAAGAAGAAGCGAGGTTGAGAAGAGAGAATAGAGAAGAGGTTATAAAGCACGAAATACCATATTTTAATGAATTGGTACGACCAAAACTTTATGGTAAGTCCTTAATTGCACATCACCCAAGTTATCAGGTTCAATTCCGTTTATACAATGTTTACACGGACCCCAATTATGTATGTCCAAATGGCGATAATCGGTGGTTCTCATTTTATGACTGTTCAGTTGGAAGACGTGTTTCACATCAAGTAGTAAACGAAATTATAGATGAAATGTTTGCAGACTTGGATTTAGCAAGAGCTAAGGCCGATAAAATCAGAGTAGTCTGTCAATATCATAAAAGACAAGAATATAAAGAATTTATAAAAAAGGGTAAATTGAGACTTGCACGAAGATTTAAAATTTTAGATATGGCAGATATCGATCGCTACCAAAAAGAGGTAAATAATGAATTTTAAAATTTGTTTATAATTAATATATTGATTCAGCGAATTTCATATGAAATATAAATCGTGTTCCGGTACGATTTATAGAAACTAATTTAGTTTTTCACAATGATCTAGAACTCGTCTTGCATTTTTGGTATTATTGTATCAGTAGTTAGTTCTCGCTTTTAAAGCTCATAATTATTATATATCAAATAAAGCACTGACGCGATTAGTAGAGGTAATTAATTGTCGGAACTGTGACCAAGCTGGTCTAACACTCCTTATTCTGGAGCTTGTTTCTTAGTTTAATTTGAAATATATCGTTTTCTTTTAGATGAAAATGAAGTCTTTTCAACGGCTTTAGGTTATTTTGAGGTTTGTTATTAAGCCTTTTGAAACTTTAATTTTTCAACATATAGTGATATCTAGATATCAGACATCTATCACAAAAACGGATTGCTGATTAACCTTAACCGTTGAAAAAAAGTATTTAGTGTCGCACAATGTAATCATGAAAGTCTATATATCACAGAAAAATTTACTTTTTGCAGAAGCGTAGAGAAAGAATTTTGAAAGAAATTGATGAAGAAGTTGGTCGTTGCATATGTAAAAACAAAGAGAAGCCCCCATTCGGACTGAAGTGTCAAGCTAAAAGAACCGTGTCCACATGTGATTTTGATTTTATTGTAGAAAACGTGGAAGACATTAGTACTTCTGCCTGCACTTGCGAGGAGGTAATCGAAGAAGCTTCAGATACAGATACTGAGAGTGATTCTTCTGATTCTGAGTCGTCTTCAGACAGTGATATTCGTAAAAAAGGAAAACGCAAAGCCGGTGGAGGCGAGCTTTCCATTAACCAGCAAAAACAACAAACAGATGTTTTATGTGGACATGAAGCCACTTCACCAGTATTAAGTAACGGTGGTGATTTTTCTGTTGAATGCTATCAACATTATGAAGAAAATCTCCAATCAGAAGATTTCTCAGCACGACTAAGTGGCGGGGGTGGTCCTGCAGGTGATTACCGTAATTACGATAAAACAAATAAAAAATCCCGAAGTGATGACATGCGGTTACATGGTGGAGGCAGCGGTACAGAGAAGTGCAAAGGAAGTGCGAGGGATAAGAAATCAATTTGCGGCTGTTGTCAATCAAATAGTGATGCAATGAGTGGTGGAGGTAGAAGTCAATTGGATGATAATACGACTGCATTTTTCGATCGGTATTTTCAAAAACGATTAAGCAGCTGCCTAGAAGCTCAGGGTATAAAGGTAACAGGAAGATATTCACAAAAAAATATCGCTTTGTCTGAAAAGAGACATTTGAAAAGAAAAAAATTATCTAGTGTAGAAACTGGTACTGGTGAAAATACTGTTGAAGATGAATTTTGGGATGAGGATATTGAAGATGAGCCATCCTATCATGATATCTGCTCATCAGGGCAAATAAGCTTTGACTCTCCCTCAGAATTAGCATTTTATGAGAGATTTAAGAAACCAGTAGAGGTATACGATCCAGGTGCTATAGATGAATATTTTGACTGTAAGGAAAAGGAACTTTACGATTTATTAAGCTTTAAACATGAAATGCCAACACAGAAAAAGGACAAGTATTGTATAAAAAAAGAATGGAAACCATGTAAGAATCTTGATGATATACATCCAAGCTGTGAACCAAAATTTTCTTCAAAGAGAGCAGTGAAAAAAACGTTGCCTCCATCATCAGAAGTAACAGATTTATCCAGTTCGAGCAAGGCATCATGTATGCGGGCAGGATTAAAACATAGCTTGGACTTTGTACATCTTTTAGATGGTCCAGTAAAACTTAAAAGTCCTTTTCATTCGTCTCAAAAATCGGTATCAACCGATAATTATGTAAGAAATAAACATCCCGTACCGTGTTCTATGCAATGTGGCGAAAAACATACCAATAAGTATTTTACCGCACCAAGACCTCATTGGCCACACAATTTTAATTATTTTGAAATTTTCAAACTGGACAAATTATCCCTTGAAGAAAAGGAAAAAGCTAAAAGAAAAGGAGATGACATTTACGAACAAAAAAGTGAACCGGATATAAGGAAAATGATAGTCGATGATCTTCGCAGAAAACAAAAGAAACTTTATAATTTAGATTACATATTTCAATGTAAAAGCGACGAAGAATGCGTTAGCGCCAAGGACCTTGAAGGCAGTGAACTCCAGTACCCACTAAATTTGGGTGAAATTGCGCACAAGTGCGCAGATAGAATCTGGCAAAATCAGGTTGACCAATATTCCGAATCACAGGAATTTGTATATTCTGATTATGATTCTCCATTAGCTAAAAAATATCCCAAAAAATTTTATGATTGCAGTGATAAGAAACTAATGATACAGATGTTAAAGGATGCATTCGAGTACTTGTCTCAAGATCATCGATATGTTCTAGCTGGAATGCCAGATTCGCATAACTTTCCGTTTCTATTGGAATGGATACAAAGACGTTATGGTAAAGTATATTTCCCAGAGGACCGCAGGAACTCATATCGTAATACACTACAACTATTCAATGCTCTGGACAAAGCTCCAATTACCGTCATTTTGCCGAGTGTAAAAGATATTGGAACGCAATCGTTTGTATCCTATGATTGTCGAGACTATTTGTTGAGAAAGGTAATTATACACTCTGATCTGGGTTTCGTATGTATTAATATAATTTATGTGAGGTAATTATAATACAATACAATACAATATAGTAGTACACAACATATTTCAAAAGTATATAATATAAGACAATGTAATACAATACAAAACAATATATTGCAATACAATGTATTACATTACTATATACGATTATATATACAATTAATTCTTTGTAAAATTTAGACCAAACAAATCAAGCAGAAATTCTACGATCATTTGGATTCAGTTATCATGGAACATGCCCGCATATTCTGGTATGCCATTCGCCCATTTTTGTGCCCAAATGGACCCCCAAGGAATACATACTTTGCTTATATGCCATCAAAATTGAAAGATATTACACGTCTAAGACCATGGAGATCATCTGAATATAATGATTGTAAGGCTGCTAGGGAAAGATATCGACTTAGGAACGATATATAGGACTTAGGAATAATTATTTGGTTTATAAAATTTTTGATAATTACAAAATAGTTACAAAATTAAATGTAAAAAAAAATTATCCTGGACTTACCAGTTTTAATAAAGTGAAATCAATTTAATGTAACATTTTGCATTATTTTATTTGTTATTGTTATTTAGTAGCGCTTCAATTAGGAAATTTTCATAATTTATTCGTTAATCGCATGCCAATAAATAAATTTCCAATACAAATACTTGAATACCCAAGATAATTAAAACAAAACAATTAAATAGTAGTGACCTTAGTTTCAGATCAGGTGCCACGGTAGTCAGTGCGCAAAGCTTTGGGTGATCTGACCCATAGAGATAGGCCACTTAAAGGGAAGTATAGTGGTGGTTGTGGTTAAAACTCAAAGTTATCAGGGTCGAATGAATATATTATGCACTTACTTTCATGTAACGCGAAACCGTTGCATTTTCCAACCGAAACAGCAGCGGTGTTGAAGAAGTCTGCCTTTTTCGCAACTTGGAAAATATATCCAAACGTGTAACTTAAATAGGTGCTTGCGGAATTTCAATGGGAGCATTTGTCAGCGCTTTATACTGATGCATATTGTAAATGCACCGTGGTGTTAAGTCTTAACTTAAGTCCATAGTTTAAAAACTATGGATTCTGTACCTATACCAAACCTTTTTCTTATGATAGATATACATAAAGTAAAATAGCTACAAGTAATACTTGAATTCAGAATCAGTGTTTGAATAATTAAAATTAAACAATTTAAATATTAATAAAACTAATCGGAGAATATTATGGTGAATCCATTTGAGAAGCACATTTCAAAGATAAACAAAGAACCATCAAATATAAAACTGAATGCAGTTTTTAGTATTGAATTTAAATTTATGCTACATATATATTATTTTAATTATAATATTTAGTTAAGCCAAAATAAAACTATACATGTTTATATAAAATTTATGTAATATATCCATTTGTGTTTTGAATAATTCTTCATTTGCTAATTGAACTAATGCTCAATGTAAACTCTTCATATTAATTATCATTTATTGAGTTCCGCTTATTGTGAAATTAATAGTAATAGCCTACTGATATAGCACACAAAGGCCGTGTGCGAGTTCGAGTTAATTGAGGTAAAGTAAATTAAAATTTCCTAGGGACTTTTTGCACTGCACTTATTATATGTAAATATTTAATTATTTTTATTGCACTTATTTATTATTTTTAGTTATTATGTTTCAAATTTATTTATTTATTAAACATCTTATAAAATTTTGACGATGGTGACGATGGTATTTCCCTGAATTACCCATCAATTTACTAATAGTTGCAGACGACCGTGTGCGAGTTCGAGTAAATTGAGGTAAATTAAATTAAAATTTCCTAGGGACTTTTTGCACTGCACTTATGTAAATATTTATTTATTTTTTTACTCGAACTCGCACACGGTCTAAAAAAAATCTTTGCATTTATTAATTAAATATATAGTTAATAGATATAAAAAATACATATATATAAATAACTTAATATATCAATTGTATGTTTAATTTTCTTGTGTGATATATTATTAAGTGAGCTTTATAAAAGTTTATAAAAGTTCTATCAACTGCGTGAATGAGCTCATTATAATGTAAACGTTCACTCATAAATATATATAAGCAAGTACCTAAATGAGACAGTGTGAATGATTATTTAGAATCAACTTTTTATTACTACATCTATAATTATACAACGCATAAGAAATTTGTTATTTGACTTATATCGGATTAGCGAATACAACTATTGTATAGTAAAAGTAATTTAGTTCCAATTCCAAAAATTTACTACAGGGTCTCTGAAAGATATCACAAGTCTGGCATCATTGCCACTTGTTATTAAACAGCTGAGTTAAATTTGTGGTTTTAATGTAGTAAATAAATTGAGTTCAAAAAAGATAAAAGATACAGATTTGTTTATGAAGACATGAATCGTGGAAAAATCGCTTTCGGTAAAATAAACTTAAATCTGAGCACAATTGGTGTAGATGAAGTCCAACAACCCCAAAATGCTGATGCTAGTGGCTCCACAGGGTTTAAGAAAATAGACAATGCTAAGCTAATGCAGCGCTTGGATGAAGTTTCAGATGATCTAGAAAGCCAACACATAAAAGATATAATGGGCATAAGTGGTTTTGGTAAAAAATCAGCAAAATCATTTGATATTAATGTAAGTATACGCAGAATTTTAATAAGGAGCACAGCAAATTTAAAAATGTTTTATAAATTCAGGAACAAATCGCAAAAGCACGTAAAATAGCGCAAGTCAAAAGTGTTGAACAAGAAATACAACACGAAGAAGATAGTGAATCTGACAACGAAATAATAGGACCTATGCCTACGGCTTTCAAGGAACAAAAAGATGCACCCAAATTTGCAACCGAAAATGATGAAGACAGTGACGAAAATGAAGGTGAAGATGATGAGGAGGATGATGAGAAAATGTTAGAACGTAGAATTCCAAATACACATGAAGTACAAATGCAACATGGGTCGCGTGCGGTGTTAGCACTGGCTGGTGATCCATCCGGGGCACGCATGGTCTCTGGTTCAATAGACTACGATATGTGCTTTTGGGACTTCGCTGGAATGGATGCCTCAATGCATAGTTTTCGTAACTTGCAACCTTGTGAAAATTATCCAATTCGTGGACTTAACTACTCTGTTACTGGCGATATGATACTAGTTGTTTCTGGTAACTCACAAGCAAAAGTTTTAGATCGTGATGGTTTCGAAAAAATGGAATGTGTTAAAGGTGATCAATACATAAGCGATATGGCGCGTACAAAAGGCCATACCGCACAGTTAACATCCGGCTGCTGGCATCCATTCACAAAAGAGGAATTTCTTACAGCAGCATTAGATGGTACATTACGTATTTGGCAAGGGTTAAGAGTGAAGGAACAAAAGTCTGTAATTAAAACTAGGGCCGTAGGTGGTTTGCGTACAACACCGTCTGCATGTGCTTACAATAAAGATGCCACACTTATTGCAGCTGGATGTACAGATGGGTCCATACAAGCGTGGGACACAAGAAAAATGTTCGTTAATACAACACTTTGCTTAAGAAAGGCGCATCAGAAAGATGTTGAAATAACATCAATCGTATTTTCTTATTTAGGTAAGAACGGTATTGTTGGTATGTTAATTAAATATAAAACAATTTTTTTTTCTTCAGGCAACCAAATCGCTACACGTTCCAATGATGAGACTATGAAGCTTTGGGATTTGAGAGCATTGAAAGAACCTTTGCACACTTGGTCGAATCTTTATTCACGTTACGACACAACTGATTGTTGCTTTAGTCCTGACGATCGGATACTTGTAACTGGAGAATCCTTACCAAAAGGTCCACAAGTAGCCAATCTCTACTTTTATAGCACAAAAACATTCGAGGAAGTGAAACGCATACCCGTTGCAAATTCACATATTATTAAGACGCTGTGGCATCCAAAGTTGAATCAACTTTTTGTTAGTTGTGGAAATGGCTTAGTGAAATGTTACTATGATGAAAAACGCAGCATTCGTGGTGCCAAGTTATGTGTTGTCAAAACACATCGTAAGAAAAAATATACAGAAATGGGTGGAGTGTCTCAAATTATCACTCCTCATGCATTGCCCATGTTTAGACAAGAGAAATCGAAATCATCGCGTACAAAATTGGAAAAGGAACGGTTGGATCCAGTTAAGTCTCGACGACCAGATTTACCTATTACGAGCGGACAAGGGGGTCGAGTTGCAAGTTCTGGTGGTACATTGTCATCTTATGTCATACGGAATTTAGGTTTAAGTAAACGCGTTGATGATGACCAGGATCCACGCGAAGCAATATTGAAGTACGCTAAAGAGGCTGAAGAGAACCCCTATTGGATTGCCCCAGCATATAAAAAAACACAACCAACACCGATTTTCTCTGAATCTAATAACAGTGGAGAACCACAATCAAAAAAATCTAAGGATGAATAAAGTAAAACATTATAAAATTGGATTTTCAGTGATTTGTTTTTATAATCAGTATTTTTAATTCTAGAAAATACATTTTCGTTACTTTTAAAACGAAATTGTGAGATAATCACAGAAAAGGCTAGAGTTAATAAGCATATTTTGATAATTGGTTATATGATGGCATGTGTATGAAATGATAATTATATGTATAAGCTTATATTTAATCTTAAAAAAGCTACTTAGCAGTGTAATTTCATATTAAAGTTCGTTAATAATAATAAAATAATCGAAGAGCTAGAAATGTGGCCATAAGAAATACTTGCATATATTACTCTGCCCTAAATTAAACCGAATTAATTATTATCCAAAACAAAATATTCTACTTTCTTTTACGTTCATTTTTACCCACATCATGAAAATAAAATATATGGTTTTCCCATATTGTTTGGAGGTTTAATGAAGTCTGTTCTTATAATTTTTATACTCATTTCATATCTCATACCGACATCTGACATATTTTCAAGGCACTTTCCAGCACTTCTCGTACCATAATAAAAATGTAATATGTATATGAGTTGTTAATATATTTTAAATACTCAAAACAATAAAATTTTATTATTAAAACGATTAATACTTTACATCCTATCAAACGTGAAAATGTGAATTCTCGTTTTGAAATTGATATTAAATGTATCTATATAAATTTATATAAATATATACCAACATCAATAAAATAATTGTCTGCTATTGTGTCGTTTTTTTAACACATCCGAAAGTAGCAATATCTCTGGTGTTTACAGACTCGTTTAAGGAGAACTTTTGAAAACTAATACAAAGCTCAAATGGAATTTTAGCATGATTGAATAAAATTCATTACCCAAAATATTTGAGAGCAGTTTGAACCCTACTTGCATATGCGACTAGTTGATAGAGTCAATTACCTTTACTTTGCCTGTCTTAAGCATTTTCAAATAATAAATTAATAGTTTAAAAAACCATAGATAGTTGTACCTATGGAATTAATAGTTGCTCTCATGGAATTAATTCTTGTGTGATCGCTATTTATTATAGTTTAATATATAAGTTTACTGCTCCTATACAATAGCTGTGAAACTAAAAACGAGTTTCCTTCTTTGTTATTGATTATTGTAATTAGTATAACTTTGAGAAATTAAAAAAATAAAAAAAAACGTACGAGATTGTTCACATTCTTGCCCTAATAATATAAAACGTGAATCTTTCTGTTCGAAGGCCATTCAACCAAAAATTCTTCCTTATATTTAATGACTAAGTAATACTACTCTGTAATTATAATAGGTCTATTCCACAAGCTACTCGTAGTCACTTTCAGTAGCACTCTGTATACACAAGTACGTTCCACCAGCAAATTTTCGTGTAAATAAGAGCATCTGAGAGAGCGTAACATCCCTGTCGAAACACAGACTTTACTCGTACATTTTATTTCAATGTTTTAATATTGATGTGTGAATCAGTTTGGTTTGAATTTAAATTTTTGTATTGTTTATTTGCGCAGCACTGGTGTTCTCACCAGACTTTACACAAAGCTGTTCCATAAACATTTGTGTAAAGAGCGTAATTTGGCACTTTACTTGTGTTACGCTCTCAGTTTATACTTTACTTGGGTGTACTACGAGTAGCTCGTGAAACAGATCTAATATGTGCAAGCTTGTAATGTTGCATTAAATTGTTTTAAAATTTTGCTTAAAATTCCATATGTAATAAAATACAAAAAATTAATAACTCAGTTTGGATGACATGAAAAATGACTTTTTTAGTGTTATTGTTTAATTGTTCATTGTATGTTATTTTATTTTATTTATCCGTTTACACTATTATATTCGTATTTATCTCTATAAGTGTGCAACAATTAGTTACTTTTTTCATACACAATCCATATAAAAATATGCAAAATAATAACAACTGAGATTTTCATATAAACTCAATTGAGATTTAAGATAAATATGAGTTAAATGTTAAAGGTTTGTGCAATGCAAGAAATATTTATTTTTTGTTTTGAAATAGAATACAATTCTTTTTATAATTAATTTAATTTATTACATACGATTAAAACTTCAGCTTAAGCAAAGAAACGAACCACTAAAAGTGCCTCATCTAATATACCGCACCATGTTTGGCTGTTGCTATTGTGAATGAATACTTTTAATATGACATCTATGCGTAAACAAAACGATTTCATTAAGTTGTTTAAATTGGTTCTGTAAATTTTAATTGTTTTATAATGGATAACGTAATTATTGATTTCTTTTACTATATAAAACCATTTGTTAACTTAAGTTTTTTTAAAAGGAATTGCGAGCGAAAATTGATATGTGTTCCCAAACTGCGGAAACGTTTACTAGTTTGTATTATAATGCTGTGGATAAGCGTCGCCATGTGAGTTAGATCAATTATTAATATAAATATGAATAAAATAACTATAAATTCGGCACTTGCATTTTGATCTATAATATACTCGTAAACATGTAGCAATATAAGTATTTAGTACACAGTCCATTTGCACATTTAATCGTATTTTATTTATTTTTTTTTCTTACTACCGCAGCAAGTAAGTCGTTTATATTTAGACAACGCGACGTACATATGGAATGGAAACCCATTTATTGGGAAGGACAAAATTCAGAGTTTCTTTTTAGAATTACCAGCGTCAGAACACAACATTACAACGCTTGATGCACAACCAATTATAGATGAAAGTATGACAGGAACGACAACCGTAATCATCAAAGCAGCTGGTACAATTAAATATCAAGATCAACCAACGAAGGCTTTCTGTCAAACTTTCGTCGTCACAGCTGTAGAAAATAAGTGGAAAATAGCTTCAGATATTTTTCGCCTGCAAGAAGTGGCTTCAGATAGTTAGAATTAGAACATTTATTTAACACTTTGTATGATTAAAATTTGTATAGAACAATAATGTAAACATAAAAACAATAAAATACATATATTTCCTGAATAGTGTCTTATAGTTGAATTTTCTCAGATTGCGACTGAGTTGAAGTTAGTGGAATATTTGATTCGAAGTCATTCTGAGTTGGTAATATATCTTGAGATAATGGTTCACTTTCACAAAAATTTTCCATACCTTCGGTATTAATTGTAAAGGATTCTGTGTGAACAGCCAATAACTCTTCTAATATGTTCGAAGCCTTACGTAATTTTGCCGGACCTTCAACCGTCTTTTGCACACTATCTTCGACAGGAGGTTCTTCATGCGACACATTTGCTTCGATTGATATGTCTTCCGCGTGTCCAGCATTATTTTCAGTTGGAGTAGATTCAATATCGGTAGCTGATACGCTAGTTGTTAATGACTTTCTTTCCATGTAGTCAAAATAATCCAAATGCAATATATTGCGCTTTTTTCTTAGTCGCCATTCCGACTTCAGTTTTGGGAGTATATCACTCTGTACATAAACGCATTCGTCTTTGTAGCGATTTACTCCCTTCGCTACTAATTTCAAGATAGCTTTCTCAGATTTATTTTTTAATCGCCCCTGCTGCAGCAAACTTTCGTAGCAATCATTTACCGCATTCCAGCGTGTCATATTTACACGACAGGGCACGCGGCGGCAAAGTTTTATTAGCTCTTTTTGGGAAAATTCCCGTTGCAAGTCCTCTTCTGTTGGTTGCTATAAAATAGAAATTTATTCGTGATTTTTGAAAGTTATAAACCGCAATTTTCCGCTTACCCATATTTCAATTAATTGTTTATATATTTCACTTTTATTTGATTCCGCCATGTAGTTCAAATTATATTGGAATGTTTATACAGAAAAAATACAAAATGTTAATATACAGAAAAAATACAAAATGTTATACAGAAAAAATACAAAATACAGAAAAAATACAAAATGTTAACAGAAAAAATACGAAATGTTAATATACAAAAAAAACAAAATTATTATTGAAGTATTTGTAAAACTTTAAATGGCGCTATTTTTATGACATTTGAAGACTATTGTGAACGGGTTTAAAAAGACGATTTCAGTGCAACGATTTATATATCCTGAGATGCTACTGTGAATTAAAACCGCTGAGTCAGCATACACGAAAAATTATTTGTGCCAAGAAGAGATAACGGAGAAGAAGAGATGATGTATAAAATGTAACAAAAATATTTTAGGTCAATGCCGAGAATAAATTTTAACTATTTATACATGATAATAATCATAAATATAGATTCGTTATTTAAATAACAAAATTTAAATAATGTGTATGAATGAAAGATATAATTATTTTATTATTTTGTAGCCAACTATGTTATAATTTTATTATATATTGGTTTATATGTAAATTTATTTCACAGGTTAAAAAGAAGTGACCACTTGTCCGAATATAGAAGCACTGTAAATAGAAGAGCATGTTCAAATGTAAGATTTTTGTTATTTGCTATGTAAATTAAAAAAAATTGAGAATAAAATAAGAAGAGAAATGAGAAAAAGGGACATGAGAAAGGGACATTTTTTTGAATAAATGTCAGTGACAGTTGACCTTTATAATACCGAGAAAATATTTTGAAAGAAAATATTTTTTAAATTTGAATATAGGTGAAAAAAACTATAACTGTTATTAGTATGTAATTTTTAACAATCGATTTGTAAAAAAAAACAATTAATTTCATTAATTTGTGGCAGTATGGGCACTTTCGAAATTAACTTAACTTCAGTTTTCGAAATTAAGAAAATTTGGCTGTCTGAACATAGTATTACACTTAATTTTCATTAACTTTACAAAGAGCTACCGTAGTTTTTAACTTATTTAAAAATAAAGTAAAAAAAATTAGACCGAAAAAGTCGAAAGCAACTCTTAAAAATAAATTTCCCACAAGAGAAATTACAAATATTTTAAATATTTGTCACATGTTTTATATGTAATATCAAAATAAGCAAGAGTTAAGCTGTAAACAAACGTACTGATAAAGTAAGTATTTAGGTCGTGTGCGACTTAGGCTAAGTTGCGTTCTAAATGAGGGAAATTCTAAGTTGTGTCGATAATGAATTGATGTGTCGATACGTGTTGATAAATGGCAAAATGTATGCAGTGCAAAAAATCCCAAAAAATCTCCCATTTGGTTTAGCATCAACTTAGCCTAACTCGCACACGTCCTTAATATAATCTTTGTTATTATTTGAATATGTAATAGATATATTAAATATTTATATAGAAATGATATAATATATAAATTATATATTTAATTTTTTAAATTCAAAAAGTCAATGAGAAAAAGAAGTACATATTAGTATTTAGGTCGTGTGCGAGTTAGACTAAGTTGCGTTTTAAATGAGGGAAATTCTAAGTTGTGTCGATAATGAATTGATGTGTCGATACGTGTTGATAAATGGCAAAATGTGTGCAGTGCAAAAAATCCCATAAAATCTCCCATTTGGTTTAGCATCAACTTAGCCTAACTCGCACACGTCCTTAATAAAGTTATTTTTAAGGCCGTGTGCGAGTTCGAGTAAATTGATGGTTGAGTGAGGGAAATAGTAAATTCTGTTGGCATAGCAGCGAATGTGGTATTTATATATAGCACTACCATAATTTATATGTCTATTCTTATTTATGTCTATTTAGGCCGTGTGCAGTTCATGTCCCTATAATTTTTGCGTGATTGCATTTTTGCATTTCAGTAAATATAGATCTCTGCCTCTGTGAATATGTCCAAAACTGAATGTCAAAACAATTGAATAAGCCGCTGTAAATAATATATTTTATTTAACTCATGTCTGTCAAAGTTGGCATTTCGGCTACTTACCGCGCGCCTGCAATTGGCTTGTTGTCTTCTGTGAGTTTTTGCAAAGTTTTTTTGGGAAGTGTAAGCCTAAGTTTTGCAATTGTTTTTATAAGTTTAACAAGTTGTGGAATAGCGGAATATTAATTACATTTCGATAATATGACGGAAGCTTTGGAATATAACGATATATCTACAGAAGTACGCGGAGTGCTTGTAAGTTAGACAAAAGCATTTTATTTCACCGGAATGTATTACACCATTTTTTCTATATTGCAGACACCTGGTCGTCTTAAATTAACTGAACAGAATATAATATTTAAAAACATAAAGACTGGAAAAGTCGATCAAATTTCCGTAGATGATATTGATTTAATAAATTCGCAGAAGTTTGTTGGCAACTGGGGTTTGCGTGTTTTTACAAAAAATGGCGTATTGCATCGTTTTTGCGGCTTTAAAGATAGTGAAGTTGAAAAAGTAGCGAAATTCATCAAGAAAGCTTATCACCAAGAGATGGTGGAAAAGGAGTTGTGCGTTAAAGGCTGGAATTGGGGTACAGCTCGTTTTAAGGGTTCCATATTGAGTTTTGACAAAGACTCAAAGACTATATTTGAAGTCCCATTGACGAATGTTTCACAATGTATGACTGGTAAAAATGAGGTTACCTTGGAATTTCATCAAAACGATGACGCACCAGTCGGTTTACTTGAGATGCGTTTTCATATACCAACGGTGGAGTCAGCTGAAGAGGATCCCGTTGAGAGTTTTCAAAATAATGTCATGAGTAAGGCATCAGTCATATCTGCTTCGGGAGATGCAATTGCGATATTTCGTGAAATTCATTGTCTCACGCCACGTGGTCGATATGATATAAAAATTTTCTCTACATTTTTTCAACTACATGGAAAAACATTTGATTATAAAATTCCAATGGATTCTGTGTTGCGTTTATTTTTATTGCCGCACAAAGATAATCGTCAAATGTTTTTTGTGTTGAGTTTAGATCCACCAATAAAACAAGGTCAAACTCGGTACCATTTCTTGGTTTTGCTATTTGGACCAGAGGAGGAAACTTCTATTGAGTTGCCATTCACAGAGGAAGAGCTAAAGGAAAAATATGAAAATAAACTTGAAAAAGAATTGTCGGGACCTCTGTATGAAGTAATGGGCAAAGTAATGAAGGTGTTGATAGGAAGAAAGATTACTGGTCCTGGAAATTTTATTGGGTAATATAACGAACATTGTTAAATGTTCAATATTTCCATTTATATATGTTTTTTATTTAGGCATTCTGGCACTCCCGCAGTTGGGTGTTCATTTAAGGCTGCTGCCGGTTATTTATATCCTTTGGAACGCGGTTTTATTTACATTCATAAGCCCCCAGTGCATATACGCTTTGAAGAAATCGCTACTGTGAATTTCGCACGTAGCGGTGGATCTACACGCAGTTTCGATTTTGAAATTACTCTTAAGAATGGCACAGTTCATACATTCAGTTCAATTGAGAAGGAAGAATATGGCAAACTATTTGATTTTATACAACAAAAGAAGTTGTCTGTTAGCAATATTGGCAAAGATAAGGGTGGCTATAAAGATGTTGATTTTGGTGATTCAGATAATGAAAATGAACCGGATGCATATTTGGCACGCGTACAAGCTGAAGGTCGTGAAAAGGAGTCAGATGATGATGACGGATCTGACGATGAATCCACCGATGAAGATTTTAAGCCGAATGAAAATGAATCTGATGTTGCTGAGGAATATGATAGCAATGTTCAAAGTGATTCTTCAGATGACTCAGATGCAAGTGGTGGTGGTGGTGGTGGTGGTGGTGGCGGTGGCGATTCAGGCGGTGAGTCTAAGAAAAAGCAAAAAAAAGAAAAGAAGGAGAAAAAGGAACGTAAAGAAAAAACAGTGGTAATTCAAATTTATATAAAATTAGAATTAAAAAAAATAATTTAAAAAATATGTATTTGCAGAAAAAAACTTCAAAGAAAAATAAAGATGCTAATAAGCCAAAACGTGCAACAACTGCTTTTATGTTATGGTTAAATGATATGCGCGAACAAATCAAAAAAGACAATCCTGGAATAAAGGTAACTGAAATTGCTAAAAAAGGTGGCGAAATGTGGAAAGAACTTAAAGATAAATCAAAATGGGAAGAAAAAGCAGCAAAGGATAAGCAACGTTATCTCGATGAAATGAAAGATTATAAGCCGAAAGATGGTAGTGATGATGAAGGTGACAAAGGTACAAAGAACAAACGTAAAAAGGAGACTTCTACGAAAAAAGCAGCTAATGTCTCTGGCAGTTTTAAAAGCAAAGAATATATATCTGAAGATGATGATTCAAGTGATAGCGGCAAGGATAAGGTGAGATATAACAATTGATGAAACCTAAAATCATTTTTTTAAAATAAAATTTATTGTTTTTCGTTGCAGAAAAAGTCAAATGATGGAGAACCAGAAAAGAAAAAGTCTAAAACTGTAAGTAACTAAATAGATGAATTGAATCTTGATGTATTTGTATATAACATTTAATTTGAATTAAATTGACTGTATATATTACTATTAACTGTTTTTAGTCGAGCAAAATGAAGCCAACAAAACAAGATAAAAAGAAAGATGATAGTGAAGATGATGATGATATGAACGAAGATGACTTAAGTGAAGAGGACGAATCCGGCAGTGCTTCCGCTGTAGACAGCGATTAAATCTGCTATAGGCGCCATTAAATACAAGCAAAAAAATATTTTTTTATACAAGTTTTAAGTTATTATTATATATAGTTATTAAAAATATCGAATACCACGTTTTTATATAGTATGGTGAAATACATACAAATATGTGATTTAACTTCCTATTCTGTTATTGATATGAACCATTCTGTTACTTACTATGTATTCAAATCTACAAATATTCCAAAATACATTAGGCAGAAAATTATATGCCAAATGAAATAAAAACAGAGCTTTTTTAATTTTGTATGAAAAGCATTTTGATTGAAATTACTGATACCGTCATTTATACACAATTATTTTATGATTTGCTTTTAATAATTTGCAAAGTATTTTTTATAGTTATTTCAATATAGAATTTGAAAACGTCGTGTTGTTATAACCGAGTGCTTATAACTTTCATTATGAATTTTAAGGATAATATGCTTAAATCGATAATCGCAATATATATGCTGCAAATAATATTTGTAAGTGTTATTTGTTGTTTATATATTGTTTATATTGTAAAGTTTGAAGTCACTGTTCTAGTGCTATGGCTTGTCAAAGTTCACCAACATCCAATGTTTCAATTTGGATGAAAATTTTTCTCATTTTTCGGAGTGTCGTATGAGGGCGGTTAAGCGAGATGTTACTGAAATAAACATTAAAGCCAAATTATTACAATCAATTACAGCTAATATTACTGTAAGTTACAGATAATAAATAATATATTTCTTATTTGCAGCAGAAAAAATGATCAAATACACTCTTGTGTCCAGGACTCTAATATCAACTTGACGTGTTGCTAAAACCTACGTTACTAACCAAATGTAAAGCACATTCTTATTATATCCGATCATATTACGGGGACTTGCCTAAAGAAAACCTATGTTATTAATATATTATATAAAAAGTCTAGACAATTAGTTGATTCTCTATTCAAATATTTATATTCATTTATATTACAATTCCATATTTCCTATAAGCTAGAAACATACGGCGTTGACTAGTATATTTGTTTATTGGAGAAGATAAGTATTAAATTTATCAAAAAAATCAAAAATCCGGTTGTCATATATGAATTTTGTTAGGATTATAATTCTAGCATCAATAGAATTTTGTGGATATATTCAAAAGAGTGTTTGGGATATTTCTTCCAGCCAGCGGTATAGAATCTATTAGAGTTTTTTCTAACAGAAAAAATATAGATGTTATACCACATTGAGAACAGTTCCAAATACCATAAAAATTACACTTTATACAATTTTTTTTATCGTTTTAGAGAAGATATCATACCATATATGTCTCTTCTTACCATTCCGGTTGTGAAACCTTGTTTATTACTTACACTTACGTAATTGAATCTCACAGTTATGGATCGTTCATGGTCGTATTTAGTAGCTTAGGCCAAACATCTTTTTCAGCTACTTAATGTCATTACTTAACGGTGTCGAGTACCTTCAAATCATTTGTCACCTTACCTCATTTTCTACCACCCCAAGTATCGAATCGAACGCCTTTTCACCGGAAGCACTTTCATCCATTCACATAGAATACCCAAAGTATTGATGTTACAGCTCATTCCCTTGTTATTTGATACTCATTCGGATCAATGTAATCTAATGGGATCTTTAGTTATTATCCAAGCTTTTCGATAATACAGCGAAAAAGGCATAAATAGAAAAAAGACTTGTAGTGTGTGATTTTTATTAGTCGAAATTGTCTATTATTTCCCAATTGTGATTACAACCCCAAGTAGTATCTGTTGATAAAAATGGGTTTTCGTTGAATCTATAGGCTGACGTCAGTTTTTAGTGTTCGTTTATTGTTTCAAAAAAATATACACTAATAAGATATTTGTAGGTTTATATTTCACAGATAGCTTAAAAATAAATCCTCAGCAATTTATGTTGTAATGGTTTTCTTCTCATCTCCCAATGTTTATGTGTATATTTCCACATATTTTAAAATTTTGTTACAGATGCGTTGGCAATTAATGAAGAAAGCAAGTGGCTATAAACCATTCCTCTATGATGTCTCAGCAGATGTATGTGACTATTTGGAAAAACCCAACCATCCATTTATTAATATAATACTACACTCTTTCGGTAATCATAGCATTAAAGTACAAAAATGCCCCATTAATGTAAGAATAATATAGATATTTAAAGTTTTATATTGTAAAATTACTTTATTTCATTTAAGGATGAAATTGGTTTGGTACAGTTTCAATTTCCGATGAAGACTTTGGAGTCTTTGCCATTGCCTTTTGGAGAGTATGGGCTATTTTCTACTTTTACTGTGCAGGGCATTGAACGCGCGGCAATAAAAGCTTATTTTGTACTAACAGAGTTTTAGAATACTATGAAAGCCTATAAACAATATATGTAAAATATATGTTAAATTATGTGTTACGAGTTTAATTTAAATCGCTTACTCTTTGATGCTAATTACATTATTATGAGTTTGAAATAATTTGGTTATACATTAATGTGGTCAAATAGTCTATGCGCAATATTTTTTGATATACTTATGTACAAAAAAAACACAAATATATTTATTATATTAATTTTTTAGAGTTATGTAAGGGAACAGAAATTAACAAGATTCTAAGCATACAGAGTAAAAGAGTACTATAATCATAATCAAGCGGCGAGGTTTCCTTAAATATTTTTTTCTTTTCCACACTTTTTTTACCCAACTACATATTCTTATATGTTATATACCCAACCATAACCCATATCTTCTTATTTGTAATTCCTTTCATGTTATTTACTATATTGATCTCCCTGGGCTATAACAACAACAACAACTGCAACTGCATATTAACACCGACCATATTAGATATTGATTACAAGAGATAAGTGTTGCTTATTACTAATTACAATAGAAATCTTTTGCTTATTTAACTCAATACAAACTAGATGTTTTTTAAAAAATTAACTGCTTAACTTAATTTGTCATGGCAACTCTTATATAGTTCAATTGCCAGAATAGGCTATTATTGAAGTATCGGCGAACTTAAGAGTATATGAATGTAGAAATTAATTAAACGCAGAAAATGTTAAATTAAGAAAATGTTTAAGAAAAATGTTTTGTTACTGAGATGAGTCATTTTTAAGAAAATCATAGAAAGAAGGCAAAACGAAATACACTAATCTCGCTATAACGCGGTACCCTTATAACACGTTTTCATATTACGCAATTTCAATCCTTCCCATATCACGGACATTCTCCCATATAACGAAGGGATTTATAGAGATTTTATAACTAGCTTCGCGTACCTTTGCACGTGTGTATACGAGGTATACCCCTATAACGTGTTTTCCTATAACGCGGAACCAATCTACCGCGTTTTACACAACAAACTCAAGTATTGAATGGATTTCTTTTTTTAAATAGCTAACGAAGCACTATTTACATTTTGTGAAAGTCTCAATTGTATCTTTTAATATAAATATAATACTATGAAATAATAATAAGTGTTTTTATATATTTATGAATCATTTTTGCAGGTGAAACAAAACGCACTTAAGTATCTTTACCTTTGAGTCTGCTCACTGTTTATTGACATAATTACAAATGAATGAATTTAGGTTAATCAGTCAATAAAATTAGGGTGCATTGACTTGTCAAAGCTGGAGAGGAGTACAAAAACTCTAACTCAACAAATTTGGCTTATCGAATAAAAATTTATGAATTTTGATATTTTTTAATTACAAACACGGTGGATAATTACTCTTCAATGAACTTATTTGAACTTAGTATCTTTGCATTCAAAAAAGGAAATACTTTAACCTTAAATTTTGAGAACTAGATGTTTTATCTGATATATAAGTGTAACTCAGTAGAGGCGACTGAGCAATAAAGTTCACACCCTCACAATATATTATAGGGCAACTGTGAATAAACTTCACACATAAATTTAATCAATTTTGAATCAATGAAATTATTATTTTAATACTCAGCGATATTTTTTGATAATTTTACAGGTTCATTATATAGAACAAGTGACAAAAAAGGATTTATGACGGCAAATATTTGAAAATATAAGTTACGAAATAAATTGATTTAAAAAATATATTTAGATTATGATAATTACATTGCCAATCATGGAAAGTTTAGGGATTCATATAAGCCTCAAACTCTCTGTAACTCTTTTAGACGATTTGTCTTAGTATTACAATAACAATTACTTCTAACAAACCATCTGGTTTTAATAAAAAAACCTTATACCGTCTTGATTCTTTCTTACAACTTCGATTGAGTATATTAAAACTGTTACAAAATGTATAGATGAATCGTAAGGTATGAGTACAATCATGTTCACCATAAAAGCAAGGCATAGGTAAATCATTGTTAAGATTTACCTAATTTTGTCCAGATAATGAAGAAACCAACAAAACATAAACGTTAAAATTTTTTTTTGATTTGGCTGAAGCTGCTAGCCGTAAAGAAGTCATTCCGTTTGTCCAAGTTTCTTTAATAGAAGAGTTCCGATTTTGTAGTGTGAAGAAAAGGTTAATAGAGATAATAAATGATGAGGATCGGTGGGAATATTGTATGGAGAGGATTGATGGGAAGGATGTAGTGATAATGAGTGAAAAAATACTTGTCAATACGAATTTTATATTTTATTTTATACAAAATATTTTCCACAAACGAGTTCAGGTGGTCTGGTAGTGTTGGGTTTATAATTAATGGCATTACGAAGAATTCTTTTCTTGAATAAATAAATTTATATTGCTCTAAGTGAAGCTGGCTAAGTACCATATTAGAAACACATGGGTAAGCATATAGCGGATTGGTTGTGCAAAGCAAATTAGTTAAATGGTACTATTTAATTGTTTGTGCCTGAGACGACAATTTTTCAGATGGTCGTTTTCTATGTGGGATCGATCAAGTAATGCTAAGCAGAAATCACAACTTCAATAATTTGAAAAAATGGCAAACATTTTCGATTGATTGAGCATGATTTCTCAAGTACTGAACATGGTAAGGAAAGTAATAAGTAAACTCATTAGAAATTCTGTACAGGTTAAAAGATATTTGATATTTAGCTTTCAAGACACTTTTACCTATTGGTAAGTATTTACAATTATGTATTAGCCTTTATATATTGATTACTTTTATCTTGTAGCGCTTCTATCTTAGAGTATACTAAAGATGGAAGTTCCGTATATCGAGAGAATTATAGGGTTGTCTACCTGTCATCCGTAAACAATATTTTAAAATATATATTTTTGGATCCCATCCACCGAGTTTTTAACAATGACGACACTTGATTTTTTAATATGTAGAGTTAGAACAACAAAATTTAAAATTAATAAGAATTTTAATATTGGGGTAACTTTTTACCAATTACAACTGTGACAACTGTTTCTTTTTCTTTGCATTATGTTAAATTGTGTTTCAGATATAACAATTCGAGCATTTTTGATGGTTTGAGTAACATATATATAATATGTAACATATAATAAAAATATATATATGTAAAGTTTTGGCACACCAGTAAGCGTGCTCTTAAGTAGTAGTAGTGTGTGTGCTCTTAAAGAGATCAGATTATGAGTACTTGCTATACGTGTGAAGATAAACTAGGCACAAAATAACTCCTTTAACTGTAATATATATATATTATTCCGGGACCACATTTTTTATGATAACCTGGCTGAGGTATAAAATCGTTCATTGCTCGAAGTTTAGTAAATTAAGTATGACTGACTAATCTTATAATTTTGGCTTTAAACATATTACAGTTAATTTTGTCGGTAGGCGTTTTTATCCATTAATTATCATAAACTATGTGAGATGTCATATTTACACATAGTGATATAAACACACAATATGATATATAGCGTAAAGTATTGTTCATTTAATTCTATCGAGGAATGACTTAGAAAAAAGCTTTTAATGCATCTAAATTGTGTCTATCTATAATATTAAATAATAATGAAAACCAAATTGATGTTAAAAAATATATTTTAATCAACAACTATCCAAAGTTTTCAAAAATGCTATTAGCAATTTAGAATTGTTACAAAACGTTATAAAACAAGATGAAATATATATTATTTTAAGATTTAGAGATGATGTCATGTGAGAAGAGTGCTTCAGTTTCATGCGTACTCTGTCTTTTTAAGTTAGTCTTTTTTTATAATTAGTATATTTATAGGTGTTCAAATTTAGAATATTGCAGCTTTTTTATATTCTTGAAGTTTATTTTCCGGAGCTTATGCGATCCATCCAATAAGCAAAGAGGCGAATTATTTCTATGTTTGGATTCCAGAAGAGGTCAGGTTGCTGCAATTTAAAAACAGTATATAAGACCTTATATATTTTGTGTGCGTTATTTCAACAAGTGGTGCTATTGTTGTTATTAGCAATGGTGTAGATGATTTAATGAGAGAAAATTTTGATGAGATTAATTTGAAATTTATCGATTGCAAGTATTGAATTTGAAAAATGCAAATTTTCAAATCCAAATTCTCAAAACTTTTCTTCGAGGTATTTGTATTCGAAAATGAAATTGTCTCTACTTTCCTCTATCCATTTGTCAAAGTCAAATTGCACATAATCGCCCCTTTCGTAATCACTTGTTATAAGTACCGGATCAGAACGTCTTTTCAGCCAAACTCGTTCACCTTGATGGAAGCGCCAACGAAGTTTTTTTAATGCCTTTGATGCTAAATAATTAGACATGGAACCATTTGTGTAGTAAAATATGAAAAACAAGGAATTAATTTCAAGACTGTCGTAAAACTGTGTAGTGTTCCAGAATTGAAAACAATTTCCGGGATATTGCTTTGGAGTTGTAGGCGCAACATATGGTATATAATCGGCTTTCTCGGGTGGCGGTGAATTGAAACCGTCAAATTTCACAAACTCATTATAAGAAGAATTCATCAATTCTAACTGCCATTTTGTTATATCGTCATAGCCCTGAGTACCTGCTGGTATAACTGGATCATTGATTTTCAATATGCGATCGCCAAGAACTGATGGACCAACTTGAGTTTTACGATCGGTTACAAAATATTCTTCATCTGAATCGACATCATTAGCATTTTCTTTCATTTCTAGCTTAACCTCGCTGGGCAAGGGCTGGATTTTGGAATTTTTTGTTGACAACATTTTTTGTTCCGTTTTCATATCCGTTTTAGATACTTTTACATCTGCTGCAGTTTTCTTTAAGGTAATATTTTTAAATTGTGGAGAATTATAGTTCAACAATGGTGGTTTACTGGTATTCCTCATATTTGATGGTTTTTGTGAAGCAACCGAAGCATATGTAGTTCCTGAACAGACATTCATGGATGTATATTTCGGTTCTGCCGCCTTTCGCTTGAAGGAAGTATCGACTAGTATTATTTTAGATCTTCGCGATGTCGATGAATTTATTTCTTTTTTATGTGGACTGTTCGGTAATACAACAGAATTTACAGACTCAAAAACTGGAATGGATTTAACATTTGTGTTACTTGAATTTAAAAAGACTGTTTCGCCTTCGCGCGTAAGTAGTTCAGCTGTTGACAAATTTGAAGACACCGAAACTGGCTTAAGCTCCAAATTTGCTTCAGCTTCAGAGTCTGGATTATCCACAACTAAGTTAGGTGTGGACCTGGAGACTGTGCTAGTGTACCAATTTGTGGCACAACCTGAAGCAACTACCTCTGCGATTGTAGGTCTTTGGTCTTTGATATCTAGATTTGCTGGTGCATAAAACTCGCGCAAACTTTGCAACGCCTGTTTTGATGTTGAAGGTATATCGTCATTATTTATAATTTTACTTAATGTCACTTCAGGATTCCAACCTTCATATTTATATGATCTTTCTGACGTATTTGGTGTTAAAGAGTCAAGTTTGTTATCAATATCAAATATATTATTATCGAATGGAGTAATTGTTTTGGCTCGCGAAGCTGCAGATATACCAGCATCTAATACGTCTTTCGTTTTATGCGAACGCAAAGGATTGGATTTAGATAGAGTTGTAGGTCTTGGTATTTCTGCAATTGACTCCAATGGTTCAGTTTTAATTTTATTTTGTCTTTCTTTTGACGATGATGCATCTGCGCCATTACACCCAGGATCATTATATGTTATTACTATACTACTAGATCCTGTTGAACTACTTGTCGACCGTGGGGAATCGCTGTTTTCAAAAGTGCTTAAAATATCTTCATACAAGTATGTATTTTCAGCAAACTCTGGTTCTTGTGACGAATCAATATAGTATTGCACATCATCTCTTATTTTATGAATAGGCTCATATCCGATTGTATCATTGTCCAGTAAGCGCAATATAGTTTCTAATCGTTCGACATGCCAGTTGTGACGTGATAGTCTAAATGTAGACCTGTCTAACCGTTCCTGCTTTTCATTATCTAAACGCTTATTTTTTTTTGAAGTTGGACAACTCTTCAGCGATTCTATTTCACTCTCGAATAAGTCGATTTGTATTTGCAAGGAGTATATAGCGTTGGTTAGCCAATTACGTATGTCATCTTTAATACGATCACAGGGATCCATTTTTTGAGCAGCATCAAGACCTTCCTTGGAATAAGCCTTTGTTTTTGTTTCCCTCTCTATAATTTTAAAACGCTCCATTTGCGTTTCTATTAAACGTTTGTTGTTATATAACTCGGTTTTATCTTTTACTTCGCTCAATTGTAGCCAAACTTTTATTTGATCCCTTAAACGTTGCAATTTTTTGATTTCTTTTTGCAAATCATTTTCGTACTTCTTCTTCAAATTCAAGTTTTTCGAGTTATGTATTTTATTCCAAATTTCTTCAAATATCTCGACACCTTCAGCGACCTTCTTCATTCCTCGTTCTATTTCAATCAGCAATTTCTTCGAAGCAGCCATCGTAAGTATTTTGAAAAATATGCTAAAGAAATAAATATGCAATACAACAATTATTAACTAAATAATTAATTTTTATTACTAATAAATATTAACAATTTAATAACTTAAGGAAAAATGGAAGTAATACCTCAAAACAAATAAAATTATATTTTAAATATATATAATCTTAAAGTTACTATCCCTAAGATAGAAATGATACCAACAATATGAGGACATTTTAATGATATAATAGTTATAAATATTTCTCTCTCTTCAACATATAATAGTAATTCCAAATTTATCTGAATATAAACTAAATAAATGATCTCTTAATACAACAAAAAAAAAAAAAATCGTATGAAAAGGGCTTTTCTATTAAGTCGTGATACAAACAGTTTTTAGATATAAAGTTCCAAAACCCCTACTATTTTTATATCAATTTAATACATAAATAATTCACTATATGTAACTAAATAAACACAATATGTGACTCAACCCGCAGCGATCAAGTAAACTCCAGCGATAAACATATTGGGGTGGTCCAAAAAATATTTTGTTAAATCTTATCATTATAGACGTAATACTTTCAAAATCCCTATGAACTATGAAATACTAAAGAACGTGATGAGTGGTTGTTGGTCGTCACAGATAAGCGGATTAAGAACATGGATTCGGACGTCTCGTGAATAGATCGAAATAATTATGTACAAGCAATTTTATTTTCTTTGACACAGTTTGTAAGCAATTGATTAGACAATGTTGTTCAAACGAATATCGTTCTAACGTTCTTGACGAAAATTGCTTGGCTGACTTCACGAGTTGCTCTAAAATGTTATTCCCTAACGTGAGAAATGCGAAGCACAGTTGGCATATTGATTGTTAAGGCTACAAGGGACAATTTTAAATTAAAGGTAATTTGATCAATGTTCTGTAGTTAAGAAAGAAGCTTAAAAAAAGGATATAAAAACAAAACAAAAATAAAAAGGATTGTTTCGAGAAGTATAGGATATAGCCGTGCTCAGCGTTATTGAGCTATTTATCCAGAAGAATACAAATAATGTTCATTAATAGTTAGAAGTGAGTTGAATATTCGACTAATCTCAAAACTCGTTTTCACTATTATATTACGCAGGAGTGTTTGGGTACAGGAACTTTTAAAAAACTTATAGTCTAAGGACAAAAACAGAGAGACAATCCAAAGTGCAATTAATAAATGACAAAAAAATGTCTATATGCTGAAATGCACGCTTGAAAATTTGAAATTCTAGCAAATCAAGATCTTGCTAGAAAATGTGAAAGAAAACAGTATTCCTCGTTCTACCATTATTGTGAACAATGAAGATTTTTTTGAAGTAGTGAATATTAGACGGGACACATAATCGAAACAAAAAATATTAAAATTATACTTATATTTACTGTATTATGCCGGGACTATATTTCAATAATCTAATAAAATAATAATAATGTATAAGGAATCTAATTGGATACTCTTATTTTAGATCACAAACTGATAAGGACTTTTGTGTCAAAATGCGAGCACCTATTCATTTGAAAAATAGCAAAAATCATTTGTGAAATCTGAAGATTATAAACTAATTTTGTGTCCTCGCAACAGGGATACAATCGATATAATGAATGCATGCCACACTTTGGAAAAGTTATGGTTTGCTTATGCTCTGATAAGAACACTAATAGACGATTGCGGGTTCCGTCTATTCGAGAAGTTCGACGTGGTAGAGTTAAGGCAAAAATTTTACAGGAACAGCAATCACTAATAGTAATATTCTCATTTGGAATTGTTGGGACACAATAAAAAGCTACGCCTGACACTATTTTCCTGTCAACCAGCATTTCTGCCTACGTATGCTCCGATCAAGCTGTAGAGCTTTTGTCATTATATGTATTAATAAAAAACTATATAAAAACTGTCAACAAATTAATTGAAAATAATACACCACCTGAATAGTAATAAAGTAGTTCCAAAAGCTACCGCCTGATAGTATATGTTATCAAAAATTTGGTTTAAGAACATTTGGATATTTTTTAGAAAAAGAAATTTCAAGAAATCGTTAAAGCTATAATCAGCAAGAACTGAAAAAATAAAAATAAGTTTCTTTATTGTATTAATTAAAATATTTACAAAATAATATACATATATATTCTGCATAGTGATATATAATTTGTATAAGAACAATGGCTCAGTTAAGACTTTCTAGGAGGTACAAAAATATGAGGCAATATTTATATTAATTATACAAGCAAAAACTAGTCGCGTCACCTAGCGTACATGAAATTTCTAGAACGATTATATAAAAAATTTTTAACATATGGCGCGTTTAGTTACTTGTGTATTTTATGTAAAAATTTGCAACTTGATATCTTGAGTACCCACCACTATCGACATATAGCATAGCTGAAAGATTGTCTGAAAATACCACTCACATAATATTCAAGTGAAATAAATAGCTATAGACTCCAATTACATATCATATTTGTAAATATGTATATATTTTAAATAATCAATAAATATTACATTAATGAAATATGAGAGCTTAGGAATCCGTTTAAAAACACATTTTTACAAATGAAAATGAAATTGTATTAATATGTGTTTGTATGTATATGTATATACGCTAATGCGTTTATCTACTAAAACAATACTATAAAACTATATAATACATAGATATTAATATAAACTCATACAGATGTATATATATTAAATTTGCAAGTCATATATAAATGTGTTCTTAACCCATTTCTAAATAAATTGGATATATATATATATGAAATAAGATATGTATGTGTGGCGTCTGCTAAAATATCGAACGATGCTTCGTGAAAATATCGTTGGACCTCGTAGACGAACAACCTCGTAGAATCGCATGCTTCAAAGGAGTGTACTAGTGTCTTTGAATATTTTTTGTGAAATAAAATAACAATATATGTTACCTCAGCTATATTAAATAAATTATTTCACAAATTATACATTTCAACCTTAAGCTTATAAAAATAAGAAATTATTCTTGATAAGTGCAACTTTAGGAAATAGAGCTGAAGTTTACAAAAATGGGCGTCATTTTTTATTGCTAAAATGATAAGGTGGTCATTAAGGTTTTAGTAACCAACTTATCATAAAACCTTAAGGTTATATATATTTTAAAATATATATGGCGAGTATGCTTAAATGTTTTCATATTAAACATATTATGACGATAGAAGCATGTATTATCTTACCGACGTAATAACAAACCTTTATATACATTGTCAGGATAAGCTAAAATTTTAGTTTTAATTTTACAAAAACTTTAATAAAATCACAATTTTTCAACACAAAGAATTGTCGGTGCTTAACTTAAAAAAAAACGTACTACTCTAAGAACACTTTCTGCTTCTAGTTTCACAATTGTAAGCTATTTCTAGGACTCCGCACAAACCCGTCAACCGTCACTGACTTCTCAACACGAAATGAAACATAGATTGACTAAAATATATCCTCTATACGGCAGAATGGATAGACAATTCCAGCTTTCTGACTTGACGAAAGAAACAATGAAATGAAAAACTCCCCACAATTCTCAAATTCCAATAGTTGCGAAATCAGAGTTGTTAAAAGCGCTGATAGTGATTTTTTTCTAATTAGAATAACTTATATTTGTTCTAGAAACAATGTCATTATAGAAATATCTGTAATATAATATTTGCATTTGCAATTGATAATATATGACATTTATATATATGTATACATATATAGACCATATATCTTTTTACATAAAACTTGATATATTGCGCGTTAAGGTGTTATTGATGTCCTAAACCTAGAATTAACTATCCTTCTTATTAAATACAAAATAACCTTGAATTTGAATTGTAAAATAATAATAAAAATATTTTATAAAAATAAGTTATTACTTTTATATACTTACACTTATCTCGCACTCGTCTCACAACTAATCTTTGTACCATATGTTGATTGTATGTAAATGGTTGATCTATATTGTATTTCCAAAAACTATTTGCAACAATTATTTCATAATTTTTTTGTATCGAAATAAATATTTTTAAATTAAATTTTGTATCCCTAAAATTTTTGTACAATTTATATTTTTAAAAAATATTAAATTTTACATTACATATGTAATATTGATTTCACAAATTTTAATCAAACTCTGTTTACTGAGATGCATTTCTTTTATAAATAAATTTTATAAATAAATTGTATTAAATTACAGAAAAGTGTAGATATCAAATAGATAAATAAGGTAAATACATGAAGATTTTGACCTTTCTCAAATAATTTGAGCCATTAATAAACCTTTAACATTACGTGTACACTATTAACTCGATAACTCCAAAGTAATATTTGATAAGTGGGGCCATCGATTAATGTCTATCCCTACAATTGATTTTAGTGTAATGACATATATTAAATCCAAAATCCTTTTTTGTGCGTGTTTTTAGAAAAATTGATCCCTTTACTTCATTTCCTGGTTACACCAATTAGAGTGAACTGATTAATCAGCTGTTGTGGACTAAATTTACATTTGCATATTGCGTTCATAGCATATTTGTCCTAATAATTAAATTCACTATTACCAATTTTTTGACAGAATTATAAATATTAAAATAGATTTATTTATTTATATCCATCTTTTACATTAAATACAATTTTTTAGTTTGTTGCAATTGTAGTAATCGTAAACATATATTTATAATAGCATAAGAGAAAGTAAATATATGTGGACTTATTAAAATATTTTAATATATGAAATATGTAATATTATTACTTCACATTATTTTGGGACTTTAGCATCACATCAGCGCAAGGTTTGACACTGTTGCGAATTTCCTTTAACATACCTGACTTGAAGCCAGGGCGCCGATAGATATAAAACGTATGAAAGAAATATGTTTGAATAATGGAAATAGTAGATAAGATGTTTCAAATGCTTATAAAAGACAGAAGTTAGTGAAGAGATCAATGCCGTAAAATTTTACATATTAGCGCAATATAAACAAAAAAATGTGTTATATTTAAGATGTTATAAGCACATAGAAATAATAATGGTATATGCCTTTATGAATGAATATATATATTTAATTGTTTCGTATTATGTGCATTATGAAATTCTTTATCTAATTTTTGAAAATAAATTAAAAATAATCAACAAAAAGTGAAGAATAACATAAATGTTTCTAAGGGCAGGCATTTTTGATAAATTTGCTTATACAAATGTCTCTCGTTTGTTTGTTTACATTACCGCATAAACTGCCACATCTAGCAGTGTCGTGCAAAACTTTAGCACAATAACAAAAAAGTGATTATTTGTTGTTTTATTGAAATGAATACACAAATTTTATATTTTTTTTGTGCGCACTTGTAAGGTACCAAATGTGAAATCGTAAAAATACAAACCTAATATTATGATTTGGTAATTAAATGAAGCTGAACTTATAAATTGGCATAAAATTGGTTACTTTTTTTATGACAAATTAAGTGTAGTTTCAGCTGTTCTCCAATAAGTAAGTATTTCTATCATGTATAATTTATCAATGTTTATGCATTTATATATTTTCAAGCTAATAAATAAAATGGTAGCATTAATTAACTTTTAGTACATATTCTTAATAATTTTTTTATTCCCACAATAAAAGTCTATATCATTTCTATATGGGGCGCTTCTGTTGTTTTCACTGCTGTTTAATAAAAAATTTTAGTGAATTTGAAAGAATTAATAATATGGATTTCATGTACTCATTATTTATATATTTCTGAAACAAAAGGAAAGGTTGATAAGTAGAATAGAGACTCTTCATTACTATACGAAATGATTTTAATTGAATTTTATTGTAGTCGAATAACCATCAAAGATGTTGAGCAGCTAAAAAGCTCAAATAAGATACTAACTCTATCTAATAAGATACTATTAATTGCTATGCCATGCCATACTATGCTGGATATAATTTTCATGCTCTAGCAATGAAAGATCGTCGAATATAAGTAATTTAGTAAAAATTTCAAATAAACGCATTGAAACGCCATGCTTACAGAGAGCGTATTAAAATCGTATCTCTTTTAAAGTTCCACTTCCAAACACTCTTTGTAAATATAATTGTTCAACGGATTTCTGCGTTAACCTTTGTAAATATTTCAGCGTAACTTAGAAGATTTTCTGCGTTCATATATAACTATAGTTGAGACATTAATCTGCCACATTAATCTACTCTGGAAACGAAGACGCAATCGAAATAGTGGATTTCTCCTTATGAATGTGCTCTTAAAAATTTTAAAACAGTATCATCACCACAAAAGTTATAGCTTCTATTTCTTTATAATGTACATGACCTAATTATGATTGATTACTCGAAAAAAGGAAAGAAATGAAAGTACATCTAGCGGCACTTTTGGAATGCTTGGATGGTTAAATCAATGAAGAAAGATTGCATTGCATAGGAATAAAATCGTCTTTCACTGCGACAACATTATGTGGCGCTACAACATCTAACATATTCGTCAGTATTGAATATATTTAATTTTTATTTATTTTCAAATTTGTAGAAATGGTGTAGGATCATGGAGAATTTAATTATTCAGAACGTATACAAATATTTGAATAGCATGACAGAAATTATATAGACTTCAAACGACTTTATGTAGAAAAATAAAATTAAAAGTTAAGAAGATTTTAACTAATTTAATATATCACTGACTTATAAAACTTTCCTGATATTTGTATTTGTATTGTATTATTATTTATTTGTTGTCAATGTACATGAAAGCTATCTGAAAGATTTTGAGAAACCTAATTGATCGGGACCCAAAAATGAATTTGTTAAAATTGTTTGGTTAAGATATGGAACAAAAGAAAGATATTGAAGATGAGGAAAGAAGGAATTATGTGTCTGATGAACTTGTGTGAGAATATACAGATCCTTGTCATTCCAGGTGATTTGCATAATTACAAATCTATTAGTAACATAAATCTAGAATTACATTTGATCAATATTGTAGTTTGATGAATTCAACAAAATTTTTTCCATTCCAAAGTTCCCAAATTTCGATGTTATATTGCAAGTTATAGCTTCCATTTAGTGAATTTTTATACTTAAAGTCACATTTGACAACAATTAATGTAAATTAATTTAGAATATATCGGCAATTTCAGTTCAAAAAAAATATTGTTTTTTATTTAAAAGAAACGAAGTAAAAATGTAAAGATTAATTGACGAAGTGGAGTGTACGCGTTGAGTTCAATATTCTTACAAGTTCGTTGTTTAAGTCTTTTGTTAACAAATTGTTTTCTTTAAAAACAATAAAATGTCTAACGAAAACAATTTTTTACGAAATTTAAATTTTAAAGAATTGTTTTTCGGTTTCTGAGTCGTTTAGGAAATTAACACTTCCGATTTATTAGCTTTAATTATGAAATGTTGACATTCTGACTGGCGGCAAACGATTTTGATTTATGGAATTAAACGTCTGATTGACTGTTTGATTGATTGTTTACTGAAATGTGGGCTTTATTAAGTGTAAAATAAATTTTGATAATTGGAATTCATTAATTATAGTACATATTTCCTTTTAAGTGAAATGAAAAATAATTTCGATTACAAAGAAAAATTATTAATTCTAAAGAACTTTCCGGATAACATAAAATCGTGATGTAGCGTTTCAAAAGTTAATTTTTCCAATAACATGAATTGACCATCAAATTTTAAATAAAAATATGTTCATTAAAAATGTAGATAAAATTTTTAGTAAATTAAACATCAAAATTTTTGATGCATTTATAGATGATAGTTTGTGACGATCGTTTGGAAAACGTCAATGATTCAAACACACAAGTATTTGATATGTCTTAATCAAATTGATACATTGAAAGTCCAAAAATCCAAAAATCAATTGCTAAATTTTAGGTTATCTTTCGTAACTCCTAGTTTATATGGTATATGTGGTATTGAATATTGTAGTAGGCGACCTTAAGAGAAAAGGTGTTAGAGATTGGGGCGTCAGCGCATTAGATCGAGAGATATGTTATGCTAATAAAGGGTTTGTGATTATTTGAACAGTTGCTTCTGAATGTTTTTCTACTTATTTTTAAATATGTGTCTTACTAGAAATTGACAATTTGCATTCCTTTATTGTTTAAGTAATAAAAATAATTCATTAGAATTATGACAATTAATGTAGTATAAGAGTTTTTCGCTTTATTCTGGAAGCCATTGGATGAGAAATAATAAGCTCATTTTAAACTAATCTAGAGTAATCGTCATTAAAATTAATACAAATTTTTATAAACAGAAATTTATATACAAAACTCTAAATAACAATCATTTAATCATTTAATCATTTTATATTCCATATCCAAAAGTAGCACCTGGCCGTACTATTCTATGTGGCTAATGACCAAAACCTTAAAAGTAAGTTGATTACATAGTTTATTTAAAGAGCCCTTAGCTGATATCTTCAAAGAATCTTTAAATTTGAGTTTCTGGTTCCTTTCAAAGTTGTAACCAGTACTTATTTTGTAATTATTAAAAATGAAATAAAAGTTAATTCAAAACCTTCAAATAAAGATGATTTATTTAAATTATATAAAAATCAGTCATATATATATATTTTGTTTATATAATATATGCTTATTCTTTAACTTATTTCTTTAATTAGTTTCCATATCATTTGTAGTGGAACACTGAAATGTTTTTTGCTAATTATGAACTCTACTACGTCAAATAATAAAATTTCAGTGAATAACTAATAATTAATTTTTTTTTATATAAAATCACATTTTATTAATGTGTCTTATTTACCCAAATTTTTCAGAGCTTTAATTATATTGTAACTATTTTTATAAGTTATTGGTAAACATCAAGATTTTTGGGGCATAAAAACCCAAACACACATTTGTTAGCTCAATTTCTTTTGTTTTCAAAGCTCTACAGCAATTAAACTAAAATGACGAAACATAACTGATTAAAAAACATTTAAAAAAATAAATAAATAATAAAAGAAATTTAAAATAATTAATTTATTGTTATTAACGAAATGATTTGAGTGAAAAAAAAACCTAAAGCTACACGTAGCTTTGATGACGGAAGATGATATCGTTCATCAGCACTTCGTCGAGTATTTATTTTTATATTTTTAGATACTTTTAATTACTAATTTAAGCAATACATTTTTAACATTATTTTTGTTTATTAAATTACAGTGCATGAATAATTAATTTGGGGTCAATTGCAAATACTTGAACCCGTGTAGCGGATATCAAAAACCACAAATGCGGCAGTAATCAGACACGTTCGATAATTAAAATCATTGCTTCGATTCGAAATCGATATTGATATGTCATATATATTCTGAAGTATTACATTAGACGAATCTTTGATTTATTAATTAATAATATATTTACTTTCTAATAAAATTAACAATTGTTGTGAAGATATTACATACAAAACTTAATTCAAATTTTATTATTTTGTTGATAATAAAAGTGAAGTTCTATAGAATCTTCAATAGGTTGCTTGCTTCACTTACTTAGTATTATGTCAGTAATCCTTAGTAATCAAAAATTTCTCATTATCGTCACTAATTATAATTTTAAGTCTAAAAAATTGATTATTCGGAAAATCTGACTATATTGAACAGCGTATCGTTTTTTGAAAAAATTGGTTTTTATGCAGTATTATTAAAATTAATAATTGTTTTAAGTCAAATTTATAATAAAAAATTTCTCGTATTGTTTATTAAAACTTCCAATGATCTCAATTATTATCGATAGATAATAATTACTGTATACTCAATTCGAAATAAAGATTTTCTTTCTATAGTACTGTATCTATCTGGGCCAAAATATCATTTCAGAAAACGAAATCATGAATCAGATTGCGAAAAGCACTTTCTTTTGGTTGGCACTTGAACAGGAAAAGAACATACAAAAACCTGTAAAAAATCCATACAATAAAATTGATATATATATATATAAACACAGTTAATGGTGAAGTGAAGTAGTTTAACTTACTGTAAAACTGCAAAAATAATATACAAAACAAACGAAGAAAAATAGTTTCGATTAATACTGGATGTGTTGCAAAACTATTATGGGTCTATGACAGACCACAGTTTAATAGCGGTATATGCATTTTTAATAGAACCAAGGAAAAGTGACGCATGCAATAAATGCAATTCGTTGGAAATAAAGGAGACTTTATAACATCTCTTAAGCTTAATTCTGCATATATTAACGAATTCGTCAAAATGATTTAGACCTCTATAATTCAGAAAATAAGAAGACCTAGCAGTTGTGGAACTTTAAACAGCTTCTAGATTCGTAAAAAGCATTGACATTCTGCATTATACCTACTGTCAATTCACGTAACGTAATTAATATTCTCTTGATGAAATCTAAAATCTGAATGTTACCTAAACTTTTGATTTGGTTAATAGTAAATATGTGGAAGTTCCGAATATGCAAAACCGACAAATGCATCTATATAAATATAGCTTATATAGACGTTGCAGATAACTGTCAAGTCATTGAATATGAGTTATAATACAATTGTATTTGGTAGGTCTAATATCTAAGTCTCTTCAACCTCCTTATAGTTTGTAGACTCTGCACAGCTTAAAAATTAAGATGCTTATTTATCTATGAATGGATTAAATTAATATATACCAAGTAGATTTGACAATACGTGTAATTGTATGTAAAATCGCATATAAATTTCTATTCTATATCAACATTTATGGTGCGTTTCAACTTCTTCGTTTTTATATAACTTATCCAGATAAGTTTGATGTATAAATATTTTATTCTCAAATATTTTGCAAAACTTTATTGTGAAATTACAGTATTGTTATTGCTAAAATCTAGCAGTAGACTTAATATAAGATGTGAATCTTTTCCTGAGACATCCAAATTGTGAGGTTTCTTATACATTTCAAGTCTATTCAGACGACGCTGAATAATATTTTAAAGTCTGCTTTATATTCATAGAGTTTAGTTCAATCTGATCAGTTTAGTACAGATTAATTATAGTTTTAATTATATATAGTATTGTTACTGCCAGTCACATTCTCTGTGCCTGCCCAGCCTTGAACTGGGCTAGGAGGAGATCACTGGATTGAGAACTACTCACCTTCTAACATTAGAAGATCCTAAACGCCCGACATTCTAGCTTTCACTCGGAAGGCTCGCAGTGCTTCTTATACCTAGGAAACCTATACCATGGTCGCTATAATGAAGTGCTTATCTTCAAATATATCAAAACTCATTTAATATTGATTATTTGAATATTTCAAAAGAAAATATTTCCAATGCTTGACGAAAATGTTTATTTACAAAATTCATAAAAAAAAACATACATAAATTTAAAAATATTGCCAATCCAATCGTTTCGGTTTCGATGTGGTAATACGGTTACGGCTTGTGAACTGATCATATCGCACAAAACATGAATTGAACGATTAATGCAATATTATTAAAATTAGTTTTCGCATATAAAATCATAACAAATTTAAATCGAAATAGTTCAATTCGAAAAAATTAAATTAAAATAAAATTAAAAGAAATTTTGTGGCAACTCATTTGCATTGAAGTTCAAATGGAGCTTTAAATGATTCAGCACGCGGATACATTTCAACTTCATTAAATTGTTTTCAAAATATCTTCAAATATTTCTACATCAAGTGTAGGTACCGGCCGTAGGGCATTTTGAAGTCCAGCATAGTGCATTTCCACTTAACATCAGCAAACCAAGCGTAACAATATTGATTGGTTAAAAAATATTAGCGATTTTTTCATGTATTTTTTTATTTTAATATAACGAATTGTTTTACATTTTGATTTTATGCCGTGGAGTTGAACTTTTTTGCATATAAATGTGAGCTTGTACGATTGCGAATAAAACTAAAAATAAAAATAAAAATTAAAATAAAAACAAAATTTAAAAATAAAAAAATTATATACAAATATTTACAAAAAATGTGTAACAATTTCCACTAAAATTTGATTGCGTTTTAACTTGGCTAACTTAATTTTGCCTGGTTCGGTGCTGACATAATAATGGCCAATATCAGTTCTGTCGGTTTGTTAGTTCGGAGTTGCGGCACCTTGTCTTGAACCAATTAAGTCTTGGATATTGCATACTTTTTTGTGGATTTCGCTTCGATTTTTGTTCGCATAAATTTTCTTAAAATAATTTTTTGCTACTGGTTTTTGTAAAGAGGCTTTCTTATATAAACGCGCACAACATTATTAAATTATTATAATAAAAATGTGCACACATATTACTCAATTATGTTATAAGTTTATTAACATATATTTATTCACAAGAAAATTCAACATCTTCCGGTATACTTTAATTTAATGTCAACTACTCGATTAAAATACTTCTAAGTAACATATATAACATATACTCGTATGAGATATATACTATACACTATAAAAATGTTTAGTTAAATATAATATATATTTTTTCTATAGTTATGGCTTTCTTAATATTTTAATGTTGCTAGTGTTAGGTACTAGTATTTATTGCTCCACCAGCAGAGTAAGTATTAAAAAAGGGTTGAATCATCAGGATCATTACGCTCTGCAGGGTTTGTAATTGCGTTTGTAACAGAAAAATGTTAATCGACCTAAATACAAAGTATAAGAAGCACTTTTTATATAAATATGTAACAATTTAGCGTTAAATAGCAATAGATTTATGTCAACTATTTTTTCTTTTTTTATTTATATAGTTTTATAGTTTTGCTTTTAGAGTTACACAGTTTTGAGATCTTAATTAATAAAAAGATAAACTAATACTATATTGTGAGGAAGACAAATAGAATGGAAATCAACACAATGTCTGACATGCAAGCGATCTTAATAGTCTTAAATATTGTCAAAATTCATTTAGAAATGCCGAACAAATATTTATCACTCCCTAATAGACCGGAAAGAAACAATAAAGTTGCTTTGTGGTTGGTCCTGAGACATGAAGGATACGAAGGTAATGAGAAGGCTGTTTATCTTGGTTTTCAGCACTCTTTCGAAGTGAAATATAGTGAAAAAATTTAGTTAGTCAGAGAATATAAACGACAGTATAACATAACATTGGTTCTAAAGACACCAAAACAAACATGCCTTTAGAATAGAGTTCTTAAAATCGTTCTGTTCTTGTGTAGCCAACTATTAATAAAATATATCTATTAATAAAATACATTGGTTCATTTGTTTGAGGAGAGCTAAGCCCTATCAAAAACCAAGCTTCACATTGTTCTCTTTTTGTTTTTTGGCACGGTGGAAGGGATCTTTTAAACGAAATGATTCATTAATAATATATATTTAACAAGATTAGACCTAGCACAAAATGTTTTCCTCTATGAAAATACTTTTTCAAATTGTGATTCCTATGAGTTTGACTTTTTGCCAGCGAAAATGATTTAACTGAAACCTATCTATCCATATTTTCTTATATCTGACCTCTTTTCAGTTGGTCAACTTAATTGATTTTTGTTTGTTTTGAATTCGAATGCAAATAATATATACAATAATGAGAACTGTTTCATTATCCTTAATATTAAATGGAATGAATCAACTTCGACTAATTCGATGTTAGTGAACTTTAATTCATTGAATTTTAAGCAAAAGGTTATTACCATTTGATCGACATATTGACTGACTTGCTCTCGATTTTAACCACAATTTGAACTCGCATTTTACACCAAATTTATTTATTATTTTTGTGTTTTGTGTTCCACTTGAACTTGTGTGTTGTTGTAATATTTATTATTTGTTATTAATTAACCTTTATTTTATTACGATTTTTACACATATTTGTTGTAAATCAATTTTTTATTGGAAATAAATAATAAAAAATACATTTTTCATACGATGTTCGTACGTTGATCTTCCCGCGAAGATATTGCATTGAACCCTTTTCTCATTCTTTCCCGAACTGTGACTCACTTAATTGGTGACCGAGATAATGAGTAATATTTAGTCGCTTACTTTTATATTAAATTTCTCTGATTAAAACTGTGTTTTTATTAAAAAAAAATGTTTTATTTAAATACAATAACATATAATATGTAGACATCATGGGAATTATTTTGAGAAAGAAAAAAATCAAAAATTTGTTACATTTAAAGAAAAAATCTATATAGTTCTGCAGTCGAAATTATTTTTACTTAAAAACTAATAGCCTAGAACGGATTTTAAACGCTGAAACTGAACTTTTAATACAATACGATAAGATGGCAATATCATACAAATTTTTTGATCTAGTCAAATTATATGATCTAGACTCAATATAATTTATAAAGTAATAAAAAGAGTATACACATAACTCTATTACATAGTTTCAGCAAAATCTACTCATAAATAATAAATTTCTTTTTTAAACTTAAGGACCACATATATTTTGAAAGAAGAAAGAAGTATGTTAAAGTATTCGGAACAGTTTAATTCTGTTTATTCAGATTTCCAATGAATACTTTATTGAATTTTTCATTAATAGATATTAATACATATTTGTTATAAGGAAATATTTGTAAGAGACATACGATGAAAGAAATAAGATAAATAACACCTAATCAGAACTGTGATTAGGTGGGATTAGAGGACAATATAATCTGAAAACTATACTATTCTGAAATCTATTTGTGTTTATTTTTTGTTCTAATAAAAACTGGAAAATTTCAGAAATATTCAGATATTGCACTCTCAGAACTGTATTTATCAGATTATACTGGCGTATAAATGGAGAGAGATAGTGAAGGCGGAAGATTAGTGGACAATATAATCTGTAAACTGTACAATTGTTATTTATGTTTGTGTTTATATTGTAGTTCTAATATTAACTATTAATTTTGATAAATGTAATTTTAGAAATACTGAAGAAACTTATCAACTATGGAATAAGAAATAATATAGGTGTTAGTTCCAGTTTTTGAGTACAAAGTGTATTTATATAAGAATCTGGAAAACAAACCAATAAGAATACTACTTTCTAAACATATATATTAATATGTATGTATATAAATTTAATTGCCACTTAATAGTATTATATATTAATTCACAAAACTGCAATGTAACTTTTACAAAAAAATATTTTACTATATATTTCATATATAAATTGACTATTGACACAATCCTGATTATGACCATGAGTTATAATTTTTTTTTAATCCTTTTATTTTTTTTAAAAATTAATAATACAATACGAATATATACACTTGTAATCAACGATCTGAATTATTCTTTTAAATTATAAGTGTACTCATGAGCACGATATTTAATTATAAATAATTATTCCTAAATTCTGTTTCTGGGTTTTATTCTTAACAAGGATTTTATTACTAGGTTACTAAGTTTTGATAGTAGGTTAAGAAGACAGTCGATGAGGAGACCATAACTGATTGCTCGGATCACATAACCTAACATATTTGTGTATATCAGATCATAGTTAATTTTTTGTATTTCTTTTTTTATTAATTTTAATAATTTTTAAAAAATTATAATTAAAGTTTTTGAAAAAATTTAAATATATTATCTAATCAATTTGCATTTTTTTTTAAATATTTAAAAATAATTTAAAATTATTTAAAACATATTCTTAACTAAGCAGTTGAGTTCCCAAAACTCCACTGAATTGCTTATAATTTTTCTTATGGAAAAGCGCTTGTATTAAAGTTAAATTATTACTCAAATGAAAGATCAACTTATGCTCTAAAGCTTAAAATCTATGCTCTTTTTTTATTGAGTAATTCGCAATTTTTTTTATAACTCAATTTGTTTTTGTTTACAATTACGAATTAACGTAAACACATCGGCAGCATTACGAGCAGCAGAAGCAGCGGCAGCAGCAAAAATGCAAGTGTTTTCGCTTTCATTGAAGCTTTTCTTGAAAAACCAAAGCCAGACAGAAAAGCCCACACATACACACATAAACACACATAGCAACTAGCAAATAAAGCTTCTTTTGAACTTTTGAAGCAGCTGCAAAATTCAAACACACACAAACACACACACACACATCAAGTCTTATTTCAAAACAAGAAACAATAAACCACATTCGTCTTAAAGCCAGCCAAGTTAAAAAAATGAACTTTAACAAACTTCAATGTTGTTGTTGTTGTTGCTGTTTCTTTAACGTTTTAACTTGTTTTTGGATTTGTTGCTGTTATTATTATTGTCGTTTGTAGTTGTTTCTTCGGTGTTATTACTGTTTGTTGTTGTATTTAATAATAATAAAGAAGCAAAAAATGAAAAAATAATATACGTTGCGCTTAGCGGCGCTGCAAAGTCGATCGTTCACTTTAGTGTGCGCCGAAAAGTTTAAGCTGACAGACGGCCACAAATCGGTTTTCTTAGTGGCTCGGGTTCGTTCAAAATTTTTTTCCCTTCTACGGTTGCTTAACAATTAAGTTGAATAAACGTAAAAGTAAAATAATATAATATTTTGTGACGTCAGCGCGAGTATAAAAAAATACAATTTTTTATTTGATTGAGTTAAATATTAAATGTAAAAATCTTATATTTCAATAAGAATCTTGAATTAAGAAATGAAAAAAAATAAGTGACAAAACAACTCAAGTGACAAGAGAAGTTACAACAAAAAAAGAGCAAAAACAAAAAACAAAAAACAAAAATATAAATAACAACAAAAATATAAATATGCATTAAAAAATAATTTTTAAAGCAAAAATTAAAAATTTATTTAATTGAGTAAAAATGAGTAACGAAATGTGAGCATCAACAAGGAACTTTTCAACATTACATTTTAACATTTTGTTTCAATAAAAGTTAAAAAGTGAATCTGCTTTTCTTTGATGTTTTACTTACACTCACTGTGATGTGATTGCATCTCGATTTTTAAATTTATTCTTACAATGAAGGTTAATTAAAAAAAAGTAAAGAAAATAAAATAAAATAAAAACAAATGAAAAGTAAAATTGAAATAAAAATAAAAATAAAAATAAAAAGAATTATTAAGAATAAATTTTTGCGTAAAGTAAAAATTTAAATTTTTCGGCGTATTTAAAATTTGTGATTTGCCCGCATCGCGCTTAAACACTCGTGAATACTGAAGACTGCCAGTCAACAGCGCGAGTTGGAATTTTATTTAATTTTCAAGAAGTTTATAAAAATTTTTACAATTTACAAAATTATTAAAAAATAATTATTTATATAAAATTCGGGGAAAAATAAAATTAGTACGCGCTATTGCGAATCTTTCGTAGACAATTTTTTTAAATATTTTTTTAATTTTTAAATTAAGAACATATGTTTTTAAGCACACGAAAAATATTTTTCATTTCTTGTGTAATTAAATTTTATTAGTTAATTTTAAATAGTGTAAAATAAGAAAAATTATTACTAAACGTTAAAGGTTCGAGTCGAGTTGCGGTTAACTTTCAGCAGATATTGTGGATATTGTGAATATATCAACCGTCTCAAAAAGTAAATATTTTGTATAATAATTTTTATTAAATATTTTTAAAATTAAAGTTAATAAGTTATATAAATATTAAGCAAGTTACAGTGCCATATTAAAATATTGAAATACTGATAAAAAAATTTGATAAGAATTCAGGACATTATAACACTTTGTTGGAAATTCATTGAAAAACGTAATATAATAATGGAATATAATATCCATATAATATTTTAAAGTTAAACTAGTGAAATACATTTTTAGTCTTAAACTATGCTTATTTACTGTCATCCTCAGCGATCTTTTTGAATCCAATATAATTTTGAGTTTCACCATATCGATCATTCCATTTACAATGAAGCGACATCATATTTGTTTTTATTGTTCTGCATTATATTTTAGCATCGAGTTTCTGTGTGTTCCAACATAGCGCCCTTATTGCTATATAGCTATTTTGCTTATGTCATGTGAACCAATCCATCCTAGTGTCTAGTTTCAGTTTGTAGTGTGTGTATTACAATGAATACTCTTTTAAGTAAACAAACAAATTCAATTCAAAATTCAAATTGTTCAATATTTAAATGTAATAGTTTGAATTCTCTGCTATTTCAAGTTAAATAGTATAAAGTTAAAACACTTTATAAGAGTGGTTCAAATATATGTGTATATTCAATACAAATACACACATTATTTTAAAACACGTATTCAAATTAAACTATCAAAACTCCAGAACTAATTTAATTGAAGTACATATACTTCAATAATACTGGTTTGACATTTGTGCTTAATACAAATATCGACGTCTAAGTGTCATTTTTGTAACTGGTTTGCACTTTTTTATCTCAGAGATAAAGAGTTGCTGCACATAAAGAAAAATTATGTAAGCAAACTTTCCGGTCTTCGACTGTCTACCACTCACTTGAAGGTGAATCATTTTCCTCATTATATTTTACTATGATAATTGCATTATACTTTTAAAAATTATATTTAAATCGGTAAATCAATAGACATTTTTGTTAAAGCTGAAAAGATACTTATTGTTTTATATTTAAAAAATTTTGAAAGAAACAAACTTAGATCTAATTAATTTTCTCAAAAAAATTTTAAGCTTACATTACAGATATATGTAATATAGACATACTTATATAACATAATTACTAAGTTGATTTATTGCTGCAAATTTTATAATAAATTTTATACTAACTTATTATACAATTGCTGTGCTAATTATTTATTTGTAATGTAAGATCTCTTAACAAATTTTCATTATGATATAAACCTTTGAAGCTGGGTCTGTTGGTATCAAGAAAGCACAAGTGTTTTGTTCTTATCAAAAACTATTGTGTGTTCCCAAACATTTGTACTTAGTAAACTATTTAATTATTTCATGAGCTCATTTATGGTTTAATTTATTTATATATTTCAAAGATTTAAATTTAAAGCTGTTTTAAAACTGAATAATGTGTTAATTAAATAGAAAATAAATTGAATTATTATTATTTATATTACAATTCTTTTTCATTTTATTGCTAGAATTTATTATTTAATTTATTAGATCTAGATAGATTATTATTAGATTATATTATTATTATTATTGGATTATATTATTATTATTATTAGATTATAATCGCCATTATTTTCACTAGTAGTGTTTTTAGTATTTGTTACTAGTTAATCTCAACTTTATTATGTGAATGAGAAGTGATGTGTTCTCGTTACTTAAGTGCAAATCGATACAATTGGACTGAATAATATTATAGATAATAGGTTTCTAATTTCATACCATCATTTTTAATATTGATTATTAAAAAAATTATAAACAACATTGCTAATTTTTTTAACAACATATTCAATTTTTTCATATCAGGTTTTCTCAGTAATTTTTAATTATTCAGAACTATTTAAAAAAAAAAATTTTCTAAAAATTGTCATAAGGTTTTTAATAAAAAAATAAGATAAATTAAAGCATGTTCATTAAAATAAACTAAAACTAATTACACAATACAAGGATTGCTGTAAAAAACTTATCAAATTGAATATAAAAAAAATATTATTTTTTTAAACTTTCTATTAACATTAGTAATATGTTTAATAATTTCTTTATTATACCATAAAATTCAGTTCACATTTTTTATTATATAAGGATATAAGTAAATATGATGTGGAATATTTGATATTAATTCTTAAAAAACCGGCGTAGTTTCGGTTTTCATATATAAGCAATTATTTATGACAGACTTCAAATGTGTCTCAAATAAATAATTAAAGACTTCATATTCAAGACGAATACTATATTACAATGCAAATTTTTTTTAATTAAAAGCATTCTCTCACAATTTTCACATTTTGATTAGGAATTTAAATAATTAGCACGTGTTCGATTTTGTTTTCATCCATACTATTTAGTATATTCTTTATTGATAATACATTCATGAACATATTTACAAATATATACATGATAAAAGTTGTGTGTATAAAACGTGGCATTCATATCTAACCTCCACAATAGTGCAATGTCAAAGGTCACCTATTCAAAAATGTTGTAGTATTTCAAATAGAGTTTTTTGACAATTTTTTTTCTTAATTTAAAAAATTAAAAATAATTTTTTTCAAATTATAATGTAAATATTTCATATTCGATAGAATAGATTTTTTTAAATAAATAAAGTTATTAAAATTTTATAATGTTCAAAAATATATTAGAGACTTATTTTTCAAAAAATAAGTCTTTTTTTTAGTAATTTTTGATTATTTTACATACTTTACGATTTCCTTAAAGTTTTAGTTTCATTATTTTATTGATTTAATAATCTTAATTATGTTACTTATCATAATTGTATTTTTAATGACTTTCCGGTATTAATTTTATTACATTTGCATTGATTTAATTTTTTTATTATTACACTTAGTCACAATATTGTCATTGGGTAATCTATTAGCAAACTAATTTCGATTTATTTACAACAAATAGGAAACGGTTATTAAAAAGATTTAAAATTTTTAGTTTAAATAATTGATAAATATTAGATAATGATAAAATTAATTCTAATAATAATATTCAGATATGTTCCGGCAAATATGCATATATTATTAAGCACATATTAAATCTTTAATAGATTATTAACTACTTAATAAAAATAATAGCTTAATAAAATTATTATTTATATTAAATACTTTATGATTTATTATTTCTCTTTCTATGGTAATCTAAATATTTAATAAAATAATGTGATTTAATGTAATTTAATCTATGATTGAAATGTTTATTGAGTATACTCAGGAAATAAATACAGTTATTCTCGCGTTTTCAATGCCATCATTAGTAGTGATAAATGAAATATATATATTAACTTTATTGTAATTTAATTTATAACGATATATATAATATATAAATTGTATATATGCTTATTATTAATCACGAATACCTATTCCCTTTTTTCTTAAACATCAAATAATTTTTAATAAAGTAAACTAAAACAATAATGCTAGGTAACAGCACTAACGAAACAGTAGTAATTAAAAAAGCAATACTACCTAATTGTTCTTAAATAACGAGAAATAAAAAAAATTGGGGTAGCAGTGACGAAATATGACTATAAAGTAATAGTATGGCACTATTACACCCTTTTTATTTTGATAGATTCTTCGTCACGTACATATAAAAAAAAGATGTTCATTCGAATAGGAAAATAATTTTACAAAATTATTTTAAAGAAAATGTTTATTTAAATATTTTCAATGTTAGAAACATTTAAGTGTATGGATTTCTTCTAAGCTGACATGATTTTCGTGTACCTCGAGCACGTTTTCATATTGGAAATCATAAAAAATCTTGATGATTTTAAATTAGATGAAAATATTAAAGCGTATATTTATTTATCCATAGTTATAAAAGCAGATATATTCAGATATATCACGTATTTTCTATTTTCTTATCCTTATCTGCTAGTGTAGGGTTTACTTTTAAAAAGACCGAGAATAAAGATTTGTATTTTCCATTCTATATAAGTACCTACAATATAACTTTTTCATTATATTCTTAAATATCAGTGAGAGTGAAACTATCTTATATGTGCTAATAAAATACTGTTGGTTAACTATTAAAACTTTTACAAAATATAAAAATAATTGATCGAAATTAACTGACATAAAAAAGGTAATATAACATAAAATTGGTTCAACAAAAGAACTTAAAAAAAAATAATATATATATATAGTTTATAAATATTCAATAAAAAAAGTAATAAAGTTTTTATAATAGATTTTAATATTACCATTAACAATTTGTACATAAAATATAGATTGTGCTCAATACAATTGGACTTCAAAAATGTTTATGATTTTGAATTTCACTTTTATTTTATAGTTGAATTTGTTATTTATAATTAATAGCGAAAAATAAAATTTTAAAAAATCAATATAATATACAATAAACTACAACATGAAATAAAAATAATTAACTGATCTATTTCTCTATCAAACAAAATTTGGATTATTTTTATTTTAAACATTTTGTGGGTATTTTTTTAATTTTGTAATTTTTATTAACTCTTCACAGCAACTTATTAACGATTGTATGTGTTTTTAAATGTTTATTCAAATCAGTTTAACAAAAGATTTAATAATATATCAAAGCTTAATTTTACGTATTTAATACATAATTCATTAAAGTTTTTGGACACATAAATCTGGAAGTTTGTAGGTATTATTTGGTTGCGCATACGCCATGTTGTGCTGATTATCGGTCTTCGCTTTTTACCTAAATTTTTTTAATTTTGGTTTTTAGCTTACTTATATTTTTTTTAAACATGTTTTATTACACTCATTTTCGTAATATATTACTTTCTGGATTTTTATATTATTACCTTTCTTCGTTTTATTTTTCTCTATTAAATAAAATATTAGTAATTGAAATAATTAATATTTGCGGAAAATAATTTTATGTGTGATTTTCTTTCCTCATTTAAAATATTTAATTTAACATTTAAAATGTGATTAAATTTTGTTTTCAAGTTGAGAATTAAGTATGATATAATTTATTATTTTTAATAATTTCAAAATAATTTTTTATATAAGATACACAAATTGAAAACTATTAAATCTTAAGAATTGAAATAAATATTAAGTGTTATTTATTAAGTATGATTATTATATATATTATTGATTTTATATTTCAAGTATATTTCAACTTTCTTATCAAAAAAATACAGTAAAAAAAGTGATTGTTTCATAAAATCTTCAATAAATAATAGTTCTTAAATTAAAAAATAATTTCTATATTTGTTCCAGCTACTGTAATTCAAGCAATTAACTACCGCAATTATGTAATAATTTTATGTTTTACGGTATATAATCGTAATAATGCGATAATAAGATAATATATAATTCCTATTACTATCATTCATTTTGTAGTTAGTTTTATATGCAAGGCCATCTATGTAAAAGTACATATGTATATATTAATATTATTATTTTTTTTGTCATAAATTGATATTTACCTTATGGAAATAAAAAAGCTGAAAGTTCGCATAACTTATAATCGAAGACAGAAAATTCTTAGAGAAAGTATTAATGTCAGAAAATCACCTTTTAACCTATTTTACGACAAGGCTCTACTAAACATTGGAATTTTGTGTTCACTCAAAGTAAAAATTTATTGATGTATACGCAATGAGGGTTCTTATCCATTTCACAGCATAGTTTTGTATGTTTATTGATTGACTTTAAATGTTACTTCAACAAATGGAAGTATTTAACTACTTACCACTCTACCTAGTACTCTCTATTTCTTATAATTATAAAAGTGATTTTATAAAAATGAAACAGACTATTGTAATTTTTCCTCTACATCGTTAAAATAATTGAAATTTTAAGTATGCAAAATCCAAATGTACTATAAAAGAGATACGTAGAGTATATTTATTCTACAATGAGAGTAATAGAAAGCCCTCCCTTCTCATTCACAGAAACGTAACGCACAACTAGAGTAAGTGGAAGACAGGATTGCTCTTGGTAATTCACGAGTATATAACTCAAATATTTGAGAGTATCAACATAGGATATAAGTATGATTATGTATGGTTTGCCACGTAGTTTCGAAATTATTTTATGAAAGATAATGTTTTAAATATATTAAATATACATTATGTAGTATAAAAATGTTTTAATTGACTCATTTTTATTTTAATACTGGTTTTTGCTCTTATTGTAGTCATTCTTTCTTATCATGTTAGAGTGACTACAAACTCCGTAAATAGAAATATAAAAACAAGAACTGTAAGATAATTTATTTTTACTGTAAACATAAATATATATGTTAGAGTGACTATAAAATCCGTAAATAGAATTATAAAAACAAGAACTGTAAGATAATTTATTTTTACTGTAAACATAAATATACAAAATTAATTAGTTTAAGTAAATAAAAGATTTTCTCAATTTCATATATTTTAATTTTTTTTTGTTTTAAATTAAAATAATTCAATATATATTATAAAAAGAAGTTATACAGATTTGTTGGGTAAAAATTTTTTTCTACATACTCATACGTCTGTTAAAAAAAAAATAAGTATCAATATATGTGTTTATAGTATTTATATATGAATATTCAAATATTAAGTGTGGATTTATAATCAAAAAATAATCCCTCTCTTGACAATAACACCAATTTGTGCTATTTTGTGCCGTATCAAGATAAGTTTTCATATTTATATTATTTTTTAAGATTAATGACAATTTATTGCATTATCTGCCATAATTCGTCTTAATTTTAAATCAAGGCTGAAAAAAAGTTTAGCTTTTAACACCCTTTTTGAGATATTTTAAAAGTTTGTTTACAAAATTAACCCAGTTTTGAAGTCGCTTTAGGTTAAAGGTGGATTGTGTGATATGTGAACAACCATAAAATAAAATTAAATATAAATTTATAAAATATCTACTACTGACCTTATGCAAACAGTTTTCAGTAGAGTTCTTATGTTTTTACATTATATTTTGGATAACTAAAAGTTTTTTTTATAAATTAAGTAAAGATTTAATGTAATTGCCTATACTTGTTTTTTTGAATAGATTTATGGTATTTTATCTTTATATTTTTATTTGGTTTTATCGAAAAAATTAAAACTGATTTTAATTGATTTTAATTTAAAACTGATTTCATTTTAAATAAATCTAAATATTTGTAGTGCTTTCTCTGTTTAGATCTATAACTATACAAATATCAAATTTAGAAAGGTCTAAGAGCTTGTCTAATTGATTCTATAATATTTTGGAGTTATGACTTCAACTAAAAATAAATTTTGCATTTATAGTCATAATGTAATATATATTTCTTTTAAAGTAATTTTAAATAAAGATAAAGAAATCAATAAAAGCCACTAAACAGTTTCATTAATGCTTAGTTATTTCTTGTTGCTATATTAACTGAAGTTAACATGCCATTAATTTTATAAGACATCACTAGAAAAGAAATTCGATTTTTGTCTCATGTAAAAATGTTGATGTCAGTTTTATACGATATATAAGTTCTGTATTAGATTTGTTATGTTATATTGCGGATAATTCTCCTCTATATTTCTTGATTTTATTGAATCCATTTACTTCTTAATTAAAATAGGTATATACGCGTTTATTCCAGCATATATTTGGTCACCACAACTTTAATTGCTAAAGAATAGCAATTAACATTAAGTGCGAAAGATTCATATGTGACGCATCCTAGTTATAGGATCTTCCGGTTATTTAATTATTATAAATATTTTTCTTCTTTGTCCTAGCCTCTTCCTATTATTATTTTTGTACCTTATTTCCACGTCACATGGTCCTAACCTCATATTTCATTTATGCTTCAGCATAGTCATATTTCTCCAGGTAACTTATCTGCTTTTCTCTTTATCTTTATCTTCAAAACTTTTCTCACTAAATAAAGCTTTTGTCTTTTCATCAGAGAGGAAATTTGCACCGATTATGATGACTTTGGTAACACCTTGAATAAAGTTGTTCTGTATGTAATTCGTTATGTCATTAGCTAGTATAATAGTATCGTTATATTGTGAGCTACTAACTCAGAATAAGTTTTACGTTGCACCTTAACACTCAGATACATGCATTATCACTGGGTTGACCAAATTTTTTATATTATGCCATATTACTTTAAATACTAATAATTACAATTGTGATTTGATTTATAAATAATGCTAATTTTTAGTGTACATGTCGTGATTATTTTTGCAATCTTATTTGTTATCTCATCTTTTTATTATTCATTTATTTAATTATTTATAACTAAAAATATATATTTTTGGTTGAAATTTAACCTTTTGCATTATGATTATACCGTGATGATTTTTTATATTCACTTAATACCAAGAAAACAATATTTACATTATTAATTTTTTGCACTAAACGTATCTATCTGATATAGAAATGATTAAGAAACCATTTGAAATAATTGAAATGTTCCCTCTCCACCGTTAAAAAAAGGTTTATTATTTCTTAAATCTCTTTTTTCCTATTAACTAATTATATAATTAAAACTCCTATGCAGATTCGCTGATATAATATATATTTAATATAAAAACTGACATCTCCCTTGTAAAACTTAACCCTAATTGCTTTCAGGTTGAATAAACAAATTTTGCCATCACTAATTTTTGCCAACCTTTAACCCAAACTTAAAATTTTTAATTTCGCTTACAAGTAAATTTTGTATTTGCTTAACAATTTTTTCAAAAATTAATTTTTTTGATTTTTTTTCTGTTTTGGTGAAAGTATTTCACGTACGTGAACTTGCACAAAAACTGTTATTTTATTGTCATACTCGTATAATTTTTTTGAAGATTTTCTTGCATTTTAGGTTTTTTCGGTGCTTTGTTTAATATACAGAAATTAAGTATTTTTTTTGCTAAATTTGTTAATATTAAAAATTAATTTAAAAAACCGGAAATTGACAGCAACTCATTTCGTGTTAAATTGTTTATGAACATCAATTTTATTGTCAACGTCTCGTATTTAGATAAATTCGTTTGTATCTTGATTTGGTTTGCAGCTTCTTTATGTGCTGTTTTATGTTTTCCATTAAGCTTCGTTTCAGATACATTATGTTGAAACGGGAGTTTTATATTATTTTATGTTTTATTGTGCGCTTATGTCATATCAACGATTTTAAATATTAAAAATTTTAACCTTGATATGATTTTTAAGTTTATAGTTGAATATCAATACGAAGAAATTGACCCGCTAATAAAAATATTCATAAACTGCTACGTAAGATATAACTTTGGAAATTAGTTCGCATACATTTAAGATTCAAATGGTAACATTGTTATAGGTATTTAATATTTATTGGACAACATTATTAGTTGTTAATAAAAAGGTTTACACATTTAATAATACATTTCATTTTTATACTTATACGAAATTTATCCTCATACCTATCAATAACAAAAATGGATAAAAATATTACAGATAATTTCGTATAAAATATTTTCTTTTTTATTGGCAACTTTGGTTTGTCAAATAAAAACTAAAACAAAAAAATCCAATATAGTTTTATCGGAGCTTAAATATACATAGATTTAAAGAATTCGTTTAACATATTTTTCTCTAACAGAGCCATTTAAGTATCTAATTTATTTGATGCATATTCCTAAAGGAAGCTTAAGATTCCTTTACATTAGGTTACTGTTACGTGTAACTGACCTGACCCTGACCCATTTAAGAGAGTTTGATTTTGAGTCGTCCATTGTGCTGAATACTTTGCGGGTTTCTTGTCAATGCTGATTGTGGGTACTCTTAAGTACGTTTTATGTCTGAATTCACACAGTACTTCGATTGATACAGTCCTATGACGATTGTAATTATAGTTGTAATTATACTGATCGACTAAGATTAGGCGCTTAAAAATTAAATTTAACCATAAATTATAGACAAATATGCAGAATCGATTTTCTTTGTAGAGCTGATCAAGAATATCAGTTCTATATAATTATATGCTTTGTTAAGCGGTTACTAGTTCACAGCTTTTATATTTCATTTAAAGTGTACTGTACCTTGAACGGAGAGTTCTCTTAACTGACAGAATAGTTGGTTTCGTCGTTTAATAGATCATTTGCTTTATAAAAATATTGTCCCTGTTTTTTATCAATATCAATATACAAAAATGACAATGAATTTGATAGAATTTATTATAGATAAAACTATAGAAGATATTTAAAAGAACTTTCTATCTTAAATAGAACTTAACTGATAAATACAGTTTTATCTTGTAATGATATTGTTCTGGAATTAGTAAACTTCTTCAAACATAACATTAACTATTTTATCTTACTATTTTGTTAATACAAAATAAAAATATTTTGTTTAATTTTTTACGACTACAATTTTTTAATAAGAAATAATTTTTACAAATCAATAATATAAACATCTATTTTATATATATATATATAAAATGTCTTAAAATGCGATTAAAATCCAGAAGGCACCATGCGATTATACTCCATTCTTTAGAGTATAAATAATAGGGAGTGAGTTTCACTTGCGGTAACTAACCGAAAGTATAAGACTGGTATCACAGGGGTCAGGTACCAATGCTTCGGTTTCACAAAGTAATGACGTTTGGTCTTTTCAATGATTCAATAGGAGTATCGTTGTGAATGTGGTTAAAACCCAATGTTACTGCATTCATTCGATGTGGAGTTTCATTCTCCAACCTGTTGCTCTGCCCTAAAGAAAAGCAGAGGTGGTATGCAAACTTATAGCTTTAATTAGTACCGGCGAAAGTCCTTGGAGTATTCCTTAAACGTTTATTAACGTCGTTGTGTTAAGCCTTCACGGCAGGTAATCACGTTAAAAAACTGTTGATGATACTCTGTAGATACATAAAAAAAATTTGAAACCTTTTCTGAATCTTAGATATGTTGTTGTATTAATATATCAGTTTTTTACTTGAGTTGATACATTCAGTCAGTGACAAAAAAAATTATGTTTGAGTAGTTATTGCGATGTTTAAAAATGGTTGAAATCCTTAATATTTAAACAGTGTTTGTTTTATGATTTTCAAAAAATCGTTTGTATATATAAATTTCTTAATAAAAGAAACCTCATTGCGAAGAAATCTCGCGATATCAAACAAATTTCTAATGAAAGCCTAGAAGAACAAAAGAAGCGACTCATAATAAAACTTGTGTTTAAAACTTCATTTAATCCATAACTCACTGACCTGACCTACTTCACCTTAGGAATAATAAGAGTTAAAATACCATTGCAATCAATCTTAAGTTAATTACTATTATAATCCAGATTACTTCTTATATTACATTTAATATATTTCCGTACTTAACTCGATTAAAAAAATATTTAACAAAATTCAATTATTTAATTTACTTAGAGGTCATCTGCCTCTTATCTTATTAATTAAATTTTTACTGGGGTGAGCAAAACAAAAAAAAACAATAATAAAGAAATAAAAATAAAATTGTTAAATTTGTTTTATTTGAAATTAAATCATACAAAACATTATCTGAAACTAGTCGCAAGACTTATATCAAAACTCGTCGCCTTAGTCCTCTCTCCCTTCCCACTTCACACTACACACTCCGCACTCCACAGTCCCCAGTCACACTTGTCTCTTTAATTTACACCTAACTAGTTTTCTTTTGCAAAAAATTACTCGTAACTAAAAAACTATTACGTAAAGTCTTAATAATCGTGGCTGAACTATTTTTTAAATTTTTCTTCAGTTTTCCATTGTTTTAAGTAGTTTTTGCTTTTTGTTTCGTTAATTGTTAGCAACTTTGGACTGACTTTGCTGTGGTTATGCCAGCTAACAAAAATTAAAAATATATATTTTTTTCATTTGTTTGCATACAATGGCGGAGAACTTGTACCTTGAATAATAGCGAGTAAAAAATGCGGTTTCGCCATATATTTGGTTTTTTTTCTTGTTTTTTGAATGATTTCGTTATAAGAAAGCGTCCTATACACCGCACCTCAATCTGCAATACGACAATTGTTTTAAAATATGCGTATACAGTTAATACAGGGTATTACAATTTAATTACATTCAGTTCATTTCTTATAATTCAAAAAATCTGAAGTGAGTTTAATAAAAACTTTTTAACAGCACAGCTTAAAACTAAATACTATATTGAACCACAGTTCTAAAAATTAACAAGTTGTTTCAATAAATTTGATATAACTTGTTTTTGACTATGGATAATCAAAGTCTACTGTTTTGAGTCCCACGTCATACTATGTTTGTTCCTGGTTAGTCCCAAACTTTAACTTGTACTAACTTAATATATATAATATTTCCATAGCCTTTCCATAGTAAAAACTAAATCAAAACATTTTAAAAAGAGTTTAAGATATCTTTCCACCTAGCAATTTCCTTGTTTTAATAGGTTTATGTGCTACATGCATTATATTGTTGAAGAGCTGTCTATAACAATTTAACTTATCGTAACTTAAAGATTACAAAAATTTTTTTATATTGTTATACGGACTTCACTTTTTTGGTATAATCAGGTGTATAGTTTTTAATTAGAAAGAGAGAGGTTACTTGCAAATGTTATAATAATGCAACAATAGTCGCCTATCTAGTATACTTTGTGATGGTACTGTTTCAATGCAGCACTTAACTGACTCACCAGTAAATAGCTGTTATAAAAACATAAATACATCTTGTTTTTATATTTTATATATCTTTTTAAATGCAATTTTTATATATATGTACTATACTAATGTAGTGCTGACTCTTACTTTCAGTAGAATGGTTTTTATTATACGAGAATTTATTACACAGCTAAATGCAGGCGTTCTCGCATGTAAAAATGTCAGAGATTATATAAACAAGTTACATAAATCAAAAAAATGCATATGTCATCATTATAGACCCTATAGCAGTAAAACATATCTCAATATATCTCTCATGTTATGTACATACTATATAATACGTATATTACGTTTTCTGCAGTCAGCCTCATTGGTTGCTGTGTACACTATACTTATATACTATTATCTTTAAATATTAAATAGTGTAGTGCAAGAGGTAAAAAAGTCCTTTAGTCTCTTTAAGTATTATATCTTATTTTGTTCTTTACATAACTGTATTAATTTTATAATAAATAAATCAATATTTAGTCATAATTGTTGAAATACATAGTATATATAGTTATGGAACATATTGCTACCTTTGCAGTACATCGTAGCATAATTATTGAAGAGTATAATGCATTGAAGAGTATAATGTTTATTGCACTATATATGCACATTTTTAATGCTCTGAACATAAAAGATTTATTGTTTTACTTTTAGTTACAGTTTTCTAATGTCGTTTACAGGTTGCCGGCAATCAAACAGATGTTCATAAACTTTAATACCATTTTATTTAACAATATTATTTTTTATAGATAATTTGGAATGACATAAGCGATTTCAGACCAACAACGACATCGGCAAATCGACAATTTTCAATGTCAATTAAGAAATATGAAAGTCGCGTCAGCATTTTAATGAATTCGCTTTTAATTGCTTCGGTTTATCTTTTTTCTTTCCTAAACAAATTTTGGCTTACTTCAGCTTTTTCAGCTTTTTCAGTTATTTTTGCTAATTTCAAAAAACTTGTTGTAATGCTAAATTAAAAAATATTTTTTACTGCAATTATGCGCTTTTTAAGTTGAGTTTCAATGATTGGATTGAAGCTTGACTACGGTCTTAAAAATAGTTTTAGTGAAAAATGCAGAGAAAAAAGCCATGGATGGTTTTTAACTGAATTCAAATGTTTTGTTAAAAGTTTGTTACTATCATTATTTAAAAATAAAATCATAATAATGTTACATTCTATAATCTTCAATATTAATTCTCGGTGTTTCTTACATACAATTTTTACAGTGTAGCTCATCAAAATTTTTTTACTATTAAGAATAATAGAGAATGAATAATGTATGTATTACTTGTTAATTACAAGACTACAATCAATATTTCTGGCGCCTTTAGTTTTGATTAATTAATAAATTAATTTCAATTTACAAATACATAATTATTTCTTTAATGGTTGTCATGATAAGATTTCAGGATTCAGCCTAAATTGAAATTTCCCTTTTAGCACCTTAGTTTGAGGGCGTCTTTAGGCCCGTACATAGTTTTAAATATCATAAAGTTCCACCGTTCAGTCTAAGAAAGTTGCTAATAAGTTCTCTAAACTCAAAAGTAAATCAAATTTTTAAACTAAAGTGTAAAAATGTTCGATACTAAACCTATATGAGTTTGGACAAGAAAAATAGAGTCAATTTGATTTAAAAATATGCATCAAAAAGACTATGCATGCCAGTAAAGACTATAGAAAAAGACTAATATACCTTTAAGTAAGATCTACCAGCTACACCTAAGCGAAAATATGAAAAAGTTTAGCTATTAGCATTAAAAATATAACATTAGGTAAATATATTCCCAAAAACCTTCAGGAAATGCGTGCTTAAACATTTTCAAAGATTAAAAAATACATCTTTGCAGAAGAAAAGTAAATATATTGTTCAGAAATAACGATCGTTTGAGTTTTGAGTGTAAATATATGCTATAAATCAAAGCTGTCACCCTCAAAGATTAAACTAATTGAACTTTCGTGATAGGAAATCCAAAAGAATTGTGTGAGAGACACAAAAAGTTGTGCTTTCTGGTTTTATTTAGTGCGATATATATTACAACGATTTGAGAGAACTAGGGTTGTTTGTTTTGTAGTGTGTTTTGATGTGTTTTATGTTAAGATCAGAGTCAGCAATATTTTGCTCTAAAGCAAAAAATAGCTAACTATTTAAGAATACTTTGTTGTTTAGTAAGAATTCCTATTCTTAATAATGTGCTCAGTAGCAAAAATCCAAATACATTCAAATTTAGAGTACATTACAGTTTTCTCTATATTAATCAGCATCGTTTTGCTTTTAAAATCTGTTTTCGCTATTATTTCATTTTCTTTTCCAACCTATAAGGTCTGCATATATTTTCATTCTCCTCTATTTATTGCTTATGTCGTTTTACTGTTGTTTTCTTTGCTCTCTTGATGTATTTTGCTTTATGAACATAATACAATAACAGAAAATTGTTCACTGCAGTCTATAAGTTCAATTGTGCTAACCCTGGAGAAATATTACTAAGCTTTTGAAGACTTTGAATGTAACTACTGCATCTATGCTGAAATTTACTGTATTCTTATTCTAAAATGAAGTTAGTAGCTTTATGGCACATTTCCATGTTGATACTCGTAATTCAAATTTGTCACAGCCTTAACGGACGTCATTGTCACATCATTAGGAACAAACCTTCTTTGCGCAACTTGAATTAATATTGTCGTTACTTCATGCTTGAATAAAGTTCTTTATATTACCAACTATGGACTTGCATTTAAGAAATTAAAAATAATTTTTTTATTTTTGAAAATTCAAGTTTCAATTGCAATTATTGTTGCGCAAAATGAATTGCGTAAATTTTTTCTATTATGTCATTCGGGCAGAAGAGTCTTTGTTTAACGTAAACTTCTTGGCCAAATGTCACAGACTGAAAAATATTGCTAATAGCCAACAATGACGTTGCAAATAAAAAAGTTAAATTTTATTAAAGATGCTGCAATCAACGGATGGTCAAATCCGTAGACAATCGTGGAGACTTCAAGTAAGGAGTCAACAGTGCGTAACGAAAATTATGCACAAAACAAATTAAAATTTAGTTTCAGTAGACAAGGTACATAATCATTAAAAAATTAATAAAAATAACTCAAAACAAAAGTGAGAAACACCTTTACTAAATATTAGCCCATAATGTGTCTATTGGCCTGATAATTGTACAGCTCATTGGCAAACTTCCTACCACAGCTGACAGCTTGTTAACATTTTACAACAAAATTAAAATAAGTTATGCAAGATATCAAAAAGAAATATTACACACAAACATACATATGAATATATTTCAACTTTTGAAAGATACAGATAAAGACCTGCAATTTATAGTTACGAAGATTTTTATTAGGTGTTAATGAGTGAGTGTGGGTTGTTGGTATTTAACGTGTATTATAATCCATGGGTTCGATGTTGCAAGAATGTTACTATCTGTCATTATAAATTACAATACATATATATTTTTTTGCATACATAATGTATTTTGTGGTTTAATTGCCAGATAATTTTTTGTTGTACAACATTTTTAATTAAATTCTTTTTTATTTATAAGTCACGCATTATTAAAGGTCTCCACCTTTCCAATGCAAATTAATTTTTAAGAAAATTTTTTATATATTTTCATTATTAATCGGCTACTTTCTGTAATAATATTTCTGCATAAAAAAATTGATTTTGAATTCAACAGTATGAATTAACAGCAAATACAAAATCTTGCTATATGTTAAGAAATCTTCTCAATATTATTTATGGAAATTTGTTTCAATTGATCAACAAGTCTTCTAAAATTACTCTTCTTGAATATTCATTAAAGTAATGAAATGTTATTTAAGTTATTTAAACAGAAATAAGTAATAGTGATGAATATCAGTGATAATTGCAATAATTTTAACATTGTTCCAGTTTTAAAGCAATTCATAAAATGAAGATTTCTATATGTTTTACTATAGATAAAATTTTCAAATTATTCATATTCATATATATATTCATTTATAAATAACCATTGAAGCCATTTTCAGCTTTTATTATGTTTATTGCGATTATATTGGCAATTTACTTTTTAATGTACACATATTTTCACACTCGAAACTCAATTTGAAATTGAAATGTTGAAATTAAAATCATCAATGTAAGATCATTTAGAAATCATTGCACTGTAATTACACGTTTTGATTTCAAAATACCTTTTGCATATCAAAATCCAATCAAGATCATGCAATATAATTTGCTCTTGGTACATAAAAATATATATACATGCAGATCAAATATCGTTAATCGCCTACACTTATATGAATACATATTGTGTGTCTTTGGCTTTCAACTTTTGTCCCTATTTAGTACTTTCTTCGCAGGTTTTCACTGCATTTCAACTGCAATTGACATTTGATTTATGTAAACTGATTTTAACTACCAAACTCCGTAAATGTGCATTAATCAAGCAAGCACAACAATCTATCATTTCAGCTGACAGCTTAAATATCGGATATTAGTAGAAATATCATTTGAAATTTTTTATTTTTATTATTATTAAATTTAAAATAATTTCGTTATTATTATATTTATTGCATTTTTTTCGATTTTTTCTTTTCGATTACTTCTTTTGTTTCAATTCACACTACAATTAACTAAAAGCACTTACAATCTAACCTAATCTAACCTAACCTAAATTTTAAATATTTATATACTTGTGTATATTTGTGTATATGTACTTGTATAAGTGTATATATATATAAACTTTAAACCTACTTAATGTCTTGTAAATTGCAAAAATTATAAATAAAAAACACAAAGCACAGAAAAATAAAACATTGATTTACAGCTCAAAATTAAAATTGTTACACTTTAGCTGGAGTGTGTATTGCGATACTTTTGTAAAACTTTAAAGCCAAGTTAACAACTACAATCAACCGCAGACTAACAACAACAACAACAACAATAACAACACCCTATATTAAACCTAGCTTAACAACAATTTTGTATTACACATTCTATACGTTTATTTGAATCATTTGAAAATTTCACTTTCAATTGCAATTGATACGCTTCGTGTACACGGAATCGGAAGAGTGAATGGTAGAGTTAAGTCAGCCAGAGTAACACATGAATTCAGTTAGACATAGATTTTTATTTATGTATATCTAACTGCAGAGGTGCACTAAATAGGGAGTTATCGCTAGGTTATTATTTATATCTTTACTGCAAAATTAGGTGTTATTTAAATTTCAAAGACACATAATATAAAAATTATAGAGCCGCGAGTATATGTAACTCCCAAATGAGTAATATTCTGACATTTATTTATAATACTGAATAACTCCTGTTTAGTTAGTCTAAGTAGAAATACAACAAATGTTGAAAGTATTTCGTTTAAACAAAAGTAATAAAAAGTACTTCCCTGCACTAGGAACGTAGATTCCTAGTTGATTCTAATTTAATCCCATATAGTGTAAACTCTATAAGTAATTACAATAAAAATAAAATAATATGATGTAATACGATTCGATAATTCTATCAGTACCTATAATGATATGAATTGACACAATTCGGTGCCTATAACAGTACATACAACGATAATATAAGATACGATCCAAAGCATCTATAATAGCTACAATGATATAGTATGTTTAGTAAATTTTTACTGTGATAGGGTGGCTTTGTGACACATGAATACCAGGAACCTTAATCAGATTTTATTTTTCAATAAGTAAACTAACAAACTAACACTATTTTAAAAAATAAAGTGAACTTATTTAATTGTGATATCTTTAAAAATATATGTAGGAACATATACACAAAGAACAATATTTGATCGTTCTTCTAAGTATATAAATTAGCAGAACAATTTCCATTGAATATCGCCACTTAATAAGTATTTATAAAATTTTCTTATAAAGAGCTCTAATCAGATTAGTTTCTCCCATATTTAAAACCTACAAAACTAAATATAAGACTCAAGACCCTTTATATTATATTAATTTTATACCGCAACGACTCTGTTTTTATTTAAATAGCACGTTCACTTATGGGCTTAAATATGTGTGTGAGTTTACATAGCAAGCCTTAGACGCTGCTTTATTTATACATATTATGAATTGATTTTTTGAGAGTATATCAATCTAGAAACTTCAAAAGTTAAACACATTTTTATTTAACACAAAATTTCTATTCATATTATAAGAAATATTATCTCTAATGTTATTATTTTTTAATTTTAAGTGTGAAAATTTAACGATCGGTTGTATAAATTTCTCCGTTCATCTTTATATATATATCTAGCTATTCAACGTAAATTCCTCTATGAGATTTTTGATCAAAAAACTGCAGAGTATTTTTTAAAATTGGTACTAATGATCATTATTCATATATTTTTAAGAAAACACCTTCATTTCGCATCACATCAACAATTAGTTTATGTTAAACAATTTCAATTTTATTTTAGTTAGCACCTTACATAAAACTTTTCATAGAAATCCATAATTTTATTGAAATGCGATGTAGGAACCGGCCTCTGCTCCAATAAAGTAACAAGGAATTTGAATTCGTCTAGGCTAGACATTTAAACAATTACTAAACTTTAGTTTTCCAAGCTAATACTTTTCTTCCATCGAGTATAAACCACTCACCGAGAACAAAAGATCAAGTTATAAATTCTAGCTGGTAGGCGTATCCTACTATCTGCAAGCATATGCAGATAGTTATAGATGTCCTCTTACAAAATCAATTATATTTATTTCAATATAAATTCTAGCTGGTAGGCGTATCCTACTATCTGCAAGCATATGCAGATAGTTATAGATGTCCTCTTACAAAATCAATTATATTTATTTCAATATACCATATGGTTAAACTTTCTTTGTTTCATAGTTTAAAGAGAAATTATTAAAATAAATTTATAAAACAAAATATTAAATTATTAAATTAAAAAAAAATTTAAATTCATTGAATTAATATTAAATTCAATTAATATTAAGTGAATATTTTTATTCACAACATTCATTATTTGATATGAACTATTTAATCACAATATAAAAATAAAATAAACTGATTTGGTTTTAACTGAAATGATTCCCTACAAATATGTAATGTGTAGTTTTCAAATAAACCTTTTCATAAAAAATTATTACTTTTAATTTGATGCAAACATGCAATTTTATTGTTTATTAATATTGCATAAATTACATACGATATTCTTTTTTTTTATATATTTTTTATTGGTTTTATAAGTATACCACATTGTATATAAAACAAATTATTAAAACTATCATATCGTGAAATATTATTTTTTTACTAAATTAATAATCATTTATATTAGTTTGTAAGATAAATTTTTGTTTGTTTAGATATCTAGAATTTTAAAGCGTATAAAAACTCTACTATGAATAATAGACAAACTGAACCTAAAATTATTGTACTCAAATATAATATTTTTATATGAAATTGAAGCAATAAATTAGACATATGAATAACCTTAGTGTTGTTTTTTTATTCAGTGAGTGTTATTCATTTGAAATTAAAAAAGATTTGAAATATTTGTAGACATATTATATGTAAAAAATGTTATAGAACATTTGAGAGCACCAGTTTCTATTTATTCTTATATAAAGAATGCAGAAATTTCTAAGCTGAAGACGATATTTATGGTATATGATATGATATTTACAATATATAATATAAATGAATGATAGATATTGATATATGCACTCAACAAGTGAGAACTCTAAGTAAAGACAAAATACTTTTTTTAAATCAAATTTATTTTATTTTATTAAATGAGTTATATTTAATTTTTTGTTATCATTTATTAATAATTTTGTTTTTTCAATTTCTTTACAGTTTTTTTATCACAAATTAATTATCACAACATGTCATATATGATCGGCATCTTAGTGGCACTTGTGTCAATAGCTACAACATGCACATCACTGCCAGATGTAAGTATTATGTATCATTTCATACCAGTATATGTCTTTAAAGAACAATCAATTCTATTTTGATAATAGAATATTAGTCTGAACTTCTTTTTCGATACTTATATTAGAGATACTTTTTTTTTAAATGTTTTAAAATTAATTTAGTCGGAAGAATGAAATTTAAAATATTAACTAATATTATTATGTTTAGCGTACGATTAAAATTAGTGCATGTTTAATACGAGTTGTGTAGAATTCTAACTATTATTTATTTAAAAATGAACCTTCAGTACAGTATAACTCGCCCTAAGTATTTTGGCACCTGGAGACAACGCCGCCTGTTCATTTTAAACAAAAAAAAACGTGTGCATTTCGAAATTAAAACAGTCTTGTTTTATTTTGCTTCTTCCTTGTGTCAAATATTTGGTTTAAATAAGTACCTGATATGCATAAAGTAAATAGAACTTGCGTCCTAAGTAAGATAATACAGCCTTGCCACAATAGTGTAAGTTATATATCCTATCATGGAGTCAGTGTTTTTTATTTTTTATAACCTGAGTTACCGACTCTTTATCTACCTGGAGTTATTCATATTTTGCTGATAGCATAGTCAATGGCATTAGGATTGACTATGACTTTAGATTCGTTTTTTTTATATATTAAATTTTATAATTTCTTCAATAAAAATTATTAATCTGTAGATCTTCGTAGATAAAACGATAGGCCTTATAAAGTTTCTTCATCGTATATCCTCGATAATGCTTAGGGATTATATGTATCATAAGTATACATACCTACTTAGTTTTATAAAAACCAACATGCACTATCAATAATTTCCTCAAACAGCATTATTCATTTTACAAACCTTGTTACTACTTAAGAACAATAGTTGCTTGCCACAAGTCACAAGCTAGCTACATTGTATGTGCGCACAATGACAACAAAGCGACAACGACAGCAATTTTACGATTTGTTTCAACTGGCCCAGTTGACTAGACTCTATTTGGCCAGTAGTAATAGCTTGGCAAATTTGGCTTATTACGCGTTCCTACTTATGTGCTCAGAGTCATTATGTGCTACAAAAACAATTTGTCCAGATCGTGTTGTTTTTGAACGAATGACGGATATTGTGAAATTCTTTTTTGATTGCAATTTGTAGGACCACATTTTTTACTTATTTTTTTTTTAATTTCTTAAATGATTTAATGCAACGATAGTAAAACTTCTAACGACTGAAGCGCGCAGAAATGAAAACAACAAAAAAAATATTGCTCAAAAAGTGATTACTCATACGCTATGTTGTACTGCGCAACCATTTGTGTACTGAAATGAACTGAAAAAGACAAACCATAATTTTAATGCTAATAAATAAATATCTTTACTGTTTTGTTTTAATTATATTTTATTATATATTTTTGGCAAAAACTATCACAAAAAAAAAATATCAAAATCGCTCAACATTAATTACGACTAATTGTAATTACTTAGTATTTTTCTACAATGCACAACAATCAAATGACATTTCTGTTTTTGTTCAAAAAATACAATAGTATAGACTGTAATGGATAAGTAATAAATTCATACCGAATTACACAATTTGTCTGTACAAAACGCCGGTCAAAGTCACAAACTTATTAAGCCAAAAATACAAAAGTACAAACCCAAAAAAAATCAAGAGAGTAAAAAGTGCCACTCCACAAAGAAATCATTCAGTCAAAACCAACCTGACCTTGTGTTTTTCTTTACTTATATCTTTTCATAAAATGTTATACTAAATAAATAAAAAAAATTTGTTTTATTTTTGTTAAAATTAGCAAGTAATTTTGTTAAATACGAAAACTATTATGACAACGACTGTAAAAAGTTCAGGGTTCAAAGCATTCTTTTTTGTGAAAAATAATTTAATATTTTATAATTAAGTTTGCAATTTTGTAATAAAATTTGTGTAAATTTGAATTATTGTGACAATTTTTAGTATAATGAGTTACTTTATACTATTAATAGTTAATATGCCCAAATATTACAATTATAATTATTTTTCTTCTGTAATCCATACTCTTTAACGTTAAGACAATATATAAAAAAAATTGCATGAAAAAAAATATATCTCTAAGGGGTTAAAACTTGAATTATTTAATTAATTATCTTCTCTGCAAGTATCGATTTAAACTAAAGTACATTTTTGTTACTTATTACTATCATAAATTTTTTTGTGATATTTGTCTAAGGAATATTTGTAAATTTTAACTCAGTAATGTAATCTGAACTTAAATATTCGTCTATTCCATTTTACACATAATTTTATTGACAGTTTTCGATAATAAATCGATCAGAGCAAAGAGCATCTTACACATCCAAATTTTTACAATGAACCAGCTATTTGAGAAGTAGAAACTTATCTATATCTTTTTGTATTTAAGTAATAATTAATTAAATTAATTATTAATTAATTATTAAGCTTATTGTATTTTTATCTGTATTAGTATGTTTCAAATCACTTTCAACATGAAGTAACAGTATCAATAAAATCAGTTATGATTTTAAAAAAAAAATTAGCTATCTTTCATTTGTGAAATACACACAAAAAAAAAAATTATTGCAATTCCGAAGAATTCAACCTTTCGACTACATGATACCTGTAGTATCTTCCATGCTTGTATTGCTGACACACATAATAATTTTTTGATTTAAGACTACAATCAATATTTATTTTTAGATTTAAATACTTGAATTAAAATTTGAGTACTCATTTAATCATTGTACTCTAACTATGCTGTATTTAATTTATTGACCTATAATCCTGTATGTACTTTCTGTTAATGCAATTTGTAATTGCATGTATATGTAATGCATTAAATAAGAATTGTATTAATGATAAAGAATTTTAATAATTGCTAAATAGGATATGCTACCATGTAAATGGTTTCTAATTAAAAAATTTTAATAACTCAATTATACTCTTCGAATATAAAAACGGACGTGATTGTAGCGCTCTAAAAATATCAATTATTCATTTATCATTTGATCATTTAATTTATTATTTTAAATATATTTTATTAATAGTAAACTTCTTAAATTCTTTACAATTAATGCAGAATATTAATTTTTAAAATCCTTGACCGAAGCTATTTAGAACATGTTCTGGTGAGAAAATTAATAAATCAATTTGAATTTTTTTATAAACATTTTTTTACACTTTTGAACTTTTATTGATATTTTATCAGCTAAAATAAAATCAATTTCATGCTTCATTTAGTTTGTACCAAAGATTGTGTTGCCTTGAGAACTGCTATTAAGCTATTAAGTAACATAAACAACTAAAAAAATGTAGAAAAAAATCTATAAATATATAATTAATAAAAATATAATTAATTAACAACATATTTTAAGATAATCACATATAAGATGTTTTAATTATTTCGTTAACTAATTTTCTTGACAGTTGGAACATATTATAATTGGAAATGTGTATTCATCATAAACTTCAGTCCATCATTTAAGTTGACCAATCCATAATGTCAGTTAAGTTTAACAGTTTCTTTTTATGTATATTGTAGGATGCTCAGTAGTAGACATCAGTTGTTAAATGACTCGAAAGAGAACCGAAATAAATACTCCAAAACTAAAAAAGATATATTTTTTATTTATTTGAAATATAGAAGATTGTATTTATATAAAACTTAAGATAAGTGTTGATAAAGTTTATGACTATTCGAAAACTCAAAAAGACATATTATTTATTTATTCCAAATATAAAACTTGAAGCGAGTGTTGATAAAATTTTTTGAGAATTGCAAAAATTTATTAGGTTGGTTCACTTTCATTTGAATGTGGAAGTCGTGGCCTTTTTCTAGACTGAATATAAACAACGCTAATCCATAGTATATATTGATATTATATATATATATATATTTATTTATTTATATTTATTTTATGAATGTAGTAAAAGACTTTTTAATTAAAAACTTTTTTATATTTTATCTCTATCATAATTTAACTTTAATTATTTGAAAGGAAAATAGCGCACCACTACTTATGAGATCTATTGTGTTAACTACGATTGAAATCTTTTAAACCAATTTAAACAGAGTAAAGCAATTGAAATATGTAACAAAATCCTTTGATTTAACACTTCACACCTTATTTGGTTCAATGAACGACGAACGATTGCTAGATACGAAGATATAAGATTAAGTTGCAGGCGTTGGTTTTATTTTTTATTTCAAAGAATCTACAGGATTAATGTTTTCTTTGATGAGGTTGCTGTTAATAAGGTCATGCTCAGTAATATAGCACTGAATATTCTGGGTTGAGTTTTATTTAAATTAAGAAAACTGCTAGTACTAGTTAGTTTGCTAGTTTGAATCTAAAAATATGGATATTGTTAATGGTAATAAATATGCTCCAACTGATCACCTCAAAATTTTGTTATCAGCAAATATTATATTTATATAGTAGTATAACTGCACACATATATATGTGATATATGAGTAATTTATAAATATACATATGTGAGCATATTTTTCAGCTTAATGCTCTTCATGATATTTTGAAACCAAAACTACTCAAATCTATGTTAAGCTTTCAGAGTTCAATTAATTTCACTCCATTTTCCGTCTAAACTACTCTTTTAAATTTAAATTTGCATAATATTTTACTCAAAGCTTTTTAATCTTATGCACATTGTTTTAACTAAGCTTTTTCATTGCGTTAAAGCATTGAGTAAAAATATTATAGAGTCACAATGACTCAATTTTTAAATTTTCAGCAACAGGCACGGGAGGGCGGAGTGAAGATATTACTTCTTTTTGCGCTGCTGCTAGATCGGCCGCGCTTATGCTTGTTCTTTCTTAAAATTTTACTATTGATGAATGAAGGACAAAAATGAAAACAAAAAACAGATTTGCTTGTTTACGAAGGCAGGCAGTACAAGAAAAGAGTCAAATTAGTTTTTGGTGTAATTATTTGTTTTTGCAATTAATGCTTGGCACCAGCAAGCAGCACGTAAAATTGCATGCATTTAATATCACTTCATAATGCAAATAAGACAATCATCCCTACTTGTTTGGAAGTTTACTGACCTACATATATATATGTATGTGTATAAATGTATATTTATAAACATATGTACTTTTATTTGGAAGAATATGAATATTTTTTGATCTTATTTTAGAAACATTTAAAGCAAATGAAACCAATTTCAATTTTTTGTTTTAATCAGGTATAATAACAGTTATATGTATGTTATATTAGTATTAGCTAAAATAAGATAATTGTATGTAATTGACCATGTGCGAGTTCAAGTAATTGATGGTAAATTGAGGAAAATAGTAAATTATGTCCGTATGGCAGCGAATGTTGGTATTTACCAGAATTTCGAGTGGGGTAAATTAGGTAAATTAGGTATTACTTTCTTTAAGATAACTTTTTATAAAATGTATAATAAAAAAATAAATAAATTTGAAAACTTTTAAAATAAGTGCAGCGCAAAAAATCCCTAGGAAATTTCAGTTTACTTTACGTTAATTTACTCCAACTCGTACACGGCCTTTTATGGGAATTAATGAGAATAAAGTATTAATTACTCTTTTAGAAGAGTAATAATACAAAATATGAAAATGCAATAACTAAATAATAACGAAATAGTAAATCAATTGTTTTGTGCTTACGATCTCGTTGTGTTCTTTTTCTGATATAACTTATTATTAAAATTTAAATAAACTTTCATATATATTAGCATAAATATTTATATTTAGTTATTTGAATTCAATATATCTAATTATTTTAAATAAAGAATTATGTCCGTAATTTCAAAGAAAAATAAAGACATTTGCTGCATTTCTTCTTGCAAACGTAGTCGCCGTTTTGACGAAGGTGTAAAATTTTTTTCTTTTCCGGCGTACGATACCGCATTGGGTCAAATTTGGCGAGAAAAATGTAATATTCCTCTGAGTAAGTATCAAAACAAAATGAAAATTTGTGATAAGCATTTTCCTGCCTCAGATGTTGGGAGTAAATTTCTTAAAAGAGCAGCGGTACCGATTTATTTCTTAGACGGGGTAAATGAAGAGGACGACTATGACTTTTCACAAACCCAAATAATTCCTAATTACGACGAAAGTGTTGAGACGACCAAATCCTGTTGCAATTGTGCAAAAAGTAAATGCGCCGAATTTTATAGAAAGAAATTCTACAGAAGCGCTTGTGAAAATGCAAATTTAAAAAAGAAAATAAAAATATTGCAACAAAGAGTTAAAAATAAATATCCACTTGTTAAAGCAATTGAGGCTAATAACAGTATTAGTCGCGAGTCAAAAGCGTTGTCCAAGATGCTTGTAGGATCTCGAAATAGGGAGTACGATGAAGCGTCAAGAGAACTGGCTCTTAATTTGTACCTAAAGTCTCGTTCAGCATATTTATTCATGAGGAACAAACTAAACCTTACGTTACCCCATGAAAATTCTATTATAAATTGGACGCCCATCAAGAATTTGCAACCTGGTTTTAAAAATGAATGTTTCCATATGCTTGCGAAAAAAATAAGCATGCTTAGGCAGATTGACCGAGAGAATGCAATACTTATTGTTGACGAAATGAAATTAAGGCCAGAGCTACGGTATAACTCGGTATTGGACCAAATTGATGGTTTTGAAGATGTGGACTTTTTCAGAACTGATAAAATTGGTAAAAGCATATGCCTGTTCATTGTGAAGGGAATGTTTTCAAATTGGTCATTTATATTAAATTATTTTATTACTGAAAATGGCATGGATGGAGACTGCTTAAGTAATATAATATTGGAAAATTTGCGGCTCCTCAAACATGAGCTTGGTACTATTGTAAGAGTTATTTCTTGCGACCAAGGTTCAGCAAATAGGAAAACATTCTCTACCTTTGAAATTGTACCTGAAAAGCCATTCTTTGATTTCGAAGACAACAAAATATTTTGCATGTATGATTTTCCGC
>NC_051847.1:9551730-9555129 GCF_002237135.1 Teleopsis dalmanni
AGTTGTTTATAATAAATAAGCTTTGTTAACAAAGTATTGTTAACAGTTTAATAATTAAAACTTAAAATAATTTATATTTAACTCTGTATTTCTGTTTTATGTTTATTTATGTTTTTCAAGTTTCTTCAAAGAGCAGTAATATTTTTTATTTTAGTGTAAAAACTATTATTAATAATTTCATTCAATAAAGTAGTTAAGTTAGATGTTGCTATTGTCCTCATTACAAAATGAACTTACTTTCTCTTGTTAATATTTTATATTTATTCTTCTATTGTAATATTGTTTTAAATAGTTTGTGGTAAATATAAATTTGACATCTAAATATTATAGGTACTCTTTGAAAATGTGTCAGTGCCCTTCTTAAGCTAGAAGAAGATCAAAAATCTTCGGATCCCCTTTTTTTCACCGACCTGACTGAGCTGTCATTCTATAATTTTACGGACCTGACCAAGTGTATAGAAATGTCAGGTTGGTTTTCTTTTTACCTAATGGAGGACTCGTTACCTTTTTCGGCATTGGCTGTATACTGATTTAAATCTATGTACGTACCAATGCTACTCCTGTGGTACCACAATGGCCCATTATTTGAGCTTAAATGGGCTATTTAGAAACAAGGCTGCTACTCCAACCTACCTACCAACCTAATCGCCATGAAATAGAAAATATGTGTCATATATCGGAGTAAGTTCGATTTTCAAAAAACCAGTCTTATTAAATCGTAGCAATACTAAAAACCTGTGCAAATTCATGAAAAGTGTTTTAAGTTACAGAAGATTAATTATTGAAGAATTTATATGAATAATTATTTTAATAATATGCACCACTTTTTATATGCCAGTCTGACACACAGCAGATATGTTTTTTTCAGATATGTTTTTAAGTAAAATTCTATAATTTTTGTTAGTGCTGTACTAATTTCCTTGAATCAATAATAAATAATAATAAATAATAATATTCACAAAAAGGAAATGGATCATTTATTTAGATACATCCTACGAATTATGTTAAGTGATAGAATAGAAATAAGAACAAAAGTGTAATACACTTTGCACAGCATGAAGTCCTAGTAATTCAGTTTCAAATCATAGTTTAGGTAAAATCTTTTATCGTCAAAATTACATTCGCGAATTAAAAAATTTACTTTACAGTAAGCTTTCTACTAAAGCATAATAACGCATACAAACGCACAGATATTACTGTTATACACATATACGTATGGGATTTCAATAAGAATAACAAGTTGGTTTCATAGGTGTATGTACTGCGCTAACAGTGCGATACAGCGAAACTGGAGAAATAAAAGAACAAAATTCTACAAAAATATGTGTCGAAAAATTAATAATATATTTTTGGGCTTTGTGTTTCGTAAAATATTTATAATGTTTAAGAAAAAATATATTTTTTAAAATATCATAATTGATGGAAAAATATTATTACTGTATATGAAAAAATATGCAAGCCATGTTTTATATTTTAATTTTAATACTTTACATATAACAAAACAAAAATAAATTTCAACAAAAATTTTTATATCCTCATTGTCAAAACATTTACATATCTTTGTATCAATATTCGTTTATTTGTATTTTTTTAACAATTTTTTTAATAAATTGCATCTGCTTAATTAAATATATAAATACCGGCGCCTTTTGTAGTAATAACTTCAAGCTGTTTTTTTTTTTTAACTGTATTCATTGAAAAGTAATGACGTTCAACCGTTTACAAAGTTCATTATCAATGTCCCAATGGCTATATGTACATTTATTTTCATGGCTATTGCTATTTCCTCTACTTGCAGTTCGTCATTAATTTTACTCTCTTTTTTGGTATTTTTATAATATTTTTAGTATTGTCATGTAAAGCTTGTTTGGAGTTGCTTTTATTCATTTTAATGAATTTGACTCTCTTAACAGCTGCTCACCCTGCAAATAGCGCCCAAAAGTTGGCTGTTCTTACATACGAGTATGTACACAAATAAAGCTTTTCATTCATAACCTTGTAAAATGCGAATCGCGTGTATGCCAAGCAATCAATGTGTGGACTGTTACTACAATTAAATAATTGCATTCGCGGTGCTTATATGAAAATTAGCACTGTTAGCACCAAAATTAATTAATTTTTAAAAGATTTTCAAAAAATATTCTTTTTACAATTAAAAATAATTATACATTTTTATTTAAAAATTGTTTAATAAGAAAATTGTAACAATTCGGAAATATATAACATGTTTTAATCGTTTTTTCGAGTTAACCGAAGCCCTCAGGGCAAGTGCACTTATTATCACAGTTCACACGATTCAAATGGGAATGATTCAACTGTTACCATATGTGTGGTGTGTTTGTATAACAGTATATTGGTGTCTCAGTTTGTTGTTGCTGTATGCAAGTTATAAAATGTTAACAGAGTGTATGCGTTCACGTTCGGAACAGCTGAGCGAGTGGGTGGCAAGAGAGTAATGAAACGCAGACGAAAGTGCAAGGCCAATTATGAGCAGGAGCAGACGCAATAATAAATGAATTGAGTGAAGTGAAAACAAAAAAGAAAAAAGAATAAAGTCCAAAATGAAGCTGAAGGATTTTTAATAGTTCAATGTTACTATAGATTACTACATTAGAAAAAGGACAAAAAGTGTCGAGTATAAGTTGTCAATGCAATTTTAAATTTCAATATTTTAAATAAAGGTAAGAAGTTAAAAAGAAAAAAAAAATATTTTATTATATATATATTTATATTTTTTTCAATAAAACTCTTCTTAAGATATTTCTTCAGTTATAATTTTAGGTTAATTTTATAAATTAATGATAAGGTGGCTGAAATATAAACAATAATAACGGTTGAATATATTTATATAGCAATGGCTTAATGCGTTTGTTCTATAAATACTTCTAACTGATTTACTCGTGTTGAGAGAAACGAAAAATAAATTATATTGAGTTTAAGTATTAATTTAATTAAAAACTTAAGCAACTCATATCTAAGAATACATTGGCCCACTAAGACACAGATCTATCTCATGGATTAACACTAAATTATATTTCATAATCGTAAAAATTTCTTTACAAAAATGGTAATTTATATATATAACAAAATAACGAATTATCACATATTTATATAGAAATATATATATATACATATATATATTTCAGAATTTGGTTATAACCATTATTATATTAATATTAAAAACAGATCAATTTTATTCAAAACATCATTGAATTTTTTCACCAAATACGCTCCTGTGCAAATTGAAGTTGAATCGAAAGTGTTATGTTAAAGGCCACCCAGTTTGGTGGGTTAACATTTTGGTTTATGTTTAAATTATAAATGAATTTCTTTACTCTGTTAAGTGTAGTCAATCTTTTGCTTATTGAGCAATTGTCTCCTTTTATTCACATCACTCAT
>NC_051847.1:9555229-9572203 GCF_002237135.1 Teleopsis dalmanni
AGTTCATTGATCAAAGTCATATCATCATTTGACAAATAGGTTGGTAACTTAAAGTCATTTAAGTTAGATTTAGTTTTGAAATTTTTTATTATTTCTTCCCATTGATCTCTATTAGTAGTTTCAACGTCGTTTTTAGACTTCTCCTTTAACTGCATTCCTAGTGCTTTTGTCCAAATATTTTTTTCTTGATGTTGCCACTGCTCATATTGCTCATTAAGTAATTTTAATTCAGCATTGATTTCGGGATTCATAGGTTCTAGGAGAAGTGACTTTGCCAAAATATTACGAGCTCTTTCATATTCACCTATTAAAAAATATTTATTTGTTATAGCCGTTTTTAGTAATTTTATATCGTTACTTACCGAGCATACGCAGGGCTTTGCCTTCTTGAAATAGAATTTTGCACGACGGTTTCTGTTTGTCTAAATTACGTACTTCCCTGCACATTATACAAGCTTTCTTTGGATCACCAACTTTATTGAAACATACCGCTAAATTTGTATACAATTTAATCAAAAATAACTTCTGACCACGTTCCTCATCTTCATTCTGTAAGCTACAATAGCTTAGTACGTTGGCAGCACGTTGAAACGCAGATATGGCATTTCTGTACATTTGTTGTTTAAAGAAATCTAAACCTCTTAAATGTATATCTTTTACTTTTTCGACAACTATAGTATATTTATTACGATCTTCGGGTTTAATACTCATATCTGCAGTAAGATTTCCTATCAAATCAAAGGAAATTACGTCTATAATGAAGAGACCATCAGCTTTTGGCTTAACACGTGGTGGGCAACCCATTTCATGGAATAATAAATTGTAGTGTATGATGAATGTGGCGCTCTCGCCTTGATACATAGATTGAACAGCTTTTTCCAAACCTGACAGGACTTCACATTGACCGGTATAAAAAGTGAATTTAGCTCCACGTAAAAAGGAAGAATCGAATGGGACACTGTCACCTTCCCAATAAGCATTGTATTTTATACATACACGTGCGTTGTCCGGAACTAAACCTTTTTCCTTACAACCAACAGCAGTTATTTTCTTATGAATATCATCTGATATTTTTACCATATCTTGTTTAAGTTCCGCAAACGGTTGTGTCCAAGGCGATGGAAACTGAGATATTATAGTTTCGCTATCTTCATTCTCATCGTCAGAGCCAATGTTGAGCTCATCGAACATATTATTTTCGTACTCATCCGCATTTGTGCTAATTTCGAAATTAGCGCCATCACTCAATAGTTGACTGTAAGAACAAACAAAACACAGCTTTAGTTTAATTAATTATAAATACTTTTTGAAAATAACAAAGTTATTAGAAATTCGGTATCGGTATACAGTTATACTATACACATGTACATAAAATTTTTAGATTTTTTTACATAAATTTTCTTTAAACAAATTACACTAATGATATTGGGTCCTTTAAAACAGTGCATGACTCTTCTACTGCATTATTAAGCTCCATATTTATTAAATTATAAAAATATTTTCGATATTTTTGTTACATTCAACTAAAATGCGCTTCACAACAAAAAGTAACAAAAAAAGCCGCAATTAAACTATTCTTTGCCCGCAATGCTTAATTGGACTTACATTATGGCAATTCACAATAGAACTGCAGTTTACAATAATCTACCAACTAATGTCACAGGTAAATCAAATGCTGATCAAATATTCAATGAAGGTATTTAAGCAGTTCTGATAACAACGTTTCATCAACCATTTTAGATAAATTATTCACACAATGCACGTATTTTTACAGTATTGATAACAATGTTTCAGGAAGTAGCCCCATATTAACCAATATTTACACTATGTTCACTGTAATGCAACAAGGAATATGTGTTTAAACTGCACATAATATAATGTATGTAGAAATTAATCTGATTTAATTAATACTGTGGTTACATTACATGCGAATTTTATCTAGTGTATTCGTACATATTTTTTTTCATACAAACACGTCGCATGTTTCGGTTACATTAGTGGTAATTTTTTTTTCAGAGCTTTAAAACAACACCATTAAGTCTAGTTCAAAAAAATTGACATTACTCTTAATTTATATAAAATGCCATTTTTTGCTATAAGTTTTTGTTGTGTTATGTGGAATATAATATATAAAAATTGTAAACACTGAAAATTAATTAATTTTAATACAAGAAAAAAATGAATATTAGAAGGACAATGGTTTGCATTCTTATATTATAGGGGTATTCACGATGTCTGTGCATCGTTGCATATGCAAAATTATTTGATTTTATAAAAACAATTACTTTATTTATAATTCTGCACTTGATTTGGAAGACAATATTCAGGACCATATTTTCAACACCAATTGCCTCTTGCATATTTGGTTTTCAAGACTCTATTGTAAATAATACTACTTTTTTTTACTGTCTGCTGGGCAATATTTAGCGAAACTTTTAAGTTTTTTTTGATTTTGTGATTGTTTTGCGCAATTGTTTGATTATATATTTATTTTACGTCCAACAACGTCTGATCTTCTGGCTAAAAATTGGAAATGTGGCAACAAAAAGTGGACTAATAATGAGGTAAATCTTATTCTAAATTTCCTGAAGGAAACAGAAGGTTTTGACGTATATATGTTACATATATGTCTATCGAGTTTATTCCATTTATAAAATTAAAGTAACATGAAAACAACATAAACTTCTCAATTTTACTATTTCTACCTTTGATTGTACACGAACGAATGAATTTCAAACAAAATATTTTGTTTAATCAAGTATTCGCACGAGAGAGACACCACGTCACGCGAATAGTTCTTAGTAACTATAATAACTAACATATGATTACTTATAAACGTAACTTGTAAACGTAACCGCAGCCTAACTCAGCTATTGAATAACTGATATTAATCAATATATTTTTAACATATTTCATTGTCTACAGTGAATGATACATTATTTAATAATGAATTGTTATTATTGAGCAAACAGACCATAAAATTTTCGCACCAAATTTTGCAATTTATTATATATTTTATAATGCTGCTGGAACGAGTTTTTAGAAAATTTTCTGAATTGTTTAGATTAAAGGTGTATATTAACTCACAGATAATATATTTTGACAATAATTTAGAGTAATAAAGTATGTATTAATAAAGTAATAATTATGTAGGTAATATAAGATACTGGAACAAAGGTATCATTCTATGTGAATTAACAATCACAAAAATATACATCATGTTTTATTTGTAGTTTTGTGTTTATGGAGTATTTGTTTTGACTTTCGTGTTTTTAAATACTACTTAATATCTACAGCACATACTAAAATTTTTGTCCAGTGTAGCGTATTATACTAAACATATTTTTCGAATTGTTCTAGTTTAAAAATACAAAAAAATATGTGGATATTGATTCAAAATTATGTTATATATATAACAGCGAACTAACCCTGTTCGGAACACCCTACATTACATTGTAATCATGCCGTTAATATGTTTTTGTGACGTTAGATCACAACACTTGTTTGTATTTTGTTTTGTTTGTGGTTTATTTGTTGCGTTTGTTGTTGCTCTTGTGATTATGAAGTAGATTTCTCTTGTTTGATATATATGTTTATATTGTACTTTGGACTTTCTCTTTGGCGTGGTATAAAGTTCTTTGAGTACTTAAGAAAACTGCCTTCAAATTAAATTGGACATTAAATATTTATTATCAGAATGATTAATACTGGAAAATTAGCGGGACGTACTCTACTCATAACCGGCGCGTCTCGAGGTATAGGAAAAGCAATTGCATTAAAATGCGCTAAAGATGGAGCAAATATAGTTGTTTGTGCTAAGACTGCCGAACCACATCCTAAATTGCCCGGCACAATTTACACAGCTGCTGAAGAAAGTGAGTTTATATTAGTAAAAATGATCCAAACAAATGATTGAATGTATAAATTTTCAGTTGAAAAGGCGGGTGGAAAAGCTTTGCCATGTATTGTAGATGTGCGTGATGAGGCACAAGTGCGAACTGCTGTATCAGAGGCAGTAAGTAAATTTGGTGGAATCGATATTGTAGTAAATAATGCTAGTGCAATATCTTTAACACCCACACTTGGAACTGAGATGAAACGATACGATTTGATGCATAACATTAATACTCGAGGTACTTTTCTTGTATCAAAGGAATGTTTACCCTATTTATTAAAGAGCAATCACGCACACATACTCAATATTTCGCCACCACTTAATCTAAATCCAAAATGGTTTGGACCACACGTTGCCTACACAATGGCTAAATATGGCATGTCAATGTGTGTGTTGGGTATGGCACAGGAATTTCAGGATAAAAACATTGCCGTCAATGCGCTTTGGCCGCGTACTGCTATACAAACAGCTGCAATTGAAATGTTAACAGGAGCGGAAAGTGCACAATGGTCACGAAAACCTGAAATAATGGCAGATTCTGCATATGCGGTTCTTGTAAAAGAACCGCGTCTTAGCACTGGTAAATTTCTAATAGACGATGAAGTACTTGCAGAAGCAGGAGTTAAAGATATGACGCAATATGCCTGTAATCCGGCTAACGCAGATAAACTGATGCCTGATTTCTTCTTGGATGGCGAAGAGGAATCAAAAGGTGGTGCAATAGATGCCCCTGCTTCTGCTTCTTCAAAAGGCAAAATACCACAGGTGTTTGAAAAAATCAGCACACTTTTGTCAGAAGATATTGTAACAAAAACTCAGGCTATTTATCAGTTTAATATTGAGGGCGACGAAAAAGGTACTTGGTATTTAGATTTGAAGAATGGTGTTGGTTCTTGTGGCAATGGTACACCTCAACATACGCCTGATGCCACGCTAACAATGAAATCTCAAAATTTCTTTGATATGTTTGCGGGCAAATTAAAACCAGCTCCCGCGTTTATGTCTGGAAAACTTAAAATCGCTGGTGATTTACAAAAAGCCATGAAATTGGAAAAACTAATGAAAGCTTTGAAAACAAAACAATAGTTTCTGTTAACTCGGCCAGGATCAACAGCGGAAACATTTCTGCAAACAATTATAATACTTCGGAATTAGGAAATAGTGTTTGTTTTCATTTTTTAAAAAACACGAAGAATATTTTTTTATGTAAAAATATTTGGTTGAAGAAATAATAAATTTTTCTACAAATTATCAAAGATTCTAATACCACATTTATTATCTATTTGGAGTAATATGCAGCTAATTCTGCTTAAAAAAATAAATAAATAATCAAATCAGTAATTAAGAATTAATTTGGTTGCCTATACTACTTTCTGTTTCCAATCAATCACAATATGTCGTTGTGGTTCTAAATACTTCAATTTCCAGAACCGCTATTAATTTAATACAATAAAAACAACTAAAATGAAGTCATATAAAACGCAAGCTACTTGAACTATAAGAGAACTTTGATTTCATACTATTTTGTATTACAAAAACAAAAGTTTTTCTATTTACATATGTATATATTATATATAAAAGAATTTTTGTTTTTATATTATTCAAATTATAATACATACTTACCTCTGCTCACATAATTCCTAATTAAAATTTCAAGAGAGCTATATGCGCTTCCCTACTCTAGAAGCAGATTTAAAAATCTTCACGAAATGGAAGACTAGTCTATAGTAAAAAATCAAAAATATTGAGTTAAATATTTTCCTAGTTTTACGTCCTCTATTTATTGTTATTATTTTAGTATACATACGAAAATATTTAAATACCCTATGGAGATAGTTTAATTTAAACGGACTTCAAATTTCCTAATTTTATTCGACTTTCTTACTTTTATGTTCAACACATATTAGCATTGGTTTATTCAATTATATTATTCTTGAATAAATATTCCTCATAAGTATCTTTATCTGATACTCGTATATACTATAGAGTTGCCTGATATAAATTTCGACGCAACAGATAATATTACTAATGACTATGCAGAATTTTCGTAATTGAAAAAACAATTATTTTCTTCAAAAAAAATATCAAAATTTTATTGGTAGTGTTTAATACAAAAAGCAACCAGCATTAATTATATATTTCTGTTATAACTTCATGCAGCTTTCGATATTAATAATGAATACTTTCTGATATATTAAATAACTCATAATTGATTAATAATGATAGTTCTAAGCTAAGTTTCTTATAGTGAGAGTGAAGATTCTTATATCCATGATTTATATTATTGTGTTTTATAAACAAAATGTAAATAAAATATTAAATCAACAATTGCGAATTTAGTATGCAACACTATCTTTGTTTTCTACTTCTTACCGAGCAATTTATTCATTTCTTTATTTTGCTTAGTCATCTTAATATCAACGTCTTCAATTTTATAATTCATATTATCTAATAGTTCATTCTGTGACTCAATTTCGCCACCTAAGTCTGTAGCTAAGCATTTTAAGCGTGATAAATTGCCACACATTTCTTCGAGATTTGCTTCCAACTGCATTTCGAAAGGGTTATTGCGTCTTTGTTGTTGCATTTGTTCTCTTTGCTGATATATAGTAGAGTCATTGCGTATGCGACTTATAGGATGATCATCATAACGCTCTGTTGGTGACATTGCAGCTTTCTCGCTTGGCATTCCACTGTTTGTATTTGTGTTGGCGGTTGATTCCTGACTACCAGTAGGTGACAGAGTTGAACGTGGAGACTGTGCTGGATCACGGTTTCCTGCTAAATAATTTTTCAGTCCACCAAAAACACTTTTTAATCCATTTAAATGACGTTGACTAAAACGTAGTGTGGAATTGATTTCATCTAACTGATTTGATGTTTTCTCTAATTGTTCCCTTTGTTTTGCGAGTTCAATAGCAGTAGCCTTTCCCACTTCTTCAGTTTCATATAAAAGCCCTGTAAAAAATAATACAAATATTATTTAATACATTAGGTCTACAAATACAAATGTGAACATTCACTTACCTAAACTTTTCTGTGTGGAATCAATTGTACGTGCTTCAATTTGACGACGTTTTTCTGCATATATTTGCGTTTGGTCCTCGAAAGGATTTGTACTACGCGTTTTAACACCAGTGCTACTATGACCAGAGACTCGACTATTAGTGCGAGAACTATTCAGAAAAATATCATCATCAACATCCTCTAAGTCTTCACCATTTAAGTCAAAGTGATTATTCACTGGCTGCAGATAATTATCAGCCATAATTATTTAATTGCACACGTATTTCCAGAAAATACTATTTAATCAAATGTAGTTGTTTACACTTTAGGTACGACTAATTGAAAATTTCAATTCTATTCTATTTAGTTTTTTAATATAAACAATTGGATATAAGTACTGTTTTTATCTAAAATGAATTTTGATATTTGCTTCGACCTAAAAAATATTTTTCTTCTACATACTCCCCTTTGTTTTGATGATTAAAAATATTATGACAGCAACAAAAATACCAAATACCAAAAGTGTTCAATTCACAATAACGTAATTAAATCTTTTCACAAATATATACGTAGAAAAAGCAAGATTTTTTTTAAAAATATATATTAATGCGTATTTTTTCACAATTGTATCATAAATATTTAAATTATTTCAAGTTTCACTAAATATTTCTTGAATTATTTCTCAATTGAAAAGTACACTGTTTTTTTCAACATCATTAATTTAACACATATGTCAACTTATCGCCTACCGACTTATAAAGAAATGTTTTGAAATCATTTTAATTTAAAGTAATTTATTATGTTTTAGTCAAGCGTTGTATTAGTATATTTAACTGCTTAAATTGATTAAGGATTAAAAAATTCATTTGTTTTATGGGTCCCTTTTAAAAACTGAGAAAGAATGTCCGAAGCCAACGTATTATAGCGATTAAACATTTCTGCTCTTGTTGTCAGTTTACTGCTAAATGACAATAAAGAATTATCAAATATAACAAAATTACACATTATCTCTGGTATATTATAATGACAATTTGAAACTAAACTATTTTAAACATATAACTTTTATAACAAATATAAATTAATTCATGTCATATAAAATACTGACATTAATATACGTCCTCATATCCAACCGCTGACTCATTAGATTTTGTTTAATATAAACAATATTACGCATATTGCAAAGCCAATATATCTAAAAGGCTTTCATTACTTAATAATTAATAATTTACTAATCATTACAGTTCTTGGAATTGAATTTATACAATTTTGATATACCAAATTTTCCATTATTTTGAATTTTTCAAAATGCTGAATTCTATTAAATTGACTATACAAAATAATTCACAATATAACTTTACAATTCAATATTCACAATGAAAATCCGCACTTTATTATTATTTTGGCGCCAAGTGTTTAGTATGCATTGGTTTTAGTTTTGCTGATTCAATTTCGTAATTTTTAATGCTAAATTAAAATAAAAATGGTGTTCCAAAGAAGTTGCTTGCGCTATGCGCATACCAGTGGTCACACAAGTCTAATATATACCAAAGATGGTGAATCTATTATCACTTGTGGTTCAGATGGAGATATACGAAAATGGAAAGGTATAGACGACGATGATCCAACATCTACTTGCTTAGGAGAATTTGTAATATGCATTGCTGATATAGGAGATAAACTATTAGCTTCAACTGATCTTAATACACTGCAATCGTATACTTATCCTGATATAGAAAAAGCTGGTACTTTGTTACGTTTTACTGCGCCAGTCACCTGTGTGTGCATTAGGGACATATACACTGTTGCTGGCTCCGAAGACTGCTTTATTAAATATATAAAGAACGGTGACATTAGCACCGAAACTCAATTAGAAGGTCACGAAGGCCCTTTATTGGCACTGGATGTCAGTGCTAAAGGTTTATTGGCATCTATTGCTGGTGATGGTTTACTAAAAATATGGGATCTAAACAGCGGTACTGAAGTAAAAACCATAAACGGTTTAATGAAGACAAATAGTTTTGAGCGTGCGGAGTGTTTAGGCACTCCTGTTTTTGAACCAGAAAATGGAAACTCATTGGCGTATGTGCAAAAAAAGGAAATTTATGTTTTGAATACAAACAATTGGGAATTGCAATTTAAACTCACTGACGAACGAAATAAAGGCAACTATAGCTGTTGTCAATTTTCGAAGGATGGTCAATTTATTGCTGCAGGTACAACTGAGGGTGAAATAAATATTTTTGATTATGCACGCAAGCAAAGCATAAAGTGCGAAACGCCATCGTCAGAGTGTCAAGCAATCACTTGCATTGCTTGGGATACTAAAAATAATTTGGAGCTCGCTTATTGTGACGCTTCAGGACAATTGGGTACACTATTTTCTAGTGGTGTTACAATATCCGATGTAGCTAATGACGCCGAAGCTGATGAAGTTGACTTTGAAGATATCGATTTCGAAAGAAATAATGACGATGTTGTTGCGGGTAGTGACAACGGTTTCAATGACAATTATGATGATGATGAAGATGTTGATGGAGTCTCAATTGAAAAACTAAAGAGACAGGTAATGAAATCATCTGAAACTTATATTAATGGTGGCCTTACAGGTGATGAAGATACAAAAGATTCGTTAGCTAAATCTGTGCATAATGCAGATGTCGACGATTATGACGATGACAAACATAATTATGTAGTAAAGACTTACAAACAACAAGAAGCATTTCAGCCAAGTTCTACACCCAGCCACCTTGAGCATAGATATTTAGCGTGGAATAATGTTGGCATTGTTACTGCACACTCTGATGGTGCTGATGGTTCCATTGACGTTGAATTTCATGACACCAATATACATCATTCACTACATATAACAAATTACAGTCAACATAATATGGCTAGCCTAAGTTCAACAGTGTTGTCGCTTTCAGCTGAGGGTTCATCAAAATTGGTGTGTATTGCCTTAGCAGCATCTGGTAATAAAGAGTGGTCAGTTACACTACCAGATTGCGAAAGTATTGAAGCTTTAATAGCTACAACTAAAATTGTTGGTGTAGCTACTAACAATCATTATTTACGCCTTTTCACAGTTATGGGCACCCAACGTGAAATTATATCTATTCCTGGTCCTGTTTTAGCGTTAGCTGGATATAAAGAACGCATAATTGTGTGCTATCATAGTGCACCAGCTGGAGAACATAAGCAACAACATATATCCGCAATGCTGATACAAACTAATGGTTTAAGTTTACGAACCCAACATTTGCCAATACCTTTGCCTGCAGAGCGTAAAATGACGTGGTTAGGATTCACTGATTGTGGCTCTCCTGTTTTTACAGATTCAATGGGGCTTTTGCAGTTATTTAGTTTAAAAAGTAATTGTTGGTATCCTATTTGCGATAGTATGAAACAGAGTCAAAGCGTTTCGAATAATTACTTCATTATTGATGTATCCGAGAGAAGTCAAATCGTGCAAGCAGTACTATGCCGAGGTACATCGTATCCAATGACAAATCCACGTCCAATGATGCAAGAACTTAATATGCGATTACCTCTCTGTGATATGGATTCAGAAAAGTCAGAACTTGAAGATGCACTTATACGCGCCTCTTTCATGAACGTTGATGGAACTGATAAAATAATTAAAGAGAATGCCATTAAATTATTTGCATTGGCTTGTCGCACCGAAATAGAAGCACGCGCAAAAGAACTGATAGAAACGATTGCTTGTCCAGATATGCTACTTTTAGCTGTTAAGTATGCCACCAAGCTAGGTCGTATACATTTGTCTGACAAATTATGTGAATTGATGCCGCAAGTTGAAGAACAAAAAAATCAACGGGAAAAAGATGTAGCTAACGAAAATATACCGGAGTCACCTTTAGCCCAACTAAATGCAGAAAACTTTGTAGCGAAAAGCAGTAACACTCCAACTTCTACAACTAATTTGGCGCCAAAAAGTATGGAATTAAGTTTAGTCAAGCGTGTTTCCTTAAAACGGTTTGTTGGCTCGAATACCCCGACAGGTTTAAAGAAGTTTTCTTTTGGACCTCATTCAACTGCAACAACACCTACAAATACACAAAATTCTACTACTTCAGACTTAGACATGGAAATGCAGGAAAATGCGGAGGTTTCTTATTCCGAATCTAAATTGAGCAGCAGCGATAAAGATTTAACGCGCACACCGCTGAATTCAGTGAATCCGTTTGCAGCAAAACGTAAGATATCTGACGTAGATGGTAATCAAAAAGGTTTTGTATTTGGTTCGGATAAGCTAAAAATGATTAAAAAATAAGTTGAAAAAAACAAATTTTTTATGTTAATTAAGTAGTTATAAGTGTTATTTTAAAATATAATTAACAATCAATAAAAACCATAAGTTGCACTTAAATTTATTTATTTTAAATTTAATTGTTAACCGTAATATATACAAGGTGTACAATAATTTTCATATAATAATATATTTGATATAATAATATTTTCAATATAATAATATTTTTTAAATAATAATATTTTTTATATAATAATATTTGTCATATAATATTTTTTTACAATAATATTTTTTATAACGTAATAACCCGTATTTATTGTTTTTTCATAAAACTTTTGTTTTAAATAGAAATTATACGCTTCGTTTCGGGAATAAAACCATATTTCATAGTTAGCTTAGGTTATACCTGCGATCCCTAATGATATTTCATCGTTACTAATAAAGGACGCTACTTTTTTCCGTTAGAAGAGACGGAGGGTTAGGGTTAGAAGAGAGATCCACCTACATTGACAATATAATACATAACACAAAAATTTAGTAAGCTACAAAACACTGCCAGAAGAAATATTGTCTAGGTAGAGTGATTTAGGATATAAAGCCGTCCATTTAATGATATGATAGAGTGACAGTCTTGTGTACCAAAAAAGCCATCTGGAGCTCAAATAATGGCCCGTTGTGGTATAATGATATAATACATAACACAAAAATTTATTGAACTGTCAAAAAAATTTTTTTTGGATATATTGTCCCTGATTACACCACTAACCAATACACATAAAATTTCGTTTATTATAAATAGATTAAATCTTGATTAATAAATCAAAACTTACCAAATGCTAAAAAACCAAAGTTTTACTTTCTATTATGTTTTTCAAGATATCGAACTAATTCTCGTGCCTTAAAAATGTCTATTTTACACCTTTTATTTGCTCTTAAATCTCTAATTAATTAATCTATCTTTATTTAATACCACGACTCTGATTATTAAGGATAATGGTGTTAACCATAATGTATGTCTCCTAATCTAACGCGGACATATTAACAGTATTGATACACTTAACAAAATTCATTATTTAAAACTCTAATTCTCATTTAACTTAATGAAAGCTAGATAAAAGTACCGGATACATTTCTTGTATCCAGTCGTAAGCTTTGCTCGACGTGATGTTCTTGATAAAATAGCACAGCTCATTTAAAAACTTACCATTAATTTGGAAAATACTGTCTCAAAAGATTCCAATGTGACTATCATGGGTGCAATAGAAATAAATCTGAAAGTCTAGACAATTTTTAAACAACAACGAATTGTAAATAAAATCTGCGCAGTGAATTTATATAATAAATTTAAAACATAAATACCCGAAAATTTTATAAGTATTTTTAATATACACCTTAAAATATATAGGGGCCAATGATATTGATAGCAAATTTCAAAAAACAAATTGCTTTTCGTTCTTTTTTCTTTTGTACTCATGTTCGATAAGCTTTAATAGTTAAAGTTTTAAACAGTTAAGATATTAACTATTATAGGTTAATAAATTATTATACATAGTAATTAAAGATGATGGCAGCTCTGTTTAATTTAATCACCTGTTATAACCTCAAACTTGCAGCTGATCATTGTTATTAATTCAAAAATAACTATACGAACCGAAATGTTTAAAAGTTCTAGACAAATTAATATTAAATTATTATTTAACATTTGCATGTTAATGCAAAAACAACAAAAACCGCTGCTACGAACAATTTTGACACAACTGCAAGGAAGTAGAGCATCATGCCGTCATTATACAACACAGCCAGCATATGTAAAGATATTCGATAGAAATGCAAAAAAACTACAAAAAGGAGCGGGCTGCCATAAAGTGAACAAATATTATAAAATGATTTAATCGTATGCTATTTACATATTTATTTTACAGTCCAAATGTAGAGCTTTATGACTATTTAAAAGAGGAAGTTGGATTTCGTTTAGCTGATCGTATATTCGATATAAAGCGAGAAATCAAATGCGCAGCTGACATTGGTTGCAATCGTGGTTTTCTGTCGAAGCACGTATTGGCGGAAAGTGTAGGCCATTTAACATTATGTGATACAAGTCCGACAATGCTAGCGCAAGCACAGGGAACACCGGGTTTAAATATGACAAAACTCGAAGTTGATGAAGAGCAATTGGAAGTGAGTTTAAAACCTTTAAAATGTCTTACCAAATTTATAACACTCTATTAATACATAATTGGTTTATAGTTTGAGGAAAGTTCATTGGACTTAGTGATATCAAGCTTAAGTTTGCATTGGGTAAATGATCTACCAGGCTGTTTTACAAAAGTTATTAAAAGTTTAAAACCCGATGGAGTATTTATAGGTTCTCTTTTTGGTGGTGATACATTATATGAGTTGCGTGGAGCATTACAGTTAGCCGAATTGGAACGACAAGGTGGCATCGCTCCACATATATCACCTTTCACACAAGTATTATATTAATTTATCATATTATTTGTGCGATTTTATTTAAAAATTTTATTTTAATAGATACGAGATATAGGAGCTTTACTAAATCGAGCTGGTTTTACCATGCTTACAATTGATACAGATGAAATTGTTGTTGGATATCCATCAATGTATGAGCTAATGTGGGATCTTAAAGGTATGGCAGAAAATAATGCTGCTTTCAATCGTCCTGCACATATAAGTAGAGACACTTTAATGGCAGCTAGTGCAATTTATAAAGAACTGTATGGAAAGGTAAAAACAGCTTTTAGTTAAATAAATACTCATTTGTTTTATGCACATTTCCGTTTTTATAGGATGATGGTGTTGCGGCTACATTTCAAATAATTTATTTTGTTGGTTGGAAACCAGCCCCACATCAACCGAAACCATTACAACGCGGTAGTGGTGAAGTTTCATTAAAAGACTTAGGAAAAATAATTGAAAGCGGTAGTACAAAGATGAAAGATAAAATCGATAAAAAAGATACAATAGAAACAAAGTAATACTTAATAATTAAGAAAATAAATAAATAATGATAAAATAAATTTTATCATGTAGTTAATTTTATAATATAGTTCATTCTTAAATATTGAAATAATATCGTAGTGGTAGGTGTTAAGTCGGTGAAATATATTGTGTAACATCCCCCAATTTTATCTACTTACATACTGCTATTGTTAACAAATTTATGTGGTACTTTTATCTAGTTTTGAATAAACCGAATGACTTTTAGAATAAAGAATAAAAATAATAAATTTAAGAGCAGATGAGGGCAAAGGATTTAATAGTAGGTGAAATATAATAAAAAGAAAAAAGTGATGTTAAGCTATTTGGAATTTTCTCAAGTCGCAACATACTAACTGGATTTAAAACTATTCTAGCTCGATTATGGGTGATTCAACTATTTGCGGAAAAAAAAAAATTTACTATAATAAATTAGTTGAAAAAACCAAAAATTTACTCATTTAAATATATATACCACAAAATGTGAGTCTTCTATTTCGCACTTGATGAATCGTATGTTATGTCCTATGTTAAGTCAATTTTGTTGTAGTCGTTAGTTGGGATGTATTCTTATACTTGTATTCATTTTGTTGCGTTCTTTTGCCATTTTGTATATATCTAACTCAAGAATAAATTAGTTGTATGTGAAACTCTGAAATTTAAAGTGCGTTTCCTTCTTGTTTTGTTGAAGCTAAAGTTTTTCCAATAAAGTTATAAAGAAAAAACTAGTAAAGTAAATAGTTTTCGTCATCCTACTTAACGATCAGATTTTTAAGATTTTAAATCAGTAAAAGCAAAAAACTCCATCATCTCGGAAATCATCTTCTACTATTACTTTCAGTGTTGAACAAACTTTCCATTCCCAAATATAAAGCAGAGATCTTCTGCTTTATGCATAATTATTTTAGCCTACGCATGAAGAGGGTCAACATATGTATATGCTGTAGAGATGGTTGAGCTTTCCAGTCTAATCTTTTTATTGTTTCTTTATGAAGTTGACATTGCTACTGCACGGACTACACTTAAACGATCAATAGCTTTATGTAAATTTTTGAAGCCATTTCATTCCCTTGAGTTTTATAATAAGAGTATTATAATAGCAATTTCTACTACTTAAGAAATCTGATAAGGGTATGAAGTATGAGTTCTAGATTTATAAATAGATGTTCTATATAGCGAATCCCACTTATATGTGATTTTAACTAACTACTGTCAAACAATATTCTGTTACAGCAAATAGATTTTACTCGAGAGAACAATCATTATATTTCAACAGTGTTTCCGTTGATTCATAGTATACCTGACTGACTGTTTAATCATAACTGTTAATTAGTGTTTTCATAACTGGAAGAAACCGAAGATATTGTTCTTGTCTGCAGGGGCAACCAGTAGTTGGTCGACTGTGCAGTCGAGTGGCTTTAACATGTAGACCTGGACGTTGTTTCGCTTTTGATATATCTGAACATTTGAGTTTAGAACCCGGAGAAAATTATCTACCGCAGGGCATAGTTTTTACTAGTTATATGATTTATAAATGTTAGAAAATAATATGTGATATACTCAAAATATTTGTTTGTATTTTTATATACTTTATTTTTGTTGTGACAACTTAAATTAAAAATAAGATTTTTTAATTATAAATTTTACAGATGTAATATAATTTTATCACTTTGGTTTACAAATTTTATTTAATATTTTCAATAAAGAATTAAAATATATTTAACTTACAGAGTAAGTGTTTACGTAAAAAAATAATGATATCTTATGCGGTGTAGTAGTAGCAGGGGATATTTAATCTAATTTAGCACAAAGTTCTTTTTTGGAATTACTTTATGAATTATATCTTAATAAGTTAATTAAGATATATAAATTGCAATTTGACTTTCAGTAATATAATGACTAATAGAGAATAAGAAACTTCGGAATACGTATTTTTTTATTATTGAAACATTGTTAAAAAAATACCTTAGTTGTGAATTTAATTTAGAAACTATTTCATGTACTGGTTTCGAACGAATTACTTTTGTTGTATTTAATACAATTTTATTCAACAATAATGAGCTTTTCGTTTATTACTTTATAATAATATTGTATATATAACTTCATAAATTGGACGTAACTTTCAACTTCTTTAAATACATTTGACATTTGTTTTGGTATTGATAATTTTTATTTTTTTTATGATAATATTAATATTCTAACAAATTTTGTTTTAAAGGATTTAATACAGTTTTTTATTTTTATAATCAATATAGTTATATATATATAAATACTAGAATTATTTAAATAAACTTAATATTAAAATTTTAAATTTTTAGATTGCTTTTGGAAAGGTCTCATTTTTAATCAAATGTTTAATTTAGTTTATATTTAATTTTATATAAGCTTAACAATACTTGGTATTTTTTATTTTCACTAATATTGTAAATAGCAAATTATTTTTTTACCACACTAATGGTTTAAAGTATTATGTATATGTTTATATTAGTTAACTAAATTTACACTACAAAGTTTTAATAACTTACAATATTTTTAAGTGTTTACGTTTTATAATAATATCAGGGCAAGATTTTTTTACAATAATTCCTTTTTCGATATATTCGAGTTAAAACTTTATATATATATTTAAATAATAAAAAAAAAATGCAAGTACAAATATAAGTAATGAAATTTGGTTATAGATAAAAAATAATGATTTAGTTTTTATTATAATTTATAGATAATTAATTAGACGATTTAAAAATAAATTTAAAAAAAACAATATTTAATAAAATAATATTATTTAAATTTGTACTGTATACATTTGTGG
>NC_051847.1:9572303-9741263 GCF_002237135.1 Teleopsis dalmanni
TTTATGTTTAGCAGTGGCAGAGGAACTGGAACGTGCTTTTGGTGGTTGGGCAAAACCAGAAATACAAATTAATTAATCAATACCAGCAAAACTAAAATAAGAAACTTTAATTTCGTAACAGAACTAAAATTTATGTGTTTAAAAGACACACATTATTTGTGATTTGTAAATTCAATTTATGTATTTAATACAATTGCATTTTGTCGCAATTTAATTTATTTTTGTATGAAAATTAGAATTAATTTTATTGTAAAATATTTTTTTAAATTTTAAACTTATAACATATACTTTATATCAAATTTAAAATTCAAGTCGTACAGATAAATTATGTAATTACTTACATTGATTAATGTTTATATATGTAATATAGTTTTTTTTCGATTTTATTATACCATCTATTATACACAGAACTCATTTTTGTTCCTGTAAATAAAATATATCCATATCAACTTAATTATTTAAAAATTCCAAAAAAAATTACTATTTAGAATTTTTAGGCGCATAACGTCATATATTTATTTAATTCGTTTTTCAACAATAACTAAACAAATTTTAGACTTGTCATGTTGGTAACGTGAAAATATTTATATAAATATATACACCGATTTATATATTCCTATAGAGAAATGTAACATTCAAACAATATATTTTGTGCCTAAAAGCCAATAACCAATTTATAAGATTTTTTATTAAATATAAATGTAAGTTTATACAGGTTTAATAGTTGTTTTTATGAAATTTTTAAAAATATGTAAGATATATTATTTATAAAATAAATTTGTGTAATGCTTTATAAAACTGAATAATTTTATTTTATTTTCTGCTAGTTTCCCTAATATTAATCAACTTATGAGAGTGGTTCTATACACTTAACTAGTTTATACTTACGGAAATATGTATACAAAACAATTCAAAGTGATGGTCCTTGTTGAGCTTTGTTTGCTATTGGTTAAATCTAGGTTAGTGTCAAGTAGCAACTACATACACTTTTTGATAACTGTTAACAGCAATATATTTTTGTTGTCCAAGCAACTTGCAACTTGTTGTTTTGTAATTCTGAAGCAACTTGTTTATTAGACTAAAAATCCTGATGACGATTACACTACGCATATTAAATTTGGACTGGCAAATATGGCTGTTTGTGCACAATAAATAATTGCCAACATATTATTATATTAACCGTGGCTCAGCACGTTCAAAGAGTACATTAAACAAGCTACATAAGAACTAGTGTAAGCTTAAATATTCGTTCCGTACTACTAATACCGTGTCAAAAATCTGTTTATATCAACATATGAACTTTAACGTCAAATTTTTGTATTAATACTAATTTCTTATTTATTTGTGTTTCTTTATGTATTATAAACTTAGTAACAAATTGTTTCTCTAAACTACATGATTTCTTTGTTTTTTAACAAATATATGTTTAATTATTTTTAACCCAATTTCCCACCTAAAGTGTGTATTAATTTTAATAATTCAGAACGTTTGCCTTTAACTGCATCCTGATGCAACAAAGCGACATCTTCTATACACTCGAATCTGTTAACATGATCAGCAATGTTATCAGCCATACATAGTACATGAATACCGCAGTCATAACTGTTTGCCTACGATTATAAAAACAATATCAAATAAAATGACAACAAATAAAAAACTGTTTCTTACTTGTTGCAAACATTTCACTGATTTCAAATTAAACTTCTTACAATGTAGCGCATCTTTAACTTGTTGCATAAATTGGTGTGCCGCTTCAGAGTTTTGATTGCTATGCGAATCAAAATGAAAGAATGTTTTCTCTGGTCTTGAAAGAGCAAATAATGACCAATGCGTACCACCTGCTAGTGTCGTGGTATTGTCATTTAATGCAAACAATATAAACATTTTAGATGCAGCATCCAATTGATTTAATAACGTTGTTAATTCATCTTCACTCACGAGCTTCATACATTGAGTTACTTCAGGTGAGACAAATAACATTTCTGAATTATTTTTGTACTTAACTCTTTCTAGGTATTCGAAATAGAATGAGATGATCTGATCATTAAGCCAGTGTGGTCCTTGCAACAACTGTACATCGGACATACGCAAGCAACTCTCATGAAAATTCAAGCAAACGGGATCTGACTGCTTTGTTCGCCGCGGCAAAGACATCTCGTCGAATATTAGTTGACTAATTTAAAATAAGAAGTTTTATCAAAAATTGTTATAATAATCAAAAATGTAGATTCCAAACAAATTTTAAAACTACATGCACTTGTTTCTTTTGCCGGCTGTGCTAATTTTCATTTATTTGCTACTCCCTTTCGTAAATTACTTGACTTTGTACTGTACATTTCAGACAATGTCAACTGGGGTATTACCAACAAAAAATTTTCAATTCTTTTAAAAATACAAAAGCCTTACAATATTTAAAATATTTTTATTTAACTAATTTCGCATTATTCGCAATGAAAATAAAAATTATATTTAATGGAAAAACAGTAGTTATTTAAAATATCTTAATACATTGAATACATTTTAATAGCATTTGCAAAATCATTTATCTTCGCAATTCGCAATTTCTCTAAAAAAGTGTTTAGACTTAAATTATTATAGTTAAACTAACAGTCAAAAAAAAAAAATAAATTTGTTTTGCTTTTCCTGCCACAAGTCAGCATTTGTTTAATCAACAATATTAAAATAAAGGTACCTGTTTATCGCGCACGTCTTTGCATAGACTTTGTATGGATTTTGTATGGCAAATTGACTAAACCATACACGCTATCAGATACATAAATGAGTTAAGAACGATAGTCTAATCGTAGAATTATACAATTCTATTCAATAGAAAAAGATAAAAATACTGAAATGTCATTACATTTCATAAAGGAATTTATTGACATATCTCACCTAAAATCAGATATAACAAAGAAACTTACTGTCCAAGTGAATTATTATACTTGTAGGTAGACTATCTAATTACTCCATTAGTAAAAAATACGGCATTGAAGATAATCAGTACACATTTTCTGTGTCACTTCCCGGCTGTCATCTACTACGAGGTTTCGTTTCTACATGCCTATTCGAGATCTCGAATTAAAGACTGATTTCTTCTGGAATCCTATGAGAATACTTTTTATTTAAAACTTGTCGTAGATAAATACCACTGTTTAACAATAATATTTTTAATTACAGAATTATAGAATATTTATTTATTATGATATATTATATATAGCACAGAATTTTAAAAAACTTATTTATTTATGTATTTCCAAAACCCTCATGTTCCTGAAAAAAATAATAAATATTATTAAATTTTAACGTAAACAAATGAAGCTCTATGTGTGTACGTGACCAAAAGCATCATAAAAACTCTTGAGGTCTGAATGAAATGTGTGTACAAATTAGAGATAATTAATATATAAAATTTATAAATAATTTTAAATTGCACTTTTGGGTTAAGAATCAGTAAATAAAAATATTTGTTTTTTCAAAATAAATTATGTGAAATTTTGAAAATTGACACGTTTTTTTATGTTTTTACTTAATGATAAGAGCGGTTAAGCTATTCAGTATATATACGTACATATATATATATTTATGGGTATGGCATGGGTATTGTAGTTTGTGACAAAAGGCAAATGTTGACATGGGTGAAAGTGGACATTCTTGCTTAACTCCAGTATGTGTTATTATAAACGTATTTTAACAAGGATCTGACTAAATTTAACTTAATTGCCGTAGTGGAATCAAATGGTATGGCCGATATCACAGACGTCGTATTATCTCCGCTATCAGCAAAAAGATATAAAAACTTAAAAAGACAGACCATTGAGATGAATTGTTATCTGTTATCTGAAGTAGAGATTGGTAGCAAGCGTCCACACGGCTATTAAGTAAGTTGATACATTTATAAAAGAATCGTCTAAATATCGAATTTCTGAATTCACTATGGCCCCAACCTTTGCCGCCCTAGATCCGTGCTATATTAAAGGCAACTAACATAGATCTCGCCGACTTGCCATAGAAAGTAGGCAGAATCTAGGAGGGCGGTGAATACCAGTAACTAGACGCAATCTTCACCCCTATAAGCAGCAATTATGTCTGGAAGCTATAATAATAAGAAAACTAATAATAAGAAGAAAATCATTTGGTCGCCTTCCCCAACTGCATGGCATCAGATGCGAAGTTAACTTTCACAACAGATACCTCCGTCGATGCAATGGGTATTATACTCCAGCAAATAGTTGATGGAGAGTACCAGCCATTACCGTTCTACCCAAAAAAGTTAAAATCGCAACCACTCGTAGATGCGTTCCAGTAAACCAGCAAGATTCAATACTTCAGATATCCATTAAAGAGTTGCATGTTCATCATATTTACCGACCATAAACCACTAGTATATGCGTTCCAGTAAACCAGCAAGACCGCTTCTCCTTCTTGCGCCTCTTGGATACTTGACATCAATGACAAAAGCAAGAACTCAAGAATCTAAAAAGCAATTCGCGGTCGAAACAAAGGAAGTCAACTCCTCACCCGTGGTTAGCGAATAATCAACTAAGCGACAGCGATATAGACAGCGCTTTGTCACATACGCTTCCCGGTGCAGTGACGTTCACTTACATTCAACATTCCAAACTGGCAGCACAGAACACAGCTTTAGGCATTTCTTCAGATAATTAATATAAATGTTCAAAACTTTTGTAGACTGTTAATCACCGTGTAAATGTGTGATTTTTGAAAATCATAAGTTAAAAATCGTAGTTATCTCTTCCCAATAAACATAGAAACAATTATATATTATTAAACGTAGTCTAAATCTATAAAAAGAAACAGGAGTGGTGACTGGTGGTCTGTACATGCAAACAAAACGAACGGCTTCTAAAACGAAAGCTGTTGGTATATAGAACTAAATTCAAGGTACGAAATATATTATAGATCACAATAATATTTAATTGAAACAAGATTTTTTTGTGTGTAGTAATTGTTGACCATGATCCTGAGCTCTTTTAATAATTTTTAATACCTCTTATATAAACATATGATTAATGAAATTGTGAAGGTCATTACTAATTCCTTGAAATCTATTAAGTTCATTTTTTTTTTTTTATTAAATTTATGTAAACTCAAATATTTATTTTAATAAAATAACTGGCTTGCGCCAGTATTTTATTTATGTTTTTGTTTAAAAGATTAGGTTAATAATTATATGTGTATATATATTTTTATTGTTAATATACATATATTATATATTTCGTAAAACATATTTTGTCAGATTCTTAAATTTATTTATTTTTTGGTTGGCTTTGTATGAGAAATAGTCTACTGGTACTAATTAAGAGATATATTTGTACTTTTTGTGTTTGGGTTCTTATCAATAAAATAGAAGATGCTACAAAGTGCAAAATGTGTGCTAATGTTTTTCGAAGGTGAAGAAAGTTCAGAATTACGAAAATTATCAGAGACATGCGTATGGAATTGTTGGCTTGATTAAAACTTCTGTGATCTTTGTTTCTTATGATTATATAAGACAGTAAAGATGTTCAAGTTTACTCGAATCTTCGAACATTCTACAACTGTTATAAAAAGGAAAAGTTTCATAAACATATAAGTCGTCTATATGACAGTCCATTTAGTAGTATCGAGGTCCATCAATTAATTTAGTGTACCATATATTACAGTAGCAGAAAAATGTTAATATAAACCATTAACACCGACTTGAATTTAAAATAATTATAGAGTACATTTACACATTTTTTTATTTCTTGATATATTTTTAAATAAGTAATAAACTAATTGCTCGGTAAACTTAGTATTTCCATAAGTTATACTTACTACAATATTTTTTTACATATACGCCTTCATATGGACCAACAACAAAAATAAAAAATATTGAAAGAAAGGAGTGTTTTTAATATTGTGTCCAATAAGTAGGAGTGTATTCTATAGAAAACTTCCTTCAAAACATATTCATATTTAAGAATTTAGAATATTTGGCAATACTCTCAAACAGCTGTAGAGTTAGCTAAAAATTCAATTAATTAAAATAACATTATAAAAAAAATTTTTTATTGTAGTTCACTATTTTCGAAACCTCTAGAATTTGGGTTATATAAATCTAAAGGCTTTATAGAGTAAAATCCTCTATAAATATGGCTTCTCACATAGTTTTAAAATATAGTGAATATTTATTAAATCTTGTCCGGTATATATATTTCGTGCTTAAGATCATCAACCTGCCGATATTTTTTCGTGGCACTACTTCGTAATAACTTAATCTCTTGATCACAGAGATTATTAATAACCATATTTTCTAAGGAAGAACTAATAATAACTTAAGTAAGTAACTTTGTAGTTTTGCTTAAATGAGTTCGCATACTATATAAATTTATATAGATAATTTATATAGTATGCATATCTTATATACGTTTTCTGAAATCAAATGGATTTCTTATATTGGACTTGCGTTATATTGGACTTTAACTCACATGGATCTTTTCACTACATCATTCTTTTAAAGATGGTTTTAGCGGATTAGAGTCTCACATTGACTTGAATATTAAAATTCGACTGTAACAGCAACTAGTTGCGTTTATTACAATTAATATCATAATAATTGATTTGGCATTTATTATAATTAATAGCATTTATTACGATACGTATTATTGTATAATTCAATATAACAAAAATCAGAGATCGCATTTAGTTCGATTGAATGAGTGAGTGGTTATTTTAAAAGAAATCGGTTGCCATGCTGCAGTTGCAAATTGATAACGTAATCTCTGAATCAATTAGTGTAACGCATTTGCAAAATAATGTATATATGTCAGTATTTCTTGGATGTTCTCATAATCCTTCGCTTGAACACATTTAAATATTTCCATATCGGTAATAGCGTTTAAAGTAACAAAAGAAAAATTTACGACATTTTGTGTAATTGTGTAAACCTTCAATATTTTTATCAGTTTTTCAGTTACTCAGTGTTAATATTGGAGGCTACTTGATTTTCATAAATCAATATTTTTATTTATTTATTGACATATTAAATTCACATTAATAAAATTAATAAAATAAAATGTAACGACCTTACAATCAAACACATATAATATGCATATGTATGCATTATAGTATACACTTTACATATATGTATGTATTTTCAGTATAAACTTTTAAATTATTTTAGTACAAAATTCTAATTAAAATAATATAAGCAACCTACATATGAGTATAGTAAATTGAAGTAAACAAATCTGGCAGAAACCGGCTAATCTAGGAATATATATTACATACATACAAATATACATATATACATACAGCCATTCAAAATAGAAATACGAGTACTCAATATAAATAAACAGTGATGTGCGTAAACATTTAATATGTTAAGCCAATGATAACCCCGTCCCATAAATAAAATTTTAAAAATCACTATAATTTGATCACATCTCGGATTACTTCTATCTGTTTAAACTATTTTACAAGATAACCGGTAATTTTTTCACTTTCCATTATGACTTCATATCCACAATACTTTCACTATATTTTTCCGTCTGATTGTAATTCTTTTGGAAAAAGTTGGAACCTTCAAATGTAATCAAGATCTAATAATCTTGTTCAGGTATGTTCAGGAATTTAGGTATTCTCAATGATAGAGTTCCGTATCTCTCTATTAGCCATCGTCAACTTATGGTAATTAAATATTTTCATATAGTAATTATATCACAATAATCATGTATATTGTCGATTATAAAAGTGGTAGTAAAGGCGATAGTAAAATTCTTGCTACGGAACTGGATATACACGATTATATTATAGGCTGAATAATCAGCATATATATTTTGCATGAATGATAAATCTATGCAATAGAAATATATTCAAGTAATTATTAGATAATGACGGTGTTTTCAAGTTCTTGAGTTCAGTCATATTTATATCTAGGAATATTGAAGATGTAGTTTGAGATAGCTCTTCTTTGGCTTTCAAGTTACAGTGATATTGCTGGCAATTCCAATGCGGATGCTTTAACCAAATAAGGTGTCTTAACAACATAATCGAAACATTTTAATTTGATTTTTAATAATATTATAATATGAACACTTTCGAGCTATGATAGTAAATATATCTCTACTATCATACAAACTATTAATTCCTTTTGTATATAAAAGTTATTTACAAGATGGCAAGGGGCAACGATATGAAAACACTTAACGATCTCATTGTAATTAGCCCTGCCTAAGAAACCATTTTTATGACTTTTACGCAGCGGTGAGGAATGCAATAAGAAGAAAGCGATAAATAACAGATAAAGAATTTTAGTAGTACTTTGTGAAAACTACAGTATTACTTTTTTGATCTACTCTTCAAATGGAATCTACAGGACAACCAGATCTGTGACACTCCACAAAAAACTGGAAACGTATACATAATACTAAAGTCATGTCATCAGACTTTCCTTTGAATAATTTAGTGAATAGAAATCAACTTAAAAGAATTGTGGAGGCCATATGGTATATACTCCATTACAGAGAAAAAGAAGTACGATAATAACCACACTTTTAATGAGCAATCTATTTCATCTATAATTACAACTTCTGCACACTATATTTCAAAAGGTACATACATATCTGATGTGAACGACTGCTCAAAAATGAACCTTGATATATTATCATATAAACAAATTGTAGATGTAGTATTAGTATCAGTACCAATAAAATCGCTACAGTTTCTTCGATTCCATAGATAAAGATTTTAGATTAAAAATAAAATTCTAATTGGAATTAAAGAGAACAAAAAAGCGTTCTTCAGAAGAAACAAAATTTAGCATATTTATTTTTATAAAATAAAATTTTCTAAATTTGATTAATTTTCGTTAAAAACATTATTCAATAGAAGAGATAAGCGATTGTTTATTTTTTTTTTGTTTCAATTTTTTTTAATAATTAAATTGTTGAAAACGTGAACAGATTATTTTTTCAGTAAACAATTTTTTATAGAATTGAAAATTCGTCATGTCTCGCAAGATTTTTATAGAATTTCTATTCTATTTTATTCTATATTTCAATTCGTAAGTTTTAATAATCTAAATAGATACTTCATTTAGATTTATACTTTATGAAGATTAACTGTGATTTTTTACCTTGTGTACTTATTTTAGTTTCTTGTATATTTACTATAGCTGATTAATAATGTGATTAATAAATGCTGATAAAATACGAAATACTTCGTACTTTGATATATGTTAGCCCTTGATTTTCTTGTTTAATCAGGAATAAGAAGATTTTAATATAATAACAGTTCTGAAGAATGTGATTTGTCTTTAAACAAATTATATACACATATGCTCCTGCACTGTCTATTTTCTTTTTCTTTTAAATAATTGGGTTTTGGTATTTTACCGGATCATGGAAACAATAATTTCAACACATATCCTTTAATATTTTATTATGATTGAAAAAATTGACAACTAGAATGCGAACTAACTGTTTCTGTAGATAGCTTCCCTTTACTTCCTGACAAGACCATGAAGACACATTCACTTCATATTTCTTTAATATTTACTAACAATCTCTTTTATATTTACCAACAATCTCTTTTTCTATATTTATTTATTTTCCTTATTATTTACAATTTTATAGATTTAAAATAACATTAACAACAAATGTTCGTTGTTCTTAATAGTTTTGCCTCAAATGATAGATACAAATTAGGTTAGATTGAGGTGACAGCCTGATATATCAAAATTCACTGAAGCATAAATGTTGGTTAATTGTGATAGCCGACCATTGAAGTAGTATAAATCATCAAACAGCGTTCCTTTGAGAAGGCACGCCTCCCTTATTCAAGTAGAAGGGAACAACCAGATAAGTCTATGACCTGGCTCCGATCCTAATTTTAAAATATTACAGCTTTGTCAGGTCAGTTAGGAAATTTTCCCAAAAGATTTTAAATATTTTACTAACTAATGATGAACAAACTAACAAATTTATTGAAGTACAGTTTACTTTTCATCTGTAGATCCACAGTCCACATAAAAGTTTTTAGAGGCTAACAAAATCTTATTACTTATCTTCCTAATATGCAGTGACATGTGAGCACCCAGACCGTAGTACTGAGTTGATTCCACTTTAGTTGAAGCAGCTGACTGGTAAAAATTTTTGTTTAATTTGGACTAGGTGAGCTTTGTAATTTGACAAAAATCTTTACGTTCCCAGATTTTCTTTGTCAATCTTATGTTATATTGCCAATTTAGCCGTTATAAGAGGAATACCAGTAAAAGAAACGTAAATTTCGCAGAGCGTTCCGGTTTTGACAAATCCGACTGCTTGCCGAGAAGATTGCGATATGCATGTTAGAAATCGAATAGTTTAAGGCCCAATTTGCTGCAGAGTATAATTGATACAAAAATGAATAAAAATAAGAAAAAGTAAATTTCCATCCCTGAGAATCTCGTAACGAGGCGTACATATATAGAAGTTGTCGCTAAAAAACTTAGAGATTATTTAAAATTAAAAAAAGATTACATTTTTGTTCTTAATCGATTGTTTTAAAATCGGTGCAGATATCTACAATATTATTTTAGTACATGATGTTAAGAGTTTTTTTTCTGATAGTTTTTCTTGAAAAATAGATTATAGATATATTTGATACAATGTAATTATGCTCAAGTTAAGAATTAACAGTACCATTACTAGTGTTCTTAATATAGTACATGAGTATTCATTTATGTATACACAAATATTCCCTATTTGTTGAATGATTTGATTACTAAATGCCGCCTCTTATCAGTTTTTACAGCAATACAAGTACATATTATATTAAAGTATGTAATTATTTTAATGATATCTATTTGTGATCTTTTCTATATATTTTACACAAAGTCTCCAAGCGAAAAAATTACTGACCTGGCTTAATGACGTAGTCTTTATTATAAATAAAAAAACCTCAAAGTGTTAAGCACATGATAATACCATGGATGGATGTATAAAGCGCTGTGAACGAGATTATCTATGAAAATAACAAGTGTCAATGTTCTTGTCTTTTCTTGAAATAAACTATTCAGATCGTCAATATTTGAACTACTGAAAATGAGAAGATAATACTATTAGTAATAGGTTTTATAAGTACATAAATATGCATAATATATATATATATATTGAAATTTTTGAATGGAAATTTTTTAAATTGTAAAGCGAAAATATTTATTTATTAGTTAATAATAGTTACTTATACATATTCATTTATTAATTATATTTTATGGTACACATATTCTAAGAATGATCTAATTTTTGAAATTGTTAAATTTGATCGAAAAAAAACACATGGCCTTTTCCACTGAAGCCATAAAACGAGCTATACAAAGCCTTAACATTGGTAACTAGACAACAAACTATGCGCTATGAAGTTATATTGAATTTTAAAACTGTAAACAGAACATATTCTAAGGTCTTTAGTAACAGAATATCAAACCTTGTCTGACAAAAATGTAAGCTGCAATATTGACAAACGTGTGAATAGCCCAGTAATATGCTATAGAAACATGGCCTATAAAATAAACTGATGAATTTATTATAAATTATTGTATTGTATTATAGTATTGTATTATTGTATTGTAACATATACCCAGAATGAATCATAGTAAATACATACCGACACTATGATGTGAAGACGTCTATGTATATTAGAGTAAATGAGCTTTAGAACTTTATATATTTCATATGAATATAAGTTATTAATTACGTACTTGGCCATTATAACCATATGTCGATATTGGTCGCCAAAGACCACCTCCCACAGTTAACGTTTTATGTTGCGAGCTGGCGTCAGTCAAAAACATCAAACTGTAATAAGAAAGCCAATACTTCATCCTTTTCCTTTTAAAAGAAGTCTTTCTCTTATCCGATTTCCTACTGATGGTTCCGTTTCGAACTTTTCTTTAAACAGTAATATCATCTTGTATATTCTCGATATCTTCATTTTCTCCGCTATGTTGCTGTCGTGCTATAATGCTTGTTATTCTATCTAGAACGATATTAACCAATTATGTACAATATAAAGGATTGAAAGTTTAACGCAGAACTATCTCTAGAAAAGTTCCAATGGTCGTTCATCGTTAATCTTACCTTATATCGTATCTGTAGTAATTTATAGTTATTTTTGTACTCTGAGAGAGCCCCCATCTTGCCTCTCTCTTATGAGTACCTGTGAGTAAGAGTTATTTTTCGCTTGATCCCCAGACCAAAATTCATTTTCGCTGTTAATGTTGGATCTAAAGTAGACACAGTACATTAAGTAATGTCGCTTCCAAAATTCTGGAATTATAAAAGGCACTTTGTACTTTATAAGCGAAGTATCCAAACTAAAAGCATATAATGATTGAAAGATGATCATTATTTATTACAAGCAGTAACAGCCTAATACCTAACTTCTCTGCTTGAGTTCAATCCTAAAAATATTTGAAAAGAAAAGCTATAAATGCTCTTCCATATATAAATGGAATAAAATATAATGTAAAATAAGCATTAGTTTTTTACTACATCATGAAATTATTTGTATTTACAAATGTATTATAATATAATATATAAATACTTTGTAAAAAGTTGTTTAAACAATATTAAAGGTAATTATATAAAAATCGCGTTTTGTTTCTTAGAATGCTTTAGAAAATTGTAGACGAGAAAAAATCAAGACCCCACTGATAAGGATAGATAGGCATTTAAAATAAAATAAGTGAAACATGTGAGAGTGCTGTGAAAATGTTTTAAGAAAAAAGAAACAACAAAATGGCGATTTTTCTATTTGTTCGTTCGTGTTCTTAATCTTCGTTCTCCGAAGACTATAAATTCAATAGTCGAAACATCTTTGTAGCTCATTTCGATTTCGAATTGAACTGAAACGGTATGAATTAAATTGAATCGGGTGTTTAATTATTTTTCAAATTTTTTAAATTAAAATTGTGCAAATAAAAAATTAAGGAAATTAAAACTATTTTGAAGAATTAAACTGTCGATTAAAAGTGTAAACGCATCTTTTAGTGCGTTGAAGAAAAACTGTGAACTGAAAATCTCTTACAAAACTTATCTCAAATTTTATTGAGGAATATTTAGTTTATATTTTTTTTATATAAAAGTTTTTTGAATGGTTGTACTACAAAAACCTAAAATTACAAAACATATCTCAACTGAAAATTATCTACAACAAATATTGTTGTATCTACAAGACTGTGAAGAAAAACATTGTGATTTTTTAATTGAAGATATTCGTTTAGAACATCTATTAGATCATTGTAAAGGTAAGTTATAACTTATTTATTATTCATTATTAAGTTAATGTCATAGAAAACGATATAATAGAAAAGGATAAAATTGAAGACTATAACGCTCTCCTCATATATATACAGATAAACTTCATTTATTTCTATGTAATTCTATTAACCGGCTACATCGATGAATAGAGAAATGAATAGAAAGATTTTTTTGTTTCAAGTTTTAATTCTATTGAACTTGATATGTCTTCAAAGGCTCTCTAAGAGAACATACAATTAAATAAACCTCACATATTTGATATCGATGTCATAAGTAATATTATGTTTTTAATTTACTTGCATACATATAGTATATACACATCCATGTAATAAACAAACACATTAAAAATATAAATAATTAAAAAATGTTAATAATTCTATTAACTGATATTTTCAATTTAGTTAATCTGATCACAGTTAATCTGAGTTTGCTTTATGAAATTTTTCATAAGTATCGGTACTTTTTAAGTCATATCCTAAAAGAAACCGAATATAATATACATATATTTCATAATTCTATGTAGAACAACATACATACATTCATCTATATATATATATATATATATTCGCCTGTGCGAATCGTGAAGTAACATAAGCATTACTTTCACAGAACTACGTTCCTAGATACATAAGAAAGAATATATAAATCATGCAACCCTTAAAGCCTATACAAACAGAATACTATTGAAATTTAACAATTAAAAATAAAAATATGATTAATTAATTTAATTATTCTACAGCTGGTTTATGATTTCGTTCTAATATAAACACAGAAAGTGAACTTGTTAATAAAAAACTTTCACAGCAAAGTTTTGTACTCCAGAAAAATATGCGAACATAAAAGTCAAGTACGGCTTTGGGTCAGTTGGTTAAGGTGCACTGACTCTGAGCTTCAAATTTGACAGGGCACGGGTTCGATTCCTGGTACTTGCAGTGTCAAAAAAATATTTGGGAATGCTCGAAACAGCTGCATGGCCAGCAAAAAATTAAATTAATTAAAAAATTATAAAAAAGAGTTTTTGTTGTTGTAGTTCACTATTTTTAGAAAAACCTCTTTAAATAAATCCCAATTTAAAATATTTACATAATTTTTTTAAATATTTTAACTTTTCTTTAATATAATGATTACACTTGAATCTAAAGATCTTTAAGCTACAAATATTATCTGCTCTAAGTTCTCATTTAGATTTTAGTATACTTCAAAAGAATTCTTATCATTCAAGAGTCTAAAACCTCAATAAGCAATAATTTGTGTTTGAATGATTGTATGTATATAAGATTGTATGTATATTAGGAATGTATATTATTGTCTGGAATATATTATTGCCATTATTCTTAGTTGCCATTCTTCTCAACTCTCAAGCTTTTTTTTACTATAGATAATTTTCTAATTGTTTCCTTAGGAAAATTATAATAAACATTTTTTTGTTTATACTAAAACTTTTTATCACTTCGTTTATTGTTGAAATTATTGACTCTAGTTAGTGTCAATCAGCACCTCTACTCTGTGGGTGGGTCTGTTAGTGTCCCACCGATAATTTTGATAAGTGGTTATAATTATGTCAAATTACTTTAAAATATCTCCAAAATACTATTTTTAAATGTTCGCAATATCATACTTATGATCCTTATTAAGCTTATAGCTTTGCTAGTCATATCTAGCAAATGCATATGGTCTCAACAAGCATGTGCATTTTAGTTATCGAATAATCAAAGGCTTCATTGATGATTTCTGGCCTAACAGCCTCAATTGAATACTTTAAGCGAGATGCATCTTAAACGAATGTACGCTCATATTTAAACTTTTAAAATCTTTTAAATAGAAAATATTATGTTAAAAATAGATTTTACAAGCTAATCTTCAGTTATTACAATTCAGAAGGTAGAGTATAAAAATAATCCAACCTTATCACAGTACAAGACATTTTTGAAGATACGAGTATTTTATTTTATTACAATAAAGCTAGTTAGATCTATTTTTCTTTTACTGTTGGCACTTACACAATACACCCGGCATATAGGCGCGATTACTACCGGTTTTTTTTATCATTTTTATCATTATTTTTTTATGTTTTAGCTGATAAGTTCTTATAGGGCCAATGAACTCATATTATGAAATAAGTTTTTTTAAACTAAAGTGCTCAAGTGCACTGGCTCAAATAGCTTCAACATAATAATTAATAAAATTTAATAAATAAATTTTAAATAATGAAAAATCATTATATGAAAAACCATATCAACCATGTATTCATTTTTACAATTAAAAATATATGCCTTACCAAGAATTTTATATTTATAGAATAAATGAGAGTATTTTAATATTTTTGTGGATGTGTAATACCAAAAGTCTATCTGGATACACAAATAATTTTTGTTCATAGTTCCCGAGAACGAAGTCGGATTTTAAGACCAAATATAAATATTGTTATATTGTACGTAGAATAGCTTACGTGATCAATTATATTAATAAAATTATAATTATTAAATTTAATGAAAGTTTATTTTTATATTTTATCAGTTAAGGAAGTAATGATTTACTTTAAAAAGCGAAGGGAAAACATTAATTCTCACAGTTTAATTTTTATTTTAAAGCGATTTACAAGAAACATTTTTTATTGAGCACAGGGATGTTACAAGAGAAATTTAAATGACTTTGAACACCCGACGGGTATTTAAATGTATTATAACAAATTATTTTTTATATGAGATTTTTTATATTTATTGGTTGTTATAGAAAGTTTTAAAATGAAATATTAATATGTTAAATATGTCATATATCTTATATTCTCTTCTTATAGATTGTGCAAAAATGGCCGCAATACCTCAGGGAGCTTTCGCAGCTTGCAAGTTACGTGAAAATTATCGAGATCGAGATTTAATAATAGCTCGCATGAAGTCTAGTGCTGATAAAAATGATGCCAAGAACCTCAACTCTAATAAGAAATGTTAGTGTTAATCAAATCAACTGTACTATAAACTATATATTATTTTTAAATCATTTTTATATATTCATTTTTAGTAATGGAATACAGCCCAGTAAAATATAATAGCAAACTAATGAACTCAATTTGGGGATTTTACAATCGTTATTCTCCTCACAATATCAAAAGTAATGACTACGAGGTAAATGCTGATGGCTACCAAAAGCAACAGTGGTAATTATTATATATTCACTAAACATTTTTTGTAAATTACTAATTATAAATTTTTTCATTTTATTTTAGTGTTAATAACGCTGTTGCATCCTATGCCATTGCTCAGAATTTAGCAATGGCCCAACGCACCGGTAAGGAATGGTGCTTTTTGGAAAAGAGAAATTAAATTTTTTATTTTAAAGTTCAATTTTTTTTTAAAATACTTAAAAATATGGTACTGATATATAAATACGGAATATTTGAAATTGAATTAATATTGTAAAATATTTACATTTTTATTTCAACAAAATAAATAAATTGGCAAATACAATATTATGAAAATTGTTTTTAAATTAGAATTGTTTGTTAAAATTGAATTAAATGTAACAATATATTAGCCATATTAGACAATAGGACACTGGAGCTGGTCTACCTTGTGGTATCCCCTGCAATGCGTGTCTACCAGCTTTCAAAGAAAGAACACCAGAACAGCTGATGTGTCTATGTTCACGTCTGCCCAGAACTACGCTTAAGTTTCTGGGGGACCCCTTCTTCAACCCACTCGACGATATCTCTAGCATTAGCATTGGCCAGATTCTTGTGTTATTAAATGCCTCTGGCTGGTTTCAGCTTGACCTTCGCTCTACTACTCACTATTACGAGGATTTGTGGATTCAAAACGGTTTTCTTTCTTCTTCCCTCCACCACAACTAGCTAACTAACATTCTATTAAGATTAAACTTCTAAACTCTTATCTGATAAATTGTTACAGACATTTTGAGATATCACGGAAGGTTACTGGATAAAGTGCAGTAATTATATGTGTTATAATAAAGTAGTTTATTGGAATTTACAGGGAATTACCTGATATCTAAAACGCCAGTATTTGGCTTGCTACATAGAAATATACATTGCAGCAAAATATGAATACACCCATTTTCTACAATTTATTTCAGGGATCTCCGACTTGCATATCAGCCTACTCATTATGTGTGTTTTAGGTCACATTCATCACATCGGTCTGGCAAATTTTTTTAGAATAGGAATGACATACTCGGACATCAAGTTTTAACCCCACCTATAAATAACCGCATCAGTTAACCCCAGAACCCATAAAGGATTTTCTGGAATTCATTAAGTGCTCTCGATTTAAATACATAAATTTGACCGCAAAACAAAAGAAATTTAAAAGTTACGTCCTTATTTGCACAATGAATTGTTAAGTGAATACTTTATTTTTAATATCAGATATATAAAACATCAACAATTGAAAAAATTTGTAAATTTTAACACTTTAGTTCAAGAATACTTTCAGGCCAACTTATTGTGCCCATTTTCATAGCTGCCTGCTTTGTGCTCATAATAAGTTTATTTTTACCTTTACTTTTTTTACCTTTTGAATCAAACTTCTTCTTGTCGCTGCTTAAACCCTTACTCTGCTTCTCTAACGATTCATCCAAAGTAATGCAATCAGAAACCACGCTTATGTCAACCGACTTAAGAATACTGTCCGATACAAATACAGTGGCGTTCTTGAACTGGTCGCAATTAATGCAACTTTCTCCTATAATTTTGGACATATGCATATTCAAATTACCGGTAGACTTTCCAAGTACCTGAACCCTTCCACGCAAGCCTCTAATATCAATATTTGACTTCTTGTTAGCAGTTACCTTAGCAGATTTATGTAGATTATTAAGAGTGAGGTTGCCTGTATTAGTTTCGAAATTTGATTCTTCCACAAAACAAGACTTTGTTGAAATATTCCCAGCATCAGTTTTACAGAACATCTTAGCACCAATTACGTTGCCTAATGATATACAGTTGGAGTCCTTAGTATCTATTTTAATAACTCCACCTAGCAGAACATGCTCGGCTGTTACTGTACCACATTCAGTTGAAATCAGCATATTTTGAAAGCGTACTGTTCTGAGCATTATATTCTTTTCAGCACGTACGGTTAGTATATTACCAAAAATTCTAGCAATTGAAACTGAATCGGTAGAGTTAATGATTATGGAACAATTATGCGGAATGTGCATTTCGCATAAAATATCAGCATTTTCATCATTTTTTTGAATGTTCACTTCAACATTCTCTTTCTGGTCATCGACACAAATAAAAGCTTCAGCTTTGCGATCCTCCTCACAACCCCCGTCATCTGCTCCTGATGACTTGTCAAAGAGATTCACCTGGAAGTCATCACAGTTAAGGTTGGCATGTATACTGAAGGAATCAATAGTAGTAAATACATTGCTCTTTATTTTGATATGTGCAGATGGATGAACGTTGTCTTTAAAATTCTGTATAACCCGTGGTTTCGGTTTGCAAAGAGCCGGAATAGAGGTATGCAACTTCTTCCAGTTCACACCAGGTCTGGCAACTGCACGAAATAATAATTTAAACATTTTCAAGATTTTCTTATAAAAAATAGCAATAACACAATTTCAGTGTTTTTTTTTTTTAACAAACTTATATTTGATTTACATTTAAATATTTTGATATAAAAAAAATTTGTTTCATTTAAGAAAATACAGCTTGCTTTGATTTCGAATATTTAAAAAATCGAATATACTCGTATATGTATGCATTTTGAAGAGAATATAATATATCTTAAATGCAACAGTTCTCCATGAAACTTAAAGAAAACTTAAAGAACACAATTAAAATATGAAATTGATCTGATATATAATCGTATATATCTTAACTAGTAGGTTAGGTTAGGTTGTGGCAGCGATCCATATATGGTATATATGTCCAATGTGTTTCGATGCAAGGAAAAACGCAGAGGTATAAAACCATCTTGAACCTTTAGCGAAGCTTATAATCTTATTTAAGGGGAAGTCGTGCAGTTGACCTAGACCCTCATGCTGATGCATGCCAACTAGTAAATTTTGTAATATTTTTTCAATATATAAAATATTTTGAAAAACGTATAGGAAAATATACTTTTTTAAAATGAATACATGATTATTTTTGTAACCCAAAAATTCTTATAATTATGAAAGACGCCTTTTTTTCTTCAAACTCTCAAAACATTTTTTGCTATAGGCCTGCTACATAACATATTTATGTATTTAAAAAATTCCGACAATAATTTTTACAATACGTACTAGCCTTATTTTTCAAAAGATGTATTTAATATTATTTCGAATTATTTTATATACGGATTGTAGATAAAACATTAAGACTATCGCTAAAGTTTCAAAACAAATATTGATATTTGCTAACTCTTACATTTAACTGAGAATTAATAAAAATTGAATTTAAATTAATATTTAAATATATTTTTTAATATTTATACAAAATCACTTAATCATATACACAATAACAAAAATCTTTAATTTAAATAACATGACTCGTATGTTGGTACCATATATTTAATATTTATGAAAGCATCTTCTCCGCCATGCAACTCAAGAACTTGTAAAGTTTCATCTATAAGATCGCCCAAATTCATATTATTTTTCTGTCCATAGTCAATTTTATCACCGCAATTTACTGAAAATAACCAGTTATGATATTACAATATTGAATGAATAATTTTTTTTTAAAGTAAGAAAAAAAAATACATGTTCGAAAATATGTTTTTCGAAATAAAAAAATGTTTCATCCTAAAATTCCAAATCTAATAGCTAAAACTAAATTGATAAAAAAATATCTAAACGACAACTATAATTATAATATTATAGTACACCGCTCGTTTAGACTATTTTCCATCCTTCTTCTATATCGTCCAATTCATACACGGTAGTTTTATTTCGAAAAGGTGAGAGAATCAGATAACATTTATTCTCCAAAAACCTATGAATTTAGATACTTTAAAATTTATCTAACAATTATTTCGAAATACTTTTGCTTAATATAGTATCCACTTAAATAAATTAGAGAATTGTATTAACATAAAAGAAGAATGAGAAAGTTATTGGGCAGAACACAACAAATAGTTTACTTACTTATATCAAAACTTATATAGCATATAGCATGAGTAATTAAATATTGTATGTCAAGGAACTATTCGAAAATATTGAAAATTAGAGTTTTACTTACTATTCTTAACTTTATAAGCATTGAACATTGGCAGTAATTGCCTATAGAATGGCACTAAAGCTGGTCCAACTAAGTCTGAAGACATAACGAGTTGTTGTATGATTTTTAAAGTAGTGCACATAACTTCCAAATTTTTAGTGCTTAATGCATCTGGAATCAAAATTTCGATTAAAAAACACTGATAAAAAGTCAAATGAAAAACTTTTTGCTAACTCAATAAAATATCGCAAAAAGTTTTTAATGTTGCGTGCGAATTTACTAATAACGAAACTTTCATCAGTAAAATTTAACACTTCTATTTAATGACCTATTTGTGGTATTATTAGGCGTATTAGGCGTATTAACCTCACTTTTGAAATATCTACAATCAAACTTACTTTTCAAAGGTAAAATCAATTGCGGTATTACCGACTGTATTTTACCACCGCCAGCTACCAATAAATCGGAAACACCTTGGCGTGCATAGGTTTTATATGGGTGTTGCGTTTCCGAGAGCCCATCGAAAAAAAGTGGCAAATATAGACTGTAATCGAGTTTGTCGATGTCAACCTAAAATTGAAAATAGACAAAAATAAAATTCATATCAATAATTGCATATGCGAATCAAAATATGAAATACATGACATTTTGAGCGATATGTAACGGCCTTGAACCTCTCTAAATGTGCTTAGAAAAATTTATTCGTCATAATGGAGTTTTACTTTTCATTTATTTTGACTAACAAATATTATAATGCAATAATTTTATTTTCAATTGCGTTAATATAAGTGATAATAAGCACGCGATTCATATTAAAAGGCATTTTTCTACTTGATTTAAATTCTTTTTTTGGTACTTTCGGTTGATATACTGGCACCGATGATTCAATTACAGTTACGACTCCCAAGCCGGTTTTCTGCCACCTATTCTTGTGCCTTATATTTACATAATAGTTTACAAGTTTTTTGTATGCAAAATTTGTTTCAAGTATTTATTTACAATTATTTATTTTATTTATCACAGTCAGTAATAAGTTAGGGTTGCCACAATAAGTTATAGCGAAGAAACTCTTCAACTTCATTTATTATTTATATTTTATATGCGTATATTTAATACAAAGATATTTTTATTTACACATTTTAATAATGTTCAACTCGCGATTTAACTAGAGTTTTTCGGTATAGTAGCTAATAGTAACTCACTTTAGTCTCATTATATGGAATATAACAGCCATATATTGCTACAGAGACTTGCACAATTTTTTTTTGCTACTGTAATTTAATCGTGAGATGGACATTAAGGCCGTCTGCGAGTTCGAGTAAATTGATAGTAAATTGAGGGAAATTGTAAATTATGTCGGTATGGCAGCGAATGTTGGTATTTACCAGAATCGAGTAGGGTAAATTAGATAAAAATTATGTAAATTAGGTATTTACCACTGTGAAAATTTTATAAGATATTTAAAAAAAAAATTTTTGTTGTTGTTTCATTTCTGTTCGAAAACCTCTTTATAAGATATTTAATAAATAAGTAAATAAATCTGAAAACTTTTAACCAAAAATAATAAATAGGTACAATAAATAAATAAATAAATATTTACATAAGTGCAGTACAAAAAATTCCTAAGAAATTTCAATTTACTTTACCTCAATTTAATTGAACTCGCACATGACCTAAATTTAAATTTGATAAATCAAAAAATAAAGAATTTTATCTGTAATTTACTACATATATATATATATGAATATATATAGTGATTAAATTAATTCAAATATTTACATAAAGTAATTAAAATATAATATAAAATGTGTAATGTGTGTGAAATAATTATTTATAATAACATTAAATTTTAAAATTAGTTTTTAAAAATATTTTTTTTTTATTCAATGCTTGTTTGAATATAGATTTTATGTTCGCGTGAAAATCTTTAAAAGAGATTTGATTAAATTGGATTTAATAGACTCGCGTAAACGTAGTCATTTTTTAATTGTCTAAACGTAAATACATAATGTAATATTTTACACTGCAGCTGGTAACCTTAACATATTTTTTCAATCGACTGAATCGGCTGGCATTACAAAAAGAGTTACCCGATTCTTTTGCATAAAAAAATTAAATATTAATCATGCATGAACACATACCACATTTTTATTTCTTTTTCTGATCTAAAGGAGTATGATTTAAAATGAAAGAGAATCGTGTATGTCAAAGGCACCTACAATAATATGCGTTACAAACACACTCATATAAACTTATGTATATAAAAATTTCGTGGAGTGACATGCAAGAAAATATACATGCGTGTTTGGATGAGTTTCATATCGTTCATTAAATTTATTTATATGTAATTATATAAAGTGGAATATTTTTTTTTAAATAAGAAATATATCAAGTGGTTATTAATATTATTAATTTATATTCTGAAGTCTTTCTAAGCAATTCTGAGTAAAGGCACTGAAATGAAATTATTGGAATGGAGTATTTGTAATATTGTATTTTAATATTAAAACTTTCTTTGTTAGGTCTACACTTTGATAAAACTACAATAAATCTATACAACTACAAGAATTAATAATAATTTTGTACATATATAGCATATGTATATAGGAACATGAGGGTTAAGAAGTTATATATTTATTAAACTATATAATTAGTAATCGGCATGCCGTATCTGAAATTGCTCCAAATTTACTCTCGATCAATTTAAAATTTTTGTGTTAATTTAGTACTAACGTCCATTTCAATAAAATTTGGACATTGTAGGAAAGTTTTTTATACTAGTGTTATTTCAATCCTTCATGCGAAATGGATGTTAGTACTAGATCTTAGAAGTGAAAAGAACGAAATATAAACTAAGAAAACATAAAGAAATATATATATTAGAACTAAAAACTATTTTTGTTAATTTTAAATTTTCTGAAATCGAGATTAAAATTCATTTTTAAATCAAATTTTCAATATTCGTTAACAATATTATATGTTATTAAACAGTCAGTGAATTATTTCCTTGAGCCAAAAATGAGTATTAGTAAGATTTGTTTAAATATATTAAATAAAAACTTTCACGTAATAGAAATAAAATTAGGAGTAAAGAACAAATAACAGACTTCCTAAAAATAGTTGATATTAGTTAATTACAAAAAAATTTACACGGTCTTATTTTACAGTTATTTTCTCAAGTTGATCCAAAATTAAAATATAAGTAATATATATAATATTACTTACAGTCCAACCAATTTTGTCACCACCACACAGATATTCCATTTTTATAGGCAAATCGCCACGATCGAAATACATACGAAATGATGTGCTACCTCGATTTTGTTTCGATGAATCATTTTTATACGGGTTCAGATCAAAGGTAGAAAATGCTTTGCTTTTAATAGTTTTCAATTCTATAATTTATATATATAAACCATTATATTGAATATACATAGGTTATAAGTAATTTTATTATATATATACATATGTAACTTACTTTTTTGAGGAGATTTTTTGTTGCCGGTACGAGTTTTATTTTGATTAACCGTACTAGTTTCCTCTAGTGGGCCTTTAATAACAACTGTGTTCTTCTGGCACGATTGTATTGAGAATGGGGGTACAACTCGTGGATTAATGTTAAAATTTGCACTAAAATCTGGGCGTGTCGGTATTGTATTCGCTGATTTTGAACGAGTTTTTAAAGTTATTATATTTCTTGTATGTTCATGGGGACGTGATGATCTAAAGTAAGAACCACGCACTGTAAAGGACATGCCTTCCAAACGGGTCTGGACCTTTTCACCGTGAAATAGAAAGTATTTGTAAAAATTTTTTAAAAATATTAGTGAACTTACAGAAAGTAAACAACGAACTAACGGAATGAGTTGCTTGAAACTAAGGAATTTTCTAGCCCTGAGCAAGAAATGGCGTACATTGTCACAACAATATGTTGCTAGGTTCAAGCACGCAGAATCTAATATTATGAAAACAAACTTATTTTGGCTCAGCAATTTTTATGAATGGTTAAAGCAAAAGAAATGAAATATGCTTGATATGTTTATTTACAAATAATTGTACAGTACACGCTCGACAATTTAATTTTTAGCATTACAGGTTCTACAATGACTACAGTTGACAAAAATAAAGTTATATTTTCGAGACTTTTATGTTTTTCTTTTAAGGGAAATCCCCCAATATTTCGTATGAATGTTTCGTATAGAAGAAAACAAAAAAATTTTGAAGTTAAATGTTATCAGTTTATTTGTGGCTGGTGTGGGGTTTGCTGTGAAATATTTAAATATGTAAAAGATTTAAAATATTTTAAAGTCGACGATTGCTCAAAAACTAGACATTTTAAAAAAACTAGAAAGTAGAAATTCCATAAAATAAATTTGCCTTAATTAAAACTTGAAAAAGTCTTCGGGTCTACTCACCCATTTGTTAAGTGAGAAGGGTACAAATTTAAAAAATTTTGATTTAAGAAAAGCTATACAGGTTTTCGCTCAGTCCTGGGATAAAACATCCTCATCAAATATAAAAAAATCTTGGAATGCCTTGCTGAAAATCAATAGCGAATGGAGCGAAGAAGACAACATGCCATTTAATATATGAATAAAAAGATTTTAGTTTATATTGGTTGCACACTGTTTTTTAAATGAAATTAAGGTTCGATTATCGCGAAAATTCGGTTTCCGTAACAGTTCTAATTTTTAATTAGTCTTGAATACCAACCGTGCACTGTACTTATATTTATTTTTGAAGAATGAAATTGAAGTAATTAAATTACTTGAAATATAATATTTTATTGCGTATATTGTTAGCAAATGATTTTATTTTATTTTTATAGTTTATTTAAAATATAATGATTTAAAAAAATATGTTCATTGCCAATGTTGTGAGCAAACAGTTTTTTATTAATTTTAGAATTTATTTATTATTTTATTATATACTAACTGTGATTAAAAAGAAATTATTAAGAACATATATAATTATTTAATTTATTTGTTTATACTTAAATATATCGTATTATAATAATAAAAAAATATATAGTTTATTGCACACTTTACACATTGTACTAATTCTTGACACAAACCTGTCAGTAATGTCAAAAGAGTACTGCTTTATCGATGTTTCTTTAATTGTGAATTCGCTGCATACTTATACACATTTTTAGTCTATAAAAATTAGTTTTGTGCTTGCTATGTGTGAAGGTGGTTACGGAAGTATAAAGTATATAAATATTTCATTTATGTTTATCTTTAAAAGATTTTTATTATTAACTATTATTTGAAATAATAGAAGTGTTTAAATAAAATATGAAGTAATAACGCAAACGAATTAATAACGATATAAGTTATATATGCTCTGGTGTTTTGCACAACATATATAATTTACCATGCAACCAAAGAGTTGTCAAGTGTTGACACATTACTGAAATATATTTGTTTATATATTTTAATAAAAGAGTGTTAAATTGTAAGAAGTAATTATAAAGTAACAATGAACTTTGCTTATTTAAAAATATAAGAAAATAGTATTTATTTCACAATTTAGATATTGTTGTCAATGTGCAGTAACTGTGAATTGTACATACCGCAATGCATTATTGTGAATGCATTTTTTTCGCCGTAGTCACGTACACCAGTTTTATGCAGTAGGCTTAGTTTAATGGGCTTGCTTTAAAAAAAAATCAGTTTTTAAGTATAGCATAAAAGAAATATTATGTAAAAACTTGTGCCGATTGGAAATAAGAGTTAAATAAAATTATTTAAATGCATAATTGAAGTGGAATGAATATTTAATGGGTAAGTGTTACTTAAGATGATATTTACAAATTTTAATTATATCTAATATTGTTTATATTAAATCACATTGTTGATGGCATCCATACATGTGTGCAGAAAAATTGTATCGATTTTCCAACTAAACCCTCCCAATATGTGTGTCGCATAAAGTTTTCGTTAAATTGGTTTTGTTTTTCTTTTAATCAGGTTTCGTTGTTTATTTTCTATTGTTATAATCCCATTAAGTTTTTCTTATACGAAAAGTGAGTGCAAGTTTTGTTTTCATATATTTTGTTTGCCCGCTGTATTGCATATTGTTTGTATGTACGGCAGTATTTGTGGTGGTCTCTTGGTAATTTTATTTGGTTTATTGCTTGCATTCGCTTCGTTGTTCTTTTGCACATCTGCTCAGTTTTGGTAGTTTTTTCTTTTATCAGCCATATTTTAAATCGGGTTTGCTTCTCGTCCTTTGTGAACTACAAAAAATAAACAAAAAAAATAAAACGAAGTTGTTAGAATAATCCTACAATAAAAACCATTTTCACAATTTTTTGATTCGTTTACTTCATTGCAAATAACATGTGTGTACATACATATATACAAATAAGTTCAATACGTGTAGTTGTTTAATATTGCAATTAAATATTAAAATAAAATTTAATATATTAATGTTAAATTATAGAGTCTTGTGTTGGCTTATAATTTTGGTGGTTTTTTGATTATTTTTTCTACTGAAATATGACACAAACAACCTACAACTTATCCTTTTACAATCTGACTCCTTTCTCAGAAATAATTTTTTAAAATACTAATTCAATTTCCATTTTGTTAAATAATAGTTTGACAACTCTTTCCAATACTAACGAAATACTAACACCTATTTTACACCAAAATTTACATAAATCTCCACATAAAAAATTTTTTTCGTCGATGTACAAATTTTGTGGAGACATCAAATTTGAAAACAATATAGTCATAAATTACCTAATACATTTAGTAAATAACTTTTAAAAATATAAAAAGGGCAACAACATCAATTTAATTTAATTTACTCCAAAAAGCCCAAAATCAACTTTTCATGAGAAATTGGTTCAACTCACACACAGCTTCAATACATTTCAAAGCAAAATATAAAAATCTGTATAAATAACTTTTATATACCACTTAAGGACAAAAACATGGATAAAATATAATTTGAGATTTTAATGGTAAAGCACCTTACCCTTGGTTGTGATCTCTTTGTTCCCTATACTCCCCTATTCCATACTTCATCCTTTTTCTCATTCCCAAGCATTAATATCATTTAGAATTTCTGTAATGTATAATAGATTTATTAAATTTGTCAATGTATTTATAGCACACAAAAATATATATATATAATCTTGATCAGTTCCAACTGTCGTAACTCTCGTCTCAATACTAATTTCAATTATAATTAAGACATCAACTTTGCTGACTCAATTCATACTTAAATCAGCTTTGAAACTTAAGTTACATTGTGAGATGGACAATTGTGAGATTGTTTGGAATATACATATGTATGAATACAATTTTGCATATAGTTTTTTAACAATTGTTCTTGAACATTCGTGGAAATGACTGAAATTAGTTGGCTATATTCTCTCCCCCGTAGCTAAACAATTGAATCTAATTTTTCTTATTTATGTTTGTAATCTATATGGACAAAATTTAAAATCATTGCCAAATTACAAAGTGATGGTTCAGATCCACATTTGGAAACGTTTTTTCAGTTTTTGAAGTTAAGTAATTAGCTAACGTTACACATTTTCAATAAAACTTAGATTAATCTGTTCTAATTTGAATACAGTGATATCTATATAACAAAAATATATGGATATATATAAATCTAAATCTATATATAAATTAATGGTCATAATTACAAATTGGTGAACTACTTAAGTTTTTTTGATTCATATTGAATATTTTAGTATTTTTTCTTTGATTTTATAAAAATTAATTTCTTTGAGATTCTCATTCAAAATCTACATATCTAAATTTACATCACTCAATCAATTATACTTTAGTATATAATAAGCTATAGATGACTCACTCCTAAAACAATGGAATAAAATAACAGAAACCCATGTATTTAAAGATAGGTATTTAAATATTATTTGTAATTAAGAGTACGTGCCGCTAACATGTGTAATAAACATATAAAACAACCCTAAAGAGAGTTATATATAAGTAAGATAGATTATAACTTAGTCAGAAATTATCCTTCACCGGCTATGACAATGAATAGTTGAATAAAACCTTGACCTCAGACAAAAATAAAACAGAGAAACTTTGTTAATTTTTTTTTATTGAAGTTCAAACTTCTACTGTTTCTAAGCCAATATGAAGGGAAGCAGTTAATGGCCTTTTAGCAACCAAATGCTAATTTTTGTGTACCGTAGACAAAACAGGATGTTTCCATTTAGATACGGATGAGGTCAATGCACTGACTTTTAACGTTAGATCGCTTTTTTTCTAAATGCATGCAGAAAAACATCTGCTTAATGCGCTCGTCAAATATTTATTAATAGAGACATTCCCGAAAAAATCATTATTAAAATTTTGATGCAAATTTATTTATGATTTATTAAAAAGCATTGAACTATTCTTTTTCTTGCACATCAAGGACACGAGAAATAATATTGCACACAGAGCGTATATAATGTATTTGTTATATTTGTTCGATCAAAATTTAAACGGAAATCTCATACCGTCACGCACGCAGATCGTAATCAATTTTACAATGGCTGCACTCTTTGATTTATTGAAAGGTAGAGATTTTCAATTGTCGATCTACATATGAAGGACTATCAAAACTTGTTTTGCATATTTGATGTCTCATCATCCTGTCTGCCTACCGGCAAGCAAGCCAAGGAACATTGTCACTGCCCTTTGAGGATATTAAATTACATTTTTTCTATAGAGTGTATCCAATTCAGACAGCACAACCTGGTTTTACTTTACACGTTCATTTGTTTTATTGCTCTCCTTTACAAACAAACATTTTTATATATAATATCAACCTTTCTGGTTTTGATCAAATATGTATTACGTACATATGTTATATATTATGTGGTTTCTATGTGATTACTATAGATAGTAAATAATTAAATGTCTCTGTTTAGTAAATAAAAAATCATTTAATATAACGATCCTTTAAAATATATAATTATTACTTACTCATTTTTAAACAAAATTGTTTAATTCTAATGGATTAATTAAAAATATAAGTATAAAATAAAGGATAGTTACGTTTCATATACGTTTCATATCATATAGGTGCTATATTTGTGGATCTGCAATGTTATATTCTCATAAAAGATTCAATAGATTGATTGGCTTAATACGCTGTTCAGAATGAAAATTTTTAGATGTTTGCAGAATGCAGAAATTAAGCGGTATGGTTTTTTTTTATTTTTCTTATTTTGTAATATGAATAGCAAAATAAAATATAAAATTTAATGTTAAAATTACTTTTCTGAGTTAATGTCTTTTTAAATTACAAATACAGGTAGTAATACGTTGTATATAATGGTTTCAATTTAGTGATGGGTCTCGGTCTAAGCCTTTTAGTTAAAATTAATTGAAATAATGATATAGACATTAAAAATAGAAATCGTACTTAACACGTTCTTGCATTCTTACGACAGCGTTAGATATATCATAAAAGATCATTCTATACTAAAACCAGAAAGTGGTAAAACAATTCCTAGATACTTTATGATCATTATAGCATTTATGCCGATAGCTCCAAACTAGATAACAAAATTGGTTTTGGAATTTACTTAGAACTTTCCCCAAACTGCAAATGTGCTTGGAATTAAAACATAAAATATTTTAAAATTGATATTTGATTTCTTATTGATAGCCAAACAGTAATTATAGCTTTGCACTCTATAGAATTCATACATCAAAAACTGTCGTATCCCATCCTGCATCTCTAAATGAAATCCGTAAACAAATAATGTATTCGTCATAAAGACACCAAAACATAGTGAATGTTAAGACAATTATATAGCAGATGAGCTGGTAGACAATTGCGTAGCCATGAACTATATTCGTTATTATATATTTACTTACCAATCAATACTAGTAAATTTATTGTATACTGTTCTTTCTTCAAAAATCAAAAATTAGGTCGCAAAACGACATCTATTGCGCCAAGACCACACAAATCTGACTGCCTATAAACCCATCTAGAACTTAATACTTAATATTTAACAATTTCATTTTTAATAATCTCAAGACTTGAATTCTTAACTAACAATCTTTACGGCCTCATCGGAGGTGAGAAGGTAGAATTATCAAGATGTCACTCACCTATTGTACAAATGTGTACCATTATCTACAATGTGAAATAAAACTACAGTTCTTAAAAAATATTTTTCGAACATCTCAAAAAATATCGAAAACTAATATCGGAATTCTCACAAAATTTTCTAAGAAATTTAATTAGTTAAATTGATGCGAGCTACTGTTCAGGAATAGAAAAATCGCGTGTACATAAATTATTTAAGATTTTTATTACAAGATATTCCCTACCTGATGATCTAAAAAGACCCATGTACTTGAGACCATATCGGGAATAAAGGTATTTAGTGGAGTAATGTAATCATAGTTAAATGTTCTGTTCTAAACACAACTTGTGGCATTCAAAAATATTATTCTCTGTAAATAATACTAAATAAATAATAAATAGAATTTTTTTTATCAATTATTCGAATTTTTATCTACTATGTCAACCTAATCTGCTGTTCTATCTGCTTTTAGGTTAGTAAACGCTTTGAGTTGAATTCGCGTTAGGTGTGACGTTTCGCACGTATCACTTTTATTGTTTGCAGAAATGATAATAAATGCAATTTTTGTTTATATATATGTTTGAGTATAAAAATATATCAATCAAATTCATTTCGCATTATTGCAATAAATGTCAGATAGAAGAACGCTTTCACAGCTGCAGATTAAAGTCACTGTGTTGTTCTTAAAGTGTAACCAAATGCATATGCTTTTTATATAGAAAATATTAATCCACCGCACTTAATTGTGAACAAGCAGTTCTCAATGTATTCTACAAATCAAACAGCTGATATTGTAGAAACATAAGGACAACGATGACTATCTTTCATCGTTGTTTGTTCATAGATGAAATATAAAATTGTTTAACCACAAATAATCAAACAACTACTCTACTGAAGCAATTCAACTAAGCACAAAAGAAAAACTATCAACAACATTGTCATACTTGCATTTTTCTAGGATATTGTGGCGTTTACTGCTAGTTCGATGTCTTTCCTGCTGCTGCTTACCTTTGGTTCAAAGACATCTGTTCTTCAGCTAAGTGATCCATTCTAATGTTCAAAATTTTATGCGTTATAAATTTATTCACATTTTTTAAGCGCATTTCTTACTTCCCTACCTAATCATAGTAACAGCAGGCCAATAAGCAGGCGGTCCATATTTGCCTCCTGTTCTATGAGCGCTGAGCGTATAGGGCAGGCAGTCCTCATTATTGTTTCTACAAATATTATTCGTGTTGTACGGTTTTGATAATATATTTTCTTTCGTTGCGTTTCGTATTCTTTTTGTAGTTTTATTTATTATTTTTGTTAAAATGCCGGGTGTAACATTCTTTTAGGCCAGCAAACATCTGGCTTAGAGTGCGTTTGAGTTCATTAAATTTCTTTTCATAGTTTTGTTTTTGTTTTTGTTTTTGTTTTTGCTGTATGTATCTTTACGGCTTAAAGTACTTAAAACTTATACAAATGCCCGTACGAGTTTCCGCTTCATTGTGCTGTGCCGTGCCGTGCCGTGTCTGTCGTTTAGGTAGGTCGTCAGTATAATTGCCGTTGTAGGTGCTGTTGCTGCTTAGCCTATATACTATATGCGAACAGAACAGAAATTTTGTGTTGTGCCTGTGAGTGCATTTTCGACATACTGTCGAATAGTCTCGTCTCGTCTCGTCTTGTCTACTCATAAACAAATACGTTTCGTTTACTATGCTCCTACTCCTTGTTCGTATATCCTTCAGCTGCTCTATTTAAATGTAAGCAGGTGGTGGTTGTTCCGAATTTTTCATGCTGTTGCCTAGTTGTTGTTGCCTGCGCCGATGCGTATTATATGGTATCTGACCCGGTGGTAGTTTTTTAACTTTCTTTGCAATTTTCTTAATTTGTTATTACTCTAAATGAGGTAGATTTGTAATTGCTTGGTTCCCGAAATCAGCTGATTTTTGCATACTTCGCAATTGTTTATAAGATTTTTTCTTGTTAGCACTGTTGTTTGATTGTTTACAATTAGAGCTGTTTATATTTGGAACCACCACCGAGAGTGGTGGTAGTGTCTGTCTGTGCCAGTGCAACAGCGATAACGTAAACAAAAACGTTAATACCGTAAACACCACCAACAGCAGTAGCGGCAACGTTAACATCCATATGAAAGTATAAGTAACTACCACCGGGTTTGGTGGTGACTATCGGAGACCTATTGGCTTTGTGCTCTGTGATTTAAAGGGTGGAAATATGTAACATGGTTTTTAGGTGCTATGGCAAGGACGCGTCCTTCACTTTTTCTTTGTGTGCTAAACAATTGTTTAAAACACCACTAAAATGTATATACGTATTTACTGTTCTCACTTGTACGAGCGGGTTTCCCCAAAAACATAATATTTTGTTTTGTCAACAAGAGCAAAAAAAGAACAAATTAAAAATACTATCATAATGAAAACCATGTATAAGACATATTACACCACCTTTGGTTTGGTTATGATGCAGTGTCGTCACTTATGGAATGTCTATATTTAGGGGTTTTTCTAACTAAACTTACACTTGGTGGTAAATTCATTGCTATTTCATTCATAATATGGTTCATTCATAAATACCCTGATATCTTCTATGCGTTAAGTGGCAGACAGTGGATCAGGTGGTTTTTGGATGACATGTAGGATTCATATTGAGGGTAGAATATGCTTTTGGATTTGTTTATTTGATAAAATGAATATCAAAACAAATGCAACAGATTATAAACATTTTGGGGGATAAAACAAATATTGTACTCGACCTTGACCTCTAATACATTATATATATGTTACATATATGAATAGAATTTAAACGAACATATTTCTAGATTAAAATTTAAAATTATAATAATTATTTGTTTGCCTAAAAAAAATTGAATCCATAATTTAATATGTAATGTTTCAATTTCTATTGTTTTAGAATCTATTATGGTTTTTTTTTAATTTATATAATTCCAATTTAAATGAAATTTTAAATACTTCATAATATATATTAAAATTATTTATATGTAACTTATTAATTATTGATTGACATTTTAGTCTTTTTCAACTTAGTAGTTAGATTAGAACTACTGATTCCCATATAGACATACAGATACTTAGCGATACCAGTTAAATATGTATTTAACAGAGTTGTATTCATATAAAGAATCTATTTATGGGCAAGTTTGCTATAAATACCAGTTAGAAACGCATTTGAGGCGGTTGTAGTTATATGGAGTACTGCGTATTCATGTGTTCACTTCTTGCATAAGGGGGGTCCATTGTGTTATCTTCATTGCGAGATCTTGTTGTGTCTTTTTTACTACTTGTCTGTTATTAAGGCTTTGCTAACATCTTAATAATATTTTCTTAAAAAGTTTAACCATACAGGATTGCAAACAATTTACTTATAGTACTTATACTTCTTTTTTATATTGAATATGTTTTATGAGAGTTTTTTTAAGTTATCAAATAACTTTGATTAATAACAACTTTTTTCTCCACAATTCTATGTTGCTTTAGTTTTAATTTGAGTATTATTTTTTAAGATATATTTATTTACATTGTGTTATTTATATTGTGTTTCATTTTCTAAACTCCTTGAGTTCATTCTGTATTTCTTGGTTAGTGACAATTTTTTTGTGGGAGAGTATATAGGTTCTTTATAGTTGCCTTCGTATGATATCTACATTCTTTTTAGATTAACAATTTTATTAAAAGAAATATCATGAAAACAATCCTTATAAGTTGTTTTATTTGTTTTTAAAAACCTAATATACGAACCAGCTTGAAGCAACATTATTTACTTCTTGGTGTCTAAATTTAGTTCTAAAAGTAAACAATCTGTATAAAAACGCTATATTTTTTAGTACTTAAAGAATATAAAACTAAAAATTGCAATAAAATCACTCACAGATAATATCTAGAACATTTTAATTACAATAAAATTAATTTTAAACCTTTTTTTAATAATAAAAGCTCTCCGTATAATAAAATGCCTTATAAATATTTGTATATTGATATCGATATCATAAGATGTATATCAAATTCTTTCTGACATATCAAACCTTATATAAAAAAAGTTTGATAAGATAAGCTTTTAACTAAAATTTTATGATTAAATTGATGTTTTATTATTTTAATGATTAGTATGATTAAAGGGTAATCATTTTATAAATTCTTCACTTATATCACTTTTCATAACAAATATTTAAATGTAAGTACTCATTTTAGTAAATATATATTTTTTTGCGGGTGTTATAATAATAATACTAAATTTTATAGATAGCAGATAGCTGTTTTTAACAAAAAGAACAACCTAATTGTTTTCTTTATAAATGTTCTCAAAAAAAAGAAATTTTAAAACTTTAAAACTATTTTTAAAGCATTAAATTAAAAGTAATTATCTTTAAGTTTGTCATACACATATCGATAACCCTGTAAAATAATTATATATTTTTCATAAGGTTGATGAGTTGATATGGAGCTAATACGTAAAATGGAGATACGTAAAATGATATCCGTCAAGTAGATTCCAATAGAATAAAATTAAATATTGTGACCTTAGATGTGACGTTAATGAAATAAAAAAAAAAGAAATTCTTATGTTACATTTTTAATGGACCATAAAATTTATGGCCCTAATCTAAAAATTCTTTTGTTAATAGCTTTTCAAGAACTTTGTGTGAATAGTATGAAACACAACAATTACTAACATCTTTTCTTGTTTAAATGTCAAATTTGTATTAACTGTAATATATTAATTTAAATTACGTAACAAAAATAGGAAAAATTATTCTGTACAGGTTTCAATTTTTTTATATTTATAAATTAGTCAAGCACAATATCAGTTCCTTCGTAAGTATAAATAAAAGAACATATATTAAGTGCCAAAATGAAATCATGCCTAAACCATATTGCACGTCTATTAAGTTATCTAGCAGCAAGAAAGTGAGGAATTTTGATGTAACTTAAATACTTTATATTTTTTTCCTTTGCGCCTGGATGGTATTAATTAATGATGAGGTATGCCTAAAGATCTAAACTTAGGTGCAAGATTTGTTAAACTCTTACTAATTGCGCTGAAGTCCAGCTTAAATAAATGTTCTGTCACTTTTATTGGATAACTCGTTTTCAAGGACCCCGAACAACTTCCAGAAACTACCATAATATCAGAGATTGCATAAAATTGTCAATGAAAATGAATTAATTGAGTGATATTGATAACGCTTACATCCGGATGGCTCGTATCATAGCAACATTCACTACAAAAACAATTCAAATAGTGTTAACTCCAGTGATCATTTATTAAATTAATTAAATAGGACCCAAAAATTGTTGATTAGTCACGCAGAATATTATTGAATTAGCATTGTCATGCCTAAGGCATGATACCTTAGCCATTTGTCAATTGAAGATTTAAGATTGATTAATTGTTGGGTAACTTCGAGCAGTATAGACATAAGTGATATGAATGATAGTCAAAAATTTATTTTCATCCTGTTTTCAGGAGCTTTAATGAATGTAACAATTCCCCTTTATATGTTAAATATATTTTGGAGGTATTATTGAAAAAAAGCAGCTGTTATTTTAAGAAAATAATGAATAAATAAAATAAATAGTCAGATTAATTTATGTAAAAAGGTATAACAAAATAAATAACAATAAATTTATAAGCATAAATTTAATTAATATATTTCATATAATTTAATTCAACTATTTAATGTTATTATATTTAATATAATATAAATAAAATTCAACTATTCAATATGATTAAATTGAACTGAGTTCAAAATGAAACTGAAACTCAATCTGGTCTATATACACGCATATATGTTAAAAATCAATACTGAACTTTTTTTCTCGCACTTTTTTGTTTTCATTTCACAAAAATGAAAAATAAAAAAAAAATATGAATAATTTTTAGAACAAGTTGTAACAACAAAAATGGCCACCATTTTTAAGAACTATAAAACAAAATGGTAAATGGTAACTTGCACAGTTCACTGTTTTGAAATACCAGCAAAAAATGCTGATGTTAGCAGAAAGGAATTAATCAAACAAACAAAAAAAAACTCAAACAAAAACAAAAACAATACAGCAAGCATTCAAATGTCGTGGGCTATGAGAAAACGGCAAAATAAAGTAAATTACATGAAAATTTAAAAAATTTAATTAAGCACACTTTACAGCAGCATAGCAGCTTAAGTACTTACAAAAACTCGTCAACAGCGGTACAATACAAACACATTAACTGTAAATGCACGTACTCGCACACATATACATATACGTATACACACAAATATGTGTATGGCAGTCGCCGCGAGGAAACCCCTGCTTGGAAAACAAAAATATAAAATTGTACTCTCATAAAAGCATTCCTAAAAAAACTTGAATAAAGTATTTTTAGAGCGTGCGCAAATGAAGTATTTATAAATAAAAAAAATCCAACAAAAACAAAAATATTGTATACAATGTTAATGTTAAAACTAGTGAACATCATATGCAGATACATACATATACCTAGCACGAAACAAGGATACAAAATAACGAACAACATAGAAGGGACGCGAGCTCCTTTTTGACAACGACATAAGGATACTGAACTATGAATAAAAAAAGTTGTGTCCTGCGCTTTTATGTACATTTTATCACGGCGTATTTAATACAAAATAAAAATTCTCCTTACACTGAAAAGATATTTTTAAAAATTAAATAAATGCAAATATATCAAAATTTAAAAGTTTTTCGAGTATATTAGTTTATTTTACTATATAATTTTTTTTATTTATTTAAGATAAATAGTTACCAAAATGTCACATATCATCTACCAAGTAGAATATGAACGCTCAATCTGAGTTTTAAACACTGAACTTATTGTTACTTGGAGTCTTAAAAATTATTTACGAATAATAAAATATAAGAAATACATATTTTCAAAAGAAATATCACTGGTGATAGATATTTGGCAATACCATAATACCATAATAGTTATATATATGGTCAGCTAAAAATTCAATTAACTCTATTAAAACAATAAATTGAGAAAATTGTTTTTTCGTCATAATTGACTTTAAAATCAAAATTAATTTAGAATCAAATAATAAATTGAAATAATTTGTAATCAAGATATATAAAGTCTGGAATCAATATATACTGTTATGCTTATTAATACAGGTGATTTGTTTAGGTTAGTTTAAAAGATTTTTCGAGGAATAGTACAATTGACTAAAAGGTCGTAGTATACTATTGTCCCTTTGTATGAAAATAAAAATTTATATAATGATTATAACATAATTATAAACATATAACTACATATATATATTATAACATAATTATAATATATATTTAATAATTGTGTTTACCCAAATAATTGTATGTGAGTAAATCAACATCTACTCATAATGAAATTTACAAGAAGTTCAGATCAGGTTGGAAATTGATACTCCTGTCAATCTTAAACAAATTTTATTAATATCCTCACAATTCATTTGAAATTAAAATTTCAGATAAAGATTTTCTTTTTTTTGTTTTTTTAAAAAAATTGATTTCTTAATATTGAAATTCTTTGGAAAAAATGTTTAGAAAATATTAAACAACTCAAACTTGTTTACATTAAATTTTTCAGTGTAAAATATCAAATTCTGCACAAAGCAAAGAAGACAGATACATTTGATTTTGCACAAATATATTGAATATACAAAAAAAAAACAACAAACGCAAGGACCTTAGTGTGATACCATAAGCCACGACGATTGCATTAACGAAATATGATTTTAGATTTATTGTATATATTCCCCAGTCGTGAGCAGATTACACAATTCGGAATAGAATTTATTTTATTTACTTCCTTTGGTCGGTAATTTCAGTATAAATTTATGCCTGGTCTCGTGCATGTGCATGTGTGCGTTGAAGTATGCCGCATATTTGGTTGTGTGTTAGTGTAATTGGGCTTTATGTTGATTTAATAAAAAGGGGACGCAAATTTCATCCTTCTAACCATTTTGTACTCCTTCCAGTTTTATGTTTTTATGTTGCTATTGTTATGCTGTTTGAACAAGAATATCGTATTCGTAGCGATTGACATTTGTGTCAGTGACCATGGCTTAAAAAGCTGCAGCAAATGGGTCCTGCCGGAAGTATTCCCGCTTACTTTCATTTTCTTTTACCATTTGTTTGCCTGCTTCGTATAGTTTTGTTTATGATCGTCGCAAGCCGGTCATTTCGGCATTTATTTTTTTTTTTTATTGTCTTTCCTCTTATGTGAACAAAATGCACACATGTCTTCAATTCGAGTATAATATATAATGAGTAGTGCGTGAATAAGTGCTATGCTCCAAGTATACTATAGGAACAAGTTTTAAAATTCCTGTTACGGTTTCTTTATACTCGTACTACTCAGATGGTACCATGCATAAAAAGTATTTGATTAAAAACAAACCGAAATGATTCCTTTTATGTCTAGCCTTTTTTTATGTTTTTAATTAGCTTATTTAAGGATATATCCTGGTTAGAACATGAAATGTATGTTACTTTAAAAAGATACCTCTTTTGATCACCCTTCAAGTTCATATATATATATATATATATATATATATATATAACCTTTCATATGTACATTAGTTTAAATTTTGATTGAATTTCTATAAAATGCGTTTCTTAAAACTGTGATTTAGAAATATATTTCACAATTGTCACATATCGTTAAAGTTATACCTGGTAAAGCAGTTTTTCGACAGACAACACTTATGCTCTATAGGTCGCTTATCTTACCTGTGCTTCTGTATGGTGCAAAAGCATAAACACTATCACAGATTGATGTGAAAGCAGTGAAACTTTTCGATGGAAAAGGTCATCGTGATATTTTTTCTACAAGTTGACGAAGACTACCTTACGAGCTGCTGTATCACGACATTGATATATTTCAACGGTTTTATGGGATTGGTCATGTTAAGAATGACTAACGATGCTCTGGTGAAAAAGTGTCTCCAGTAGAGTGCTCAAGTTCAGAAAGCACTAACGGCACTTGATGTACGAGATTGGTAAGTGAGCACGCAGGCCAAACACCTGAAAAAGATTAGTGTGTCAGGTCGCAACCCGATATCAGGTTGCTATGGCCATTTAAGTAAGTAAGTAAGACTCATTGACCTACGTCTATTCAAAAGTCTTAAAAGTTTATTCAAAAAAAATTTCAGTTACAAATGCTTAAATATCTTTAAAATAGTTCAGTTAAACAATTGAAGACATATGGTAGCATTTTGTCTATTAAATATCTTTCAATTTGATGTTGAATATGTTTTTGTTTGTATAAATTCTTTCTTTGGTTTTCATATATTTATAATTTATTATTTTGATTTATGAAGGGTTTTTTATTTAACACAAATTATTTTTCTTGATGGACTTTTAAAGAAAGTTAACTACTGTTTTTTTAATAAATATGAACAAATTAATTAATTTTCATACGTCCTATCAAAATTACTGATATATTATCGAAATCGTGCCTCGTTTTTTATTGAAAAAATTTCCTCTTCCTCCTATATCTTATTTCCCTTTTTATACCAACAAATCACATCCGACATTTAAACTTTTTATAATAAAATATTGTAAGATGAACCTTTGTTTTTCTTAACATATCTGAAATATATTTACATATTAAATAATTTTTTAACTTCGTTTAAAAATGATTATATGAACTATTTTAGTTGAAATAATCATAAAACATAAAGTTAACTTCGATGATATGTTATCAAAATCAATCTGCTGTACATTTATTTAAGCTCATTTCTAAAGAAGTCATAAAAACGAATTTTTAATATTCGAAATTGCTGACCGTAAATACAGCACATTTATTATTTATGTACATATATATGTTCTTACGTTTATCGTTTTACATATAGATACATGTAGCCATTATTCTATTTTTGACAGTAATAACATCCTTTTCATACGATTCAACGGTTTGATAGCGCAATCTAACAGATTAATGTATACTATAAGTTTTAAGATTAAAGTATGTGTGTATGTATACGCTTTACTCGAACGAACTTTTACAACTACAATTTTTTATTATCCTTCAATCCGTTGCGTCCATAGAATAATACACAAAGGAAATGTTCAGCTCTAAAAAATGAATCAAATTAAATCAGGTAACTTATACACACAGAAGGCACGTACAAAATCAAACGGAGCAAAAAACCAGCACAGGAGTTCTGTACAACTAACGACGAACACAAACACAAACACAGAGAAAAAGGAAAAAATAAAATAAGTTGAATTTGGATTTTGTAGCATAGAAAGGACTGGCGTCGTATCATAGAAAATTTCCCAAATTTATGCATGACAAATCCACAAAAAATATAAGCAACGAAATAGAATTATAATCGACAACATATTCATAAGTTACAATAAAATTAGAGTAGTTGTAAAAATACACACAAATACACTTACAAAGTTTATTCGGAATCTGCAGAATGGAGAGCGTTACTTACGGCGCATGATTTTTCGATGATTTTTCTATGTTTCTAGTTCTTCGTTCATTACATTACTTTTCTAATGTTTTGTTTATATTTGAAGTGATTCGATTTTATTTGATTATTCGCAATAAGTGTTTTAATAAGAATATTTATTTAAAATACGATATAGATATAAACTGAAAATTATATGTTTTTATATCAATTATTATATATTTATTCATTATATATTTATGATTATTTGAATAATTTGTATATACTTGACTAAGTGTATCAGGAAGTACCTTACATTATTTATAAGGTAACATAGTTATCTACTTTATCTAAAGTACCTTCTTTTCTTCATTTATATTTTTTTTGTGTTTGTTTCACATATCATTTCTGAAACCATTTTCATAACATATAATGATGTTCGGCTACTAATTATATATCTTTGCGGCTCGTGCAACATACGTGACCATCTCTTAGTTAAACGTTAACTTATTATATTGAGATTCTCCCCATTAATCAATTCTTAGATAAATAAATTTCACTAAGTTCGAATATTTAACTTAATATGTAATTAAACAAAATATAAGCTTATATGGAACAATTTAGTAAATGTCAACATTACTTCATTTAATGACTAGATTAAGTTATATGTCATTTAAAGAGTGCTCTCTTTAATGCAAATATCGTCATTCCTAGGCTATACTAACAACTATTTCGCACGAAAAAATTGATATAAATCTCTACAAAAAAAATTTCAGCAATCTCCAAATTTAGTGGAAAATTTTTTTTATATGAAGTTGTTTCTGAAATTTGTTTCCTAAAAATGTTATGATCATTTGGTTTTCTTTTCGCATAATAATATATAAACGCTTTATAATATTCAAGCATATATAATAGTTTTATATTATTAAATTCTAGAATGTCTCCAGGTAATACCCAGAATTTATTTTTATTATTTAATATAATGAACTTCCTTAGTTTTATTTAAGATTAAGTCTTGTTAATATAATATATATAATAATAAGCGCAACTAATAAATTTTGTTTGATATTATTATTAATGATGAATAATGGTCTGAAATAAATGTTAACATAATAAACAAAATAAAACATATTTTTTTTTTAAATTTATTTGTTCTTTATGTTATGACTAGTTCAATTTTCGTAATTGTTTCTCATATTTGCATTTTAGTTTATATGTATTGTCTACTGCTACGACTTTTGCATATATATTCCTTTTCCATTTTTGTTGTGTTATTCGTATGAAAGGACAATGCTCTTATTCCTTGGTATGTTCGTTTTACATAAATATATGAGTAGACGCTTTGTTTGCATGCATATGTGTGTAGCTTTGTATGTATGTGTTCATTTATTTTGTATTCTCTTCATATCCTTTTTGTTGCTCACCTTCGCTATATGATATCCAGCTACAATTTGGCTTTACGCTTGTTTTGCTTTAACATTTCGTTTAGTTTTCGCTCTGATCTCAAACACGAATGAACATTGAATTAAAGTTCGCTGTTGTCCTGTCGGTTGTGCTATTCCGTGTACATAAAATATTATATTTAGAGAGAATATATATATAAAAATAAATGTTGCAGGTCAACTTTTAATAAACGAAAGTTAAAGCACAAAATATTTCAGTAAAATCCGGATAAATATTCTATTAATTTAAAAAGTAACTATATTTTTATACTAACTTAATTAAAAAGTTAAACAAAAAATAGTTATACCTGAAAATAATATTAGAGTATATGGACGAGTATAAAAAAGTGAATTTACAAAATATAAAAAAAATTAATTCTAACTTTTAAATAATTTTGCAAAATGTTAAGAACTAACAATTTTGTGAATAACATAAATATATAATCAAATTATATTTATATGTGGGCAAAGCCAAAAAATGAATGAAATAATTTGTTAATAGCGACTTATATTGCTAAAAAGTGCAATAAATAAAAACTACACTAAGAACGTTAGCAGAAAAAACGCCGCCGCTCTCAAGCAGAAAAACAGCGAGTACATAGCTTCTCGCTAAAGCGAAGTAAGTTTTTCTAGTTGTTTGCTATTCTATGTTTATTATTCTATGTTAAATGCATGTGTCTCTTATGCTAAGTCCTTTATTATGTTTTCTCGACATTTCGCTTAAAAATGTGACTACCGTTAATGGACGATTGCGAAATCGTTTTCGTTCGGGTGGTTGGTACAGTTTTCTGCATAGAAAATTGCGGTAATCTTTTTAATTTATACAAAATTTACTCTTGCTATGCTTTTCTAACTAAAATTATGCGATTTAATTAAATGAAAAAAATGTGGAAGGAGTAATAATTATGGTTTGATTTTATATTAATTGTGTGAAATATATGTAATATATATACATTTATTAAAAGGAAAAATTATTATTGTATGTTACAATTCGTAACGAATTACTTACATCACATCTACCCGTAAATATATATATATATGAAGTGATTTCTTTAATAAATTTGGGATTGTAAAAACTAAAAAAAAATATTATTGAAAATAAAGTGAAAAATTATGTTTATTAAATAAAAATAGAAAAATAATAATTATTACAATAATATTTATTATTACAAAGTATTTACTAACCTAGTTAATATATACTATATTTTATAAGTAATAATCCATCTATACATATTTTAGTGTTTGCTAAGTGTCAATAGTAAAACGGTGAAAAAGAATACTAATCAAGATATGTATATATAAAAAAAATATGATTCATTTCTATCTAAGTTTGAAAAATGATTTAAAATATGTGGAAAAATATGAGCACAATTTTCACTGCATATTTTGTAATTTTGTATTTTGTGTGTAATGTCTGAATAATTCAAAACTCTGCAAATATTTGTTGCTAAGTTATGGATCAGTAAAAAATTGAAAATGTTATATTTTTCAATTATTAGAATATTTAAAATTCATATACATAAAGCAACCAATTACTTAACGTTCTATAAATCTTTAAATTACTGTATTCTATCGGTATGATCTAATGTAATATGGGTAATAATATGGGTTTTGGTTAATGGAGAATATTGTAGTTTACAAAATAAATATGTACGTCGTGTAAATGAGTAATCTTTTTCTTTATACATATTTTAGAAAAAATAATGAACTAAAGTTCTAAAACATCTGTGTATTCTTCATAATTTAAAACTTAATAAAGTTTAATATTTAATGACTAATGGTAAAAAATGTTCAGATATTAATATATCTAAAAACATTTGTCTATTTAATGAGTACTGTAGACCATACTGTAATGTATGGTTTAAATAAAAGTTTATTATTTCTATAAAAAATGTCAAAAATCTGTCATTTGTTTAAAATCAGATGTTAATAGCAATTTCTTTTCATATACATATGTATATAGTCTTTATATATATATATATATATAAGATTCTATTTTATGGTTTTAACCACAAATTTTCAAAATGCTTTTTACCTGATTTCTATAACAATTCATAGTCTAATTTTGCTTTATATATTTTGAGACAATTGTTCCAAAGTTAATTTCGCTATAAAATATTCAATATTTTTTTAAAGTAGTATTCTTGAAATGTACATTTGTTTTTCTTTATTAATTATATTTTCATGGTATTAAAATTAGTAAATTAGGGATAAGTGTGTCGGTTCCCGGTTAGGGATAAGTAAAATGACAAATAAAAAAACTTATCTACCTACCTACCTACCTACCTATCTACCTAGAAATATATATTTAAAACATGTGTACTATTTTTATATATCCTTTCACATGAACTATATTCTCCTTCATTGAAGCAAAATGCATAAAGAAAATATAGTTCAGGTTAGAGTATACAGTAAATGATTAAATAAACTTTCTAAGAAAATATGTTTAAAATAATTCAGAAAAATTCGCAGAAAATACACTTTTTAGAAGAAAATTTAATTTTTCAAGATAACCGACCATAAATGTTATTTTTTCTCAAAAAAAAAAAAAAGACAATAGTATAGTTCAATAATTTCAAGTTAAGTCCTGTTTATTATTAAATTGAAAAAAAAAAAAAAAAAAAAATAACAATGAATAATAATTATATTATTAAGTGCAGTCCATCAAACGCAGTATTAAAATTTTTGTTTAGATGAAATTGCAGTTAATTTTTAAAAATATAAGATGTAATTCTATTAAATGTATTTACAATGTAAAAACTCAAGGTTTTTTTTCAGTTTAATGCAATTGTCTCTCCGTATATTAGCTTATACTAAGAATATACTTCTGTATATTTTAACCAAAGAATCATTTGATAAGGTTAAAAAAGCTAAAAATAATGCTTTTTTATATAAATATTAAGAGGATTAATTATTGATGCAAATATTTTGTCCTAGCAACCACCAGAAATATTTGTCTATTGTATCAGTTATTTATATTAACTATATTGGGAATGAAAGTCTCAAGTATCAAGTATCTCAAGTATACTCAAGTATCGATAAAAAAGTCTCGATACTTGTGTCTGTATTACATCTAATATAATCATTACATTATGTATAAAAATGAATGCTTTCTCTCAAATTTAATAAATATTGGAAAGTAATTACTTTCAATCCTCTAATCAAGCTGCGTCAAGCTATACATTCAATAATTTCTTTTTTGGTCTAAGCCAGCCATCTTGTTCTTTTTTAAGAATTCATTTTTCTGCTCTCATTCGACTTTCTAATACCGGGACCAGTCACCTAATACTCTGGGCTCTGATAAAGCAGATACTTTTGTTGTTGATCATTTTTTCAGTCTAGCGTTGGTCAAATTCTTAAGGTTTTATCATGTAAGATTTAACGGCCCAAAAATTTTGCTAAATATTTTTTATTCTTGAACTATAAATGTCCATACCACGCAGGTGTTAGTAGTGTGAACATTAACGTTTTATATTTGATGAATTAATCTGAACAGAATTTCTTACCATAAAATCAATATTCAATTCACTTTTCTAATTATAAATACTTAAGCACATTATTAACAAATAATTTTCTTTTATATCTTTAATAAGTTATTTTTGAAATAATTGTACGGTTTCAGCACACACTTATTAATTTTAAATGTTTTATTGTTTTACAAAAGTTAATTATTATTTTTTACATTTATAAAATATAATTAAATTTATCTGAAACACATAAAAAAATCATTATTTTCATCTGTATTGGAATTTTTAAAATAAATATATAATTATTTTTTAGCATTCATAAAAATTTTTTTTTAAAATAAAGAAACAATCTGCAAAAACACAAACAAAATAAACCTTAAACAAAAACCTATTTTCTCAATAAAAAGTAACATTTTCTATTAGTTCCTGTAAAAAAATTCTTTCAATTTCGTTGAATTGTTTCTACAGTTCACAGTCTTATACAACACACAAATAATTACACCAAGTAAAAAAATATTTTTATTATATTCTCCTGCTGTTTACGTTTATATATTTTTTTTTAACAAACCTAGCGATTATCGAAGGATCACAAAGAGTGCCATTCAAACGTAAAACGTACACTCAATATTGCAGCTGTCCTATTAAACCTATTTTGCTCTGCTTTTTAAACATGTGGTTTGAAACAAAAAAAAAAAAATTAAGAAAAACAATACACTTTAATCTACAGATACAAATTATATATAATTTTTGAACTGATGAGTTAATATGTTATATACTATTTCATATTTTCAGACTATAACCTATTAAAAATAAGTATATTGTTTTAAAACATCGTTAATAGAGGAAACTAGAGATAAACTAAAACAATAAAATCTTTAAATTCATTAATCTTAATCAATACCACAATAAAGACACACAAAAAAATGTCTACACATCCTGATCCATACCACATAATGGTATTTCACCCCACATGGGAGGAATTCAAAGACTTTCCAAAATATATTAATTATATAGAATCTCAAGGTGCACATAAGGCCGGTTTGGCCAAAGTTGTACCACCTCCCGAGTGGGTGCCACGTAAAAGTGGTTATGAAGACTTAGATGCTCTAAATATAACTATACCTGCGCCTATATGTCAAGTAGTGAGCGGCCAACAGGGTCATTTCCAACAAATTAATATACAAAAAAAAGCAATGACCGTTAAACAATTCTCAGATTTAGCAAATACAGAACGGTATAGACCTCCAAAACATTTCGATTTTGAGGATCTTGAAAGAAAGTATTGGAAAAATATATCATACGTTGCACCTATATATGGTGCTGATGTTAGTGGGAGTATAACAGATCCTGATCAAAATGTAAGTTCAAAAGAAGTCAATTTTTTATTAGGTAGTTAGGAAATATTAATAAATTTTTTTTTTCAGTATTGGAATATCAATCGCTTGGGAACCATACTCGATTTTGTAAATGAAGATTATGGCATACAAATTGATGGAGTCAATACGGCGTATCTATATTTTGGCATGTGGAAAACAACATTTGCTTGGCATACAGAAGATATGGATTTATATTCTATTAATTATTTACATTTTGGTGCACCAAAAACGTGGTACGTAGTACCTCCTGAACATGGACGAAAATTAGAAAGTGTCGCTACTTCATACTTTCGGTCAAGTTACGACAATTGTCATGCTTATTTGAGACATAAAATGACATTACTTAGTCCACAAATACTAAAGGAACATAATGTTCCATATAATAAAGTAAGTTAAAAACACTTATTACGCCAATATCATATAAAAGTATTAAATCATCATATTATATTAGATTAAATTTAAGTGTGATATATATTAAAACAATATATATATTAATTTTTTTTATAATTATCTATAAATTTACGCTATTTTACATATTACGTAATAGAAAGCATTGATAATAATGCATTCATATTCAAAGTGCATATATTTGTATATATTATATATCAAATGTGTGTAAATATTATTGAACTCAATATTTTCTGTTCAAAATATATGTATATATGTATAAAAAAATATAAAAAAACATAGCCTCAAAGATATTATTCAAATAAAATCTAAAAGTAGTTATTCATATCAAAAAAAAATTTAATAGAATTCTTAGATCAATACTAATTATACATTATTCTAAAAACTTTGTTTTCTACAATATTATACAATTAACTAAAATAGTATATTGTATATAAACTTTATCCATAAATCTCCAATTTTAATATCTGCCATTCCTATAACATCTATAAATTTTTAGATACAGGAATTTAATAAATTTTCAAATTGAAAAAATATATATATATGTATATAATTATGTAATTGGAAAACATGTGAGCACAGCAAATATATCAATTGTATATAACAAGGTTCAAAAATCTCCAGCTACCAAAATATATACATAATATATATTCCTACATTAAATAGATTTTCTTTTATTGCATTACTTTTACTTGCAATTCATTTAAAGGTATTAATTAATAAAAATAAATGAAAAATATATTATTATTTTTATAATAATTTTTATTATTATTTTATTTATTATTTTATTTATTATTATATTATTTTTATTATTAATTAAATCATTAAATAATAGTTTTTAAATACAATAATATTAAAAATATTTATATTATCAACTAATATCATTCTAATAAAACAGTATATAATATTTTTTTGTATATATATGTGAATATATACATATAATATTAAATTTAAATAAAAATTTTATATTAAATATACGTTATAAATTTACATAACTTTCATATTATAGATTACACAACAAGCGGGGGAAATAATGATAACATTTCCATTTGGATATCATGCCGGATTTAATCATGGCTTTAATTGCGCAGAGTCTACAAATTTTGCAATGGAACGTTGGATAGAGTATGGAAAACGTGCCACTCAATGTACCTGCAGGTAGATAATCTAAAACTGTAATGATAAAAACTGAACAATATATTTATATATATTTCTTTGTTTGGTTCTAGTAATGATATGGTAAAAATATCGATGGATACTTTCGTTAAACGATTTCAATCTACGCGTTATCAAGATTGGCTTGAAGGAAGAGATTTAGGCAGACATCCAGAGGATCCACCTAATGCTCCACTTACACCAGCTCCATTACCCACTCATTTGGATGTAATGTGTAACAAAACGTAAGTTTATCATAAATATTTATAACAATTTCTTCAAACATTATATATAATTTGTATCTTTAGTCCTGGAGGTGACGAACTACCTAATGAGTTAATACACAGAATGAAGAAGCAGTGCTATCCAACTAAAAAGAAATCGTTCAGAGAACGAAACCCGGATTTGAACTTAGAGGAAATACAGCGAAATCCAAATGTACCTGATGAAGTAAAAGCAGTACTCAAAGCCGAAACTGTTAATTTGGTTGAACCTGAAGACGAAGAACCGGCTATAGTTGGTGAAGAAGTGGTGGTTGTTGCAGAACAGCTACCAGTATTTAAATCGGAGCAAGAACTTCTTGCCTATATTGATGATGACATTACAGGTAAGTCCGCGTTCTGGTAGAAATATTTCACTAAACACTTGAATTGGCATCTGTGAAATGTAACGACATAAAAATGTGATGTTTTAACTACATATATATTTTGACTAAATGAATAAGTCGAAGTAAAAATTAACTACCAAAATCGACAAACAAAAAAAAAATAGAATACCTATCAAAAATCAAATTAAAAAAACCATATCAAAATTTAACATTTCTTCTATCACATAGACGATGATGATGATCTATTCTTAAAACGCAAAAATAAACGCAAAAGCGATGCTGATTACGATGATGATTGGTTAGTAACCAAACGTCGTGCTAATTCACGTAACAGCAGTAGAGGACGTAGTCCTAGGGTCAAAGACGATCGTTCCGCTTCGCCGGCATCTTCGACGTCTTCAACATCAAAATCGCGTAAGAGCACAACTCCAGCTAAAACACCACGTAAAACACCAATCCGTAAAAAGAAATCATTAAATAGTTCAGATGGAGGTGAGCGCACTTAGTAAAGGAGATATATATTTAATAAAAGAGAACCAAAATGATTATATATATCCAACGAAAAAAGAAACAATTTAAATTGAAGCATTTATTTTCATTTTCACATAACTACACATAACATGAAAATACCTTACATCATTATTTCACTTCATTTAACCTTCATCAGTTTATAATATTCTTTTTTCCCAAAATATGACATATCCTTTTAAAGTCTTTTCGCATGCCCAAAAATGAGAAGGCAAATTTAAAGAAAAAGGAACATTATATTTGCACTCTAACCCAAGTGCGTCCAATGCTTCATATTAAGCATTTAACTATGTATATATATGTATATGAAGCCATATACTATGATTTTAGTTTACTAATTCTGTTTTCACGAAATGGAGCAAGTAATTTGTGAACATATTGCTAAATTGCTATTTGCTTTATTTAACAAATTATATTGTAAATATTTGCATTTATTTAATAATACACAAAAAGTATTGTCTAATGCTTTAATTAATATTATTTATTTTTATTTTTTAAAAGTTTCTCACATAATATATGTAAGGGTTTCATTTTATTCGGGGAAATTTCTATACATAGGAAAAAAAAACTTGTACCAAATAAATTGTATAATTTTTTCTAATCTTTATTTGGTAGAAATATATTCTTATATTAGCAAAGAATTCAGTTTATGTAATTGAAATGAAAGATTTTATTTCAAATATGTGCCATAAAATGTTAATATTGCTTAATTGCTTAATTGCTTAACTTTTGCTTTCAAAAAGGAGTTAATGCAATCGCAAAATCGGTTCAAACTCACCGTCTTTGATGGCGACGCGTGAACGTTCCTTGTTTTTATACAAATATTTAAAAACAAATTAATTGTAAATCTTCTAATGATTCTCTTTATTTTATGTATTGTATTTTATAATAATAAAGCATAATTAAAGATCTTAACTGTTAACTATTTCCTTTCTTTTATTTTAATAAATGACACATTAACGACCACATTATAAAAATCGAATAGACAGACCATTTTTAATAATTTTAATTTTTATATATATAATATTACTGTAATTTATAATGATGATTATCTGTGAGTTTCTTTAGAAAATAAATGTACATGTACATATTTTTAATTTTTATTAAGCAGTATGTTCACTAAATAATTTTGTTCTAAATATTATTTTATTATTTTTAACATTAAAATTAAATACAAAATGTTTACATTGTTCAAATTGATAACATACCTTTATTTATTTGTAAAACAATTTAAAAAACTAAAATTTTGAATAAACTCTTTTTGAAACAAAATATTTGTTAAAAAGTTTTAAACTTTGGCACTTATGGGTGGGGAACTTTTCGTATTTATAATGTTTCTATTCCTATATAACTAATATGTGTTGTATGTTGTTGTATATGTGTGTATAGGACACAATTTTGGTAGAGGTTGGAAGACTCATATTAATTGTTATTATATAAGCCTCATACTAAATGATTGTACATACTAAATGATTGGTCTTCCACATTGATATGTACTAAACTAAACTGTGCTCGTCTTGTTTTTCTTTCTATTTCACATTTGAAACATCCTATTCTTATATATACATATAATTATTTATTAAGTTTAAAATAAAAACTATTTCATAATTGGTGTATGTGTGCGTGTTTCTTATCTAACAAATATTAACTATTTAACTATTTAATAAGACTCCTTCCACAAAATATTATTACTAACTTCACAAAACTTCATAACATAAATAAAGGACCTTTTTCATTGTTACTAAAAAAAATTATTAAATCACTAATAATCATGTTTTGACATATGCTAGCAAGAGTGAGTTTATGTTATATTAAACATTTATCTCAAGTAACAAAACAATTAATAATTAATATATTATTGCAGAAACAACATCAAGTACACCAATTAAACAAGAGACTCAGCAACAGACGCATGCACAAGTAGTGCGTAAGCTTAATGAGCAATTAATTAATGAGCATCCAACATTTCAATTTATGCATCAGCAGCGTAAATTTGAAGGAAAAATACCAAAATTAAAACAACAACAACAACAACAGGAAATTCATCACCAGCAGCAGCATCAGCATCAGCAGCAACAATCTCAGCAACAACAGCAAATAAATAATGTTGCTACAACTAACGCTGGAACACCGTTTACTAGTCAACAAACTGTAGAAATAATAAATCCGCAACAACTTCCCCAACATCAAACGATTGTCTATACAACAATGTTACCTGCAGCAACAACATTAAATGGTATACCACATCAGCAACCGCTGCACCAGTCAAGTCAACAAACGCAATATATTAATTTGCAAACAACACCCAATATTGCAACGAGTACGGATGGCGGTGTTTATAAAATGCAAAGTGAAATTATTTGTGATGCGAATGGAGGAACATATATACAACATCATCCGTCGCAGCCCTCCCAGCAACTACACCAACAACTTCAACATTCACAACAGCAACACCAGCAAAATACTAGTCAAAATAATGTCACCGTTGGTGCAAACTCTACAGGTATGTGTCCATTATTTCTACATATAAATTTTTAAAATAATTTTTTTAATTTATTATTACATTTTTGCTTTTTTCTTATTATTTTTTCTTTTAATTTGTTTTATTAAGTGGCAAAGTGGCAACATGATTTTATTCTCAAGAATAAATGAAAAAATCAATTCATTTTAAACAGTCCTTACTGGTTTAGGAAATCACAGCATAGTATTTAGAATTACTATAATTTTTATTATTTAATAAATTGAATAATTAATAATGCCAATAAAATAGTTATGTCTATTTTATAATTTTCTAACATATGTAGCTTATATAAAAATTTTGAAAATAAAAGTTCCTTTAAAAATGCATTTATTATGATTTTTGGTGTATTAATTATTACCTTTTTGCCAACAATATCAGTTGTTTGTGATGTCAAGTAATAATACAGTGAAAGCTCTGACAAACAATGGTTATTGAGGAACATCTTTCTAAACCGTACAATGTTATGAATCGATACTTTAGATTTTTCATATAAAGTAAGTCCTTTCAAAGGGACAGTTCTCTAGAACTAGACAGAATTAATAGTCTCATCGGTGTCCGTTTAAGAGAGCATTTACTGTACATCTAAAATGTTACATATTTTTGATTAAATTTTATAAATTTTATAAATTTCCTTTTTTATAATTAAAAGTATCCTTTAGAAGTAAAAGTAAGTAAAAAAGTTATAAAGACAGTAAAATAATAAAACTTCAAATTTAAAGAACACAATTTAAGTGTGCTAACATGTGAGTCTGAATTTCAAAATTTGACGGGATTTATTATATAGGAAGAATTAAAGCAGAGAATATCTCTAAACCCCGCTGGTAATTGATATTGGGGAATATCGAAAACAGCTAATTATGGTTAGCTAATAGCTAATAAATATCATTTAGTTCAAAATTATTTTATAAAATTATTGTTTTATAGTGAAGAAAAACTTTAACTATTAAAATTTTATTTTAATAATCCAAATTTCTTTCACTATGCAAAAAATATATTCCTTGTCTTTGGGGCAATCAATTATTTAAATTAATATCAAATAAATATTTGTTTATAAAAAACTTTATATTAATCTTGATTGCCACTTATTAAAAATTTTGCCATTTATTTTTATTTAATTAATTATAAAATAATTTTCTTAATGTTGTTATTAATTTATTTTTTTCTTAAATAATTTTTTGCATATATCAAAGCATTTTTATCATGCATTCAGTCATTTTCACATTCATTTTTCATTATCATTTAACATAATTTAATTAATTTTCGGTTTTGGTTATTAACATTACAACTACTTATTAATTGTTACTACTATTTTGATTTTAAAATGCTTAATTTAATTAGTATTTTTCTTTGAATTGTTTTGGTTGTTTGCGCCTTGTTTTCTTACTCAACTGTGTCTAAAGGAATTATTTCGCTATTGAAACACCCACTTCACAATACAAAAATGCGATTATATTGCGATTAAATATTAAAGTTAAAATTCGAATATTTTTTTAAAGTAACAACAAAAATGGTTTTCCGTTTAAATAATTTTTATAAAAATTAATGTTATTGTGATAATATAATTCGATGTCATTCGCGAGTTTTTTCTCTATTTAATTTTATTATATATTACATATTATTTATCTGCTTTATTATTCCACCTTGTGTGTTTCGTATAATTTAATCCACTTTTCTTTTTTTTTTTTTGAATGATTCTGTCCCACTTCTTCCCTTCGAAAACACAAATATTTATTTTTATATTCCATAAAATATATACTTTTTTTAATCAATCAGAAATTCAACATTCCCTCAAAATATTCAAAATATTCAAAATATTTCAATAAATGCACAAAAAACCAAATGCAAAATGTGACACAAAAGTTACACTCAATATACTTAATAAATTTTTTAACTTACAAAAATAATAAAATGTGTAGTCATAATACAAATTACCTATTAAACATTGATAATGGTCGCATTAATTGTGGCCAATCAAAAATTGAAAAATATTCGTATTAAATAAACTAATTTATATATTATTAAAAAAAAAATTAAATTAATTAAATGGGTTTGTAATATTTAAGGACACCAAGCAATGTAAATACTTATTTACATTTGAAAGTTTCATAACTGCTTGAAGATGTTTTTTTTTTAAATATTTTTAATGACTGCTAAAAAGCAGTTTTGGTCCTCCTAAAAAACACAAAACAGATTGGAGTTCTCAACCATAAATCTACTCTCAGAGCAGATTTAAAATGTTTTAAAAATTAAAAAAATTGAATTATTCTAATTAAAATCATATTGTCAGAGGATATTTGAAAAAAATATGCAATTTATTCAAAACTTAGGAATTGTTTTTGTAACCATAAATAAATATATATATTTCATTCATAAAGATTTATGAAACTTTCAATTTGTAGTATTTGCGTGGTGAAAAATAAATTGAGTTGAAAATTTAAGGCCATTAGAAATTTTATTTGTTTTAATTTTATTTTGTACTCTACATTTATTACGTTATTTTATAAGTTTTAAATATTATATTATTTAGATTTTAGTTTTATCATAAAATAATACAGATTATTTTTAAATAAAAGAGCAACTTTTAACAGTATTACCATATTGTAAAAACCTATTAACTTAAATATCATGATGTTAGCTCTATAATAGAGCATTAGTACGTTCCTTTATAGCTAGGTAGGTTAAAATTTATAAAATAAAAAAATACATACGTTTTGAACGATTTAGTTAAACGTCAACACTATATAATATCGTACAGTTATTTAAACTTAACCAAACTTAAAATCTACTTAATTCTACGGATGGAGTTCCTATAACTTTTAGAAATATGCGTACGTTGTAATCGTCTTATTTAAAATCTATTAGTCTACCATATTATTTAAAATTCTCCCCTCTAATATAATATTATCAATTATATGATTATAACTACAGAAGATTTACAGTATAATCAAAGATATAATGTCAAGGATTTTGTTATTTTGAAGTTGTTGTTGTGTTTATATTTTTACATTATTTTACCTTTAGATTTATATAATGCTGAATAAATTCTTTATTAGAATTATTTTGCGTTGATCTACATTACTTTTTGGATTATCCATGAAAACTTGATATTGCTTTGTGCCTAATTTTTGATTCATTCAGTCCGTTATTGCTTTCTGATTATTCAAGAGACTCACAATTGTGTTCGTAATTTGGATCGAAGATAATTCAGTTTACTAACTTTACATTTAAAAAACTATATTTGTTGAAAATATATAGACATAAATAACAAAATGTATATTATATGCGGAATTCGTTTTTTTAGAAAGAAAATACATACTTGTTATGTGAAGTGAATGAAGTCCGGATAACAAAAAATTAAATGTCATATAGAAAATTGATAGTTTTATTTAAGATACCCATATGACAGTGTTTATAGTCCACCTCTCACAGTTCAACTAAACTATCGAAAACTTATATACTCTTGTGCTCTAGTAACATGTACTCCCTGAATGTGTTTATGATATATTTCTTTGAATTAGTTTATTAATTATAAAATTAATGATTTGATTATGTTACATAGGGTTAATATAACATTTTTAAAGTTAAGGTCACCATTTAAACCAAAATCCATCTCGTGTACTAGGAATAATGATGAGTGATGAATGACATCATGAATGGTTTCCAATTACTCACTGATAACATACTTAAATATTAATATAAAAATTATTGCATAGATATCGTAAAAGCTTTCAATATTCTAAATGTAATCTGTTATAGTTAGCTCTTTAACAAAAAAATATAAAACTGTTTGTTTTTTTTTTAATTTATATAGTTTATATTTTTTGATTCTTTAGTTTTTTGTAGTATAAAATATAAATACTTTTTATTGTTAATAGAAATAAGTAAAATATAAAAGAAAGACTTTCTATTTTTTCGATTTAAAATCAAAAATATCAATATTTTTTAAACACATTTAAAACCAAAAACCATTTTTCAAAAATTAAGACAATGTGGTCACCACAATTAGCTCATCACCTTTACTGCTAACCACAAATGTGGCTGCGTCTTTAAATCAGAATAATACTAATAATAACGACACAACGAATACACATACAACAACACTAATAAATGCGAACAATATCAATGTCAACGTCGGATCACATACCCAACAACAACCACAATATCATTATATTACCACAACTGGAGAGGACGGTCAAACTCCAACAACTATTGTTTTTGAAAATTATAATGGCAATGATATAGTTAGTGATGGAAATTGTGGAGATGGCACTACAATTATCAAATTTGAAGAAGACAGTCAAGATTATGAAGAATTTCAAGTTATTAAAACTGAACCTGATTTAGAGAGCAATACAACTACTACATTGTTAACTAATAGCAGTCACACACAAGAACAGTCACTGCAGCAGCAGCAGCAGCAACAACAGCAACAGCAGCAGCAGCAACAACAAAAATTGTCACAAGTCACATACACAATAACACAGGATGTCGATATGAACCAAACAATAACTGAAACAATTACTGTGCCTTCCACAACTCCAGCAAATGTTAAACAGAAACGTAAACGTAAAGCTCGTCTTGTGGCTGACGATGAGCAGGGCGAGTATTTGGAAAAAATGTCTGTACGTGGTCTTGATATTCAACGCTATGAACATATTATTGATGGCGTTTCATATTGTTTGGTATGTGCCAAAAATGACATTTACAAAACTTTCAAAAATAAGTATAGTTTCCAACGACATGCCTATCTGTTCCATGAAGGCGACAATCGTAAAATATTTGCTTGTCCTATTTGTAATAAAGAATTCTCACGTCCAGATAAAATGAAAATGCATAAAAAGGATAAGCATGGTGATGCTCCAGTACCAGCTAATGGTACTGCAACACCCGCTAAAACAAATGAAAATGCTCAAACTCCGGGAAGTAAGCGTGCACGTGCAAGCACAGCTCGCACACCTCGCCAGCGAAAGGTGCGTGTGGCCACAGGGGCTAATACAAATTCACCATCAGCGACTAAAAAGAGACTTGCACAGATCGATAGTGTTTTAGATGAAGTTCAGAATGCAGATTCTAATCAATCTGAATCTATTGTTCAACAGCAACAACAACAACAACAGCGTCAAACTAATTTAATAAAACATGAACCACAAGATTCTTCTCCACAACATCATCAGACATTGCCTTCAATTGATTTAAGTGGTATGATATTACCGGGAGGTGCGCAATTAGCACTTGCAAACCCCGGCTCTACTTCAGCATTATTACAAGCACATCGTTCCACACCTGTTCAACAAACTTCTGTCTTACAGACACAACCCAGTACAAACGGTACCACTTTAATATATTCAAATCAACTTGATTTGCAGCAAGCTCTACTGCAGCAACAGTTGCATGGTCAGAGTATAATGATACAAGATCAAGCAGGTAATTTAGTACCACTGCAATCATTACAAACGCTTGATGGTACTCAAACAATTTACACAACACAAGCGGCGCCACAGCAGCTATTGCAAACAACACAAGCTTCTACAGCAACATATCAAGCAACGCCGTCACAGCAGATACAGTTGCAAACAGCAACGCATCTACCGCAGCAACAGCAGGACACAATAATTACAACATCAAATCAATCGCAACATGCACAGTTGCAGCAACAACAACAAGGCCTTGTTACACATCAGCAACAAATTAAAGTGGCACAACAACCAAATAATCAACCCTCCACTAGTCAGCAACACTACGAAATCGATAATGTTGCCTATCTATCGTCAACAGCTGCCACACCAGCACCACCTGAACAACACGTTATCGGTACAGTGCAAAGTTATCAAATATTAACACCGGATGGCCTACAAAGCTATCAGACAGCAGCTGGTACCACAAAGCTGGAACCAACCGAATTGTCAGAACTCTGTCCTTATACCTCAATGAGTAATACCACACCGCAATACACATTCACCACGCACGGCGGTCATTTAACTGCTACCACATTAGATCCAACCCAACAGCATCATCAGCAACAACCAACAGCCACACATTTACAAGTCGCTACTAGTCATCATCAACACGGTCAACTGCAACATCAGCAACAAACATTACCTCACCATCCACATCACCAATTTATGGAATTGAAAAATGATTTGCTTCTTAAAAGCACGGATTCCTATACATTGGATCCTGGATCAATGTATCACTTACCATTCTCACCAACTTCGATGATAAATGCTGTGAATGATGTCAACGCCGGTTCACTACTGGAAACCAAAGAAATTAGGTAACAACTCTCAACAACAACATTATTTAAATCATTAAATTGATTACGATTTAGTAAATTTTTTCCTTTTTTTTACATAAAATTTTTTGTTTGTAATTTTGATAATTTGAATAGTTTAGAAAAATGTAGCTTACAAGTACATTTGTTGAGAAGTGATAAAATTATAAAATTATTAGCATTGAAACATTTAAATCTTAAATAGTGTCCGATACATGTTTCGGCAACATGTTGTGCACACTCAAAAAGTTGATTAACACAATGTAAGGCACTTGAAACAGTCGATTTTTATGCTTCGTAATATCACAATATTTCACTTTATTTTATTTTTTTATAATTGAATAGAATTTGAATAGTTGATTTTGTAATTTGATTTTTGTTTCATATTTGTGAGTCCTAACATTTCAGATTAATTGTTGCTGCTACTCTGAGAAATTTAAAACGACACAACAACTACAATTAAAACTTATGACAAATGAACTTAATGACACAACAATATAATTTATGTAATAATGTAATATGTAAAATTGGTTGCTCATCTATGACTTAGAAAATTTTAGTTTTTAATTTTTAATTTCTTTTGTATATTTTATTATTTATGTGGTAATGTAGTAATATATTTTTTAATCATTTAAAGAGATGTATAAGTATAAAATATGATGATAAACTGTATTGCCAGCGTTGGAAGAGTTATGATCCCAACCATAATTCCCTTAGTTAAGTACAGTGCTTCTATTCACTACACAATAATACGGCAATAATTATTGTTATATATTTGATGTATTGTATGTAAAGTACTATTAATTTATTTTTTAAATATTGCATATAGTTTATTTCTTAATAAAGTTAGTAGTGGATATATTTATAAATAAGATGCAAGTTATTATATATATTTAATATATATAATATATGTATTCAATATGTTATATATAGCCAATATATGTATGTATTTATATATATGTTATATATACATGTATTTATATAAATATGTCGCTTAACAGCACGGCATTGTTAATTGCACCAATACTTAAATAATTAATAATTATTACGCTTTTGTTATATATATTATTTCTTTTTTTTTTTTGTTGTGTTGCTATAAATAGTTTTATATTATTTTCAATATTTTGTGCATTTATTGAGTAATTTAATGTATTTTAAATTGAATTTTAAAAAGATTATATTTTTGGTTGGTAGAACAAACCTTAATATCCTGTTAATCCTGATAATATTTTAGTTCAATATTTAACATTTTTTATATTGCAATTTTTTTTTAATATATATTAAAATGTTTTGTTTTCCTCTTTTTTTTTTATATATACAAATTTTTTTTGGATTATTAAAATTTGTTTGCCACAATATCACTACATAATAATATTGAATATATAATAAAAATGGCAACAAATTTCCAAAAAAAAAAAAACGAAATGTAATCTTCCACACACAAACTTCAACATAATTCCGCAAACAGCTACGATATTACTGAAGCAGTGCTTTTAGCCCTTTAAAAAGCCTTCAACGCAGTTGCGCCTCTATCGTTTCTCAAGACTAAATACCAAATCGGAAAAGCCATTGTTAGACTAAACGTAATATAAACAGCAATAAATCATACTCTCAAATGTTCGTATGAGTTATGTAATATTAATTAATTATATTAATAATCTTAAAATTGATAAAAATTTTATAATTGCATAAAAACTGCAACAATTGTTATTAAAAAAGGTATGTGAATTTTAACTGATTTTATTATTTAATTTTATATATTTATGTTTTGAACTTTCCGTTATTTCTCTATTTTTCTATCTGTTATATATTATAATACCAGTTATTTTTTTTTTTAATTTTAATGTATATTTTTGGGTTTTATTATTGGTTTGGTATTACTTATAATAAATTAATGTATTATCTTAAAATGTTTTCAAGTTGTTCGTTTTTTATCATTTCACACATATTATATCATTTTTTCCCATACCAATAACAATTCGTAGCAATTATATCTATATTGGTTTCATTACTAAAGGTAGTATGTACTTCCAATGTACTTAGTAACATAATTTCGTTACTTGTTAGTTTAGCAAGCCAAGTATCAGAAACCAAGCTCTAATAACATTGATAAAATGTATTCAGCAAATCCTTACCTTATAAGTTTTTTAAATAATTTAAAGTTTGGTCACTATAATCAGTATATAACATAAAGAAACTAAATAAAAATTTAATTTGTTTTTCTATTGTTAAAACTTTTTCATATATTGGTTATAATAAATTTAATATGATAGTCTATTCTAACAGGTTCACAATAGTTTTTTCATGAGTTAAATATTATGGAGAGACATTCATTTTATTTGAAATAAATAAATTATGAAACTTAAATGTTTACATGATTATATGTTATATTGAAAGTTCTTAACTTAAATTTTTCGAAACCTTTAATTTCAAAGTTAATCGCGATCTTATCTATTTCTATAAAAAAATATATAAAATTGTAAAATTTTACAGCAGGATGTTTGTAACTTAATAATTTGAGTATAATTTTGAAAGGTTTTCTCTATTAAAATAATTATTTTAATATTATTTTAAAATATGTTAATCGTTTAATTTATATATACATAAATATATACTCTCAGTTATTTAAATATAAGTGCATTGATCAAAGTTTTTTATTTTAATTTCTTGCATGCATTAATATTTATTGATTTCCTTAAATATTTTATATACACCTACTTTTCAGTCATTATTCAAACAGTACCCATAATCAATTTTGCATTTCATTATTCGCCTATATTTCCAGACCACATCTTCACCTATACTAATTTTTTAACATAATTTTTATTTAATATATTGCTTAATATTTTTAATTTATTAATATATAAACATTATAATATTAATCTTATTTAAATAAGTCTCAATTGTATATTACTGAAGTTGAAAGTCAGTCATTAAATTTATTTTTTTCCACAAGTTTAAATTTAAATAGTTAAAAATTACCAAACAAATTATATTGAAGGTCGATATAATTTTAAATACTCCTAGATATGATAAATATATTTAGAAATGATGATATCATAGTATAACATCGAGAGTGTCCATCCATGGGAAACGGCAAAGTTTCTAAAAATATCAACTCAAAATAACCATCTACCGTTCATTAAATTTTAAAATTTGTTTTGTTATATTAATTAATATAAGTTTTAAACATTTGACAAAAAAAGTTAAGCTATGAGAAAAATGTTTACTTCTCAAATTTAAATAAAAACAGGTATGTTATTTAAAGCAATAGTTTTATTGCTAAAAACTTTTAAATAAAAGTATATATCGTTGTAGAAATTATTTATTTTAAATAAAATTATTAATTTTGTGTTTATACCTACAATTTCGAGTTAAATATTTATGTTGTATTTTGTCCTCAACTGTAACTCATTATTAAATGAGTTTACAATTAATTCATCATATAAGGACTGCCTTCGGTATGCCAAAACTGATACATAAAACTGATTTTATTTAACTCATATTCTGAACTGCTAAAGTGTGAGAGATAGATAACTTAGATAAACATAGACTAAGCTTTTTGATCTCAACTCTCTCCTCTAATTATTAGAATGGAGTTTCCACATTTTTCTCCATTCATTTCTAAGAGATGGTTTTAGAGAGTTACAGTCTCACACTGTTTCTAAAGTGAGAGATATGTGTACTTTATAATAAGTATAATATTATAAGTATAATATTAAAATTAAATATTTTAAAATGAAAAATTTGAAATTTGCTTAATATTAAAATTTTAATCTCTGACTATTGACTTACAATCTAAGTTGTATATAGAATATTATTAATAAAACAAAAATTATATAACCACAAAATGTCTAATGATTTTTTTTCTATATTTTCTTTCATTTCCTTTTGCGTTTGATTGTATTTATTTTGAAACAATATCTTAATTTAAACACCTTTTTCAAAATTCATAATCAACGTAAAAAACAACAGGTTCTTCTAATAAAAAAACGAATCGAACTACAAAGACTCCCAAGACCAAAACATCCTTCCCAAATAAGCATAAAAATTTAGCGTCATTATTACCACCACCAACACCATTATCACCAACCATTACCAATACATCTACAAGTATTACAACAACAACACCCACAGTTACACCACAAAACAAACAAACAGATACTAATTACACAACACCAAGCTTAACAACAACAACAACAACGACAAATGCAATTCCAACTCCAACAATCTCAACCACAACTACAATAAAAGATGGTAGCAGCAACAATAATATGTTTTTGAATATGTCCAATATTTCCATGTCAAGTAGTTCCAGCATTTTGCCAAAAATAAATGGCACAAATGTTGAAGAAACCACCAAAGAAATCGGTAATGGATACAATAAAGGTTTAAACAGTTTCAGTGCGTATAATCGCACTAATTTCGTTGGTCAATTTACTGATTTTATCATAAATGAATGTAATGCGAATAAAAGTAATAATACTAATAATGTAATTCCCAACCCGAACAATAGAAGAATCATCAACAACAACAATAGCAACAGTAAATCGAAAAGTAAGAGCAGAAGTGATAAGGGGCGCGCTATGCAGTTAGTAGTATCACGTAAGCCCCCAACTGTTATAGCAGCCGAAACAGCTTCATTATTTTTAAAAAAGAATATGGGCTTACTGAAGCATCAGCAGCAGCAGCAGCAGCAACAGCAGCAGGCTGTTGAAGAAACTGTCGTTATTGAAGAAGAAGATGATGAACTTTTATCAACAGAAGTCAATCTACCAAATAGTTCACCTATTACAATATCTGCGTCAACGGCTCAAATATTGCGCAAGTTCCGTATACCAAAATGTACAGCTGTAACCGCCAAAATAAATGATGCAGTCGAAACAACAATGGCCATATCGAACGTAACACCAACTGTTATAGCTACTGCGACGCCTTCACCACCGCCAGCAAGTGAAACTCCAAATTCAACAATTGGCTTAGTTGAAGAGATAATAGAAACAAATGAAGAAGATAGTATTTCATCAATGGAGGAAACTACAATCGCTGAAACAAAATCAAATGGTACAACAGTATTAATACCCGCAGCTCATAGTAATGGCAACAATACACAACTAATAACTACTGCGGCACCAACACCTCAACATCAGCAAATTCAATTGCAAACTGTTCAGCCCAACGGTACCGTAACCTGTATTAATTTACCACCGAACACGATTCTATTATCTGCAGCAGATGGTTCTATTCTAGCAACAACAACCAGCGCAACAAACACTGCCAAAACAAATGGCGGACAACCACAATTAATAGCTTTACAAGATTGGAATGGTGGCAATGCATCTGAAGTGGTAAATTTAGCAACTAATACAAGTGGAACTGCTGTACCAGCCACACATCATACGCAAACCATGCTATTGACTGCTGATGGCACAGCTATACCTATCTTACAACAGCAAACTCCCACAATTCCAGCAACAACATCAACTGCAAGCGCAGCTGCTGTGGTTGCTGCACAGGCAGCACAAGCTGCAGCCGCTAGCGAAGCGCTAAAAGCGCAAGTGCTTGCGTAGGGTTTAATGGGTGGCCAATTAGGGCGATTTTTAAATAATGCCACCATAATGCCCACCACTTATTTTTTTTAAAATGTATATAATTTAATATATGAATATAATTTGACGAAAAATTGTTTAATTATCTTCGTAATACGTTTTTTATAATATAAATTTATTCGTTATAAAATCTTATACCACTTTTATATTAGATAAATTAATATAATTAGTTTTTAATATATAAATGGTATAAAACTTTGTAAACAGTAAATCGTACTTATATTTTTAAGAGAAACTCAAGAAATTTCAATATATACTTCACGAGCTCAAAGAGACAAAATCGATCTAACGATCTCTATTGATAAACTAAACTAATCTCATATTTTTGAGCTAATCCAATGAAACTTTCACACATTTGTGTGGTTTATTTTTATTTATTTGTGTTTCTCTTTAAGAACTATTTCATTAAGTTAAGTATTCTACGGTTAGTTCGATAGAATTTATTAAGTTATATTTTTTGACTTACTTTAAGATATAATTACATTTAAAAATTTCCCTGATTCGCCACCCAAAAACCCAAAGATAGCTGTGTTAATTGCCAACAGTTGTAAATAGTTAAGAGAGGATCATTATATATATCATTATTGTAATAAATATATAGTATAACATGAAATAGAAACTATTATACAATTAAAGCTACTATAATTACATTGTATAAAAATAATTGTACGTTTTATATTAAATATATATTAACGTACTTAAAACCTACGATAAATTAGTAATACTTAAATTGTACATAGAAACTAATTAATTTTATTTGTATTTTTATAATTATTTTATATATAATAAAAAATTGTTCAAATAAGTAAGTATTCATGTTGTTTAAAACTATTCCATATATTTTTGGCATATATACGTAACCTTCAATTCAAAAATCCGAAAATTTATTACAAGCATATGTATTATTTATGCTAAAGAACTTTAGAAAGAATTTATATATGATATTGATTAACAAATTAATATTTGTTTTAGTAAAATTACGTTCCTTTAAAAAGAAATTTTTTTTGTACATTATTAAAAATATTTTATGTATTACAAAAAAAAAAATATATATATATAATAATAAATTTTAAATGGCTTTTGAACACTAAATATATCTTCATAAATTATATTAATAGCATATTTTTTAAATTTTTTTACCTATATTAAATTTTGAATTTTAATCTGTTAATTGGTTACTGTTTGTAATTGTATATTTTATTTTTAATATATTTTATACGCTCATGCAAATTATACAATATATCTTAAATATTTATAATCGTATGCAGCTGTATATTATATATTTTATACATCTTAAAAATGTTAAGCTAAGTAACTTTTAATATATTTTGGTAAATTATTTATAAAAATCAAAACAAGAAATTAATTTAAGGTTTTTTTTTATTTTTTTAAAATCCTCAAAACAAACAAATCGGTTAGATTATAAGTTAATATATAAACTTTAAATAAAAATTGAAAATATATATTATATTAAAATTAATAACAATAAAACTGATTATGTAAGATAAATCATTTTAATAGAAATAAGTTATATATATATATATATATAAATATATATAGAATTATAAATCGTGTAATTAAGCAAATATTAAAAATATTCAATAATCATTATTTTGAAATATTTAAATATATACTTTAAGTTTAAATATATATTGAAAATAAATATAATTTCATTACGCAAATATGTACTGTGTTTTTGTTTAAATATTGTGTAAAATTTGGATATAAAAAATATTGTAGTAGATAAGAAATTTTCTTTTCCATTCTTATGGTTTGTTTATGACAATGATGAAAGTAATTTATTGATGACAAAATTAGAGATATTGATATTGATTCTGTAAGTATATAATTAATAAAAACTCAAAAAAAAAATATAGTTAAAAATAATTATTGGTAATGTATTTAGGTTATAGGATATGGAAGCATCACTGGATGCTGTGTGTGTTGTGTATTTTCAAAATTGCAACAGATATGGATTTATAAAAATCCATTTTTATAGTACACGAAATTATAGATACCAAATTTGTCCAATAGACGAGCAGCAATTCCCGCGTTGTCCAACCATTGTCAGTGAGTAACCAGAGCACAATATTATTGATCTGAATTGCAGAGTACTTAAGAATATAAGTGAATAAAGTTGATGGTAAACCAGCTAGATAATAATATGAAACATCCTCAGTAGAGTAACATATTGATCTCATTAAAAGTTGCCCAAAAACATATCCATAATAATTTTCTAAAAGAAACGGAATACTAACGGAAAACTGAAATTGGTTGCGAAGAATCCAAAATAACATGGCCAAGCGAAAATTGCTCGATAATCAGTAGCAATAGGTGACGGTGTTATAATAATTATACTCGTATAAAGCTATATTTTTACAACTTAATGAAATCAAGTTTTTATATGCAAAAATAGTTTAACGTATTGAGCCGAGTTAGTTGTTGTCCAAGGTAGCCATTTTATTATTTGAGATAAAATTGTTAGAGATTTGTATCGAACCCATTGCAGGTTGCAGATATCATTGTCTATAATCGATTTCAAAAATAAAATCCCACTGATGAAGCTATCGGTGAAAATAATGTTAATGAACCATTAATAATATAAATCTATGGGTCATACAGTAAAAAATTCTCTTAATATTAATCAGTTGAATAAATGACTATTATATATATGACTGTTGAATATAATATATTAATTCCCAAATTAAATGAAACTTGTTGATCATTCCACAACTATAAATCAGAAAACCATTTGAATAGATTAAATTACTACGTCATTAATTAAGTATATTAGGATACCGGTTGCATGGATAAAAGAGATTTTACCACAAGACTGGAAATATAGCATTATAATTCATGTCCATAAAAACGGGGACAAAAGGAAGTGCTAAAATTATTAATTATTATTATGTCATAGATCAAGTTTGAGCCATAAAGTTAACCATATCAATTGGATCAATATAAAGAAAAGTAAACTATATTTTTACAAAAATTGCATACCATAAGTGTAAATAATTATTTTAAAAAAATCAAAAAGTTGCGTTCTCATACAAGAAAAACTAAGTGATCATTCCGAAGTTACTTCAAGGATCGAACAAAAAATGGCCCTCTTGTTTGAGTGGTACTAAGCGATGTTATAATCAGATCTGCTACCGAAATAATATTTTTAAAAACAGCACTTAAATCTTCGTTTATGTTGAAAATAGCATACGTAGCATACATGCTTCAGGAATAGTCTTTAAAAAAGTAGAGGATTTAGTTTCTTAGGTTTGACTATTCTGAAACGAAATACATTATTCGCTCGAGAAATGGAAGAAGTCATGATAAGTTTATTATCGATTATGTATCGCAGAATGATACTTATCGTTAAAAAAGATATTTCTTTAACAATCCAAGAACGAAGATAGGTAGCTATTAGAACCTTTCAACTTCTTAATCATGATACGCAAGCGCAAAATACACAAGAACTAAACTTTAAATAAACTTTTTCCTGTGGATATAAGGTATGGACACAGAAGATTCCATACATATATGGAATGAGGTGTGAAAAACCTGTGGCACATATGGCAACCACAGAACACGTAAAGCACGATGGCAACGTTGTAACATCATGTGTGTAAAATGGTATAAAAGCAACACATAAGTAAACTCCGATCTCTTTGGCATTCGAGCCGGCAACCGTCAAGCACACAGCAAGTGAAGCTGTAGTGGAATTAGCAACCCACATATTTATTGTCCTATAAAACTAAAGCCTATAAGATGAGAGTAATGTACCTCAAATATCTCAAAATAGATCTAATCTCACCATATGAAGTAACTAGACCGCTACAGTAAAATGAACTTTTACTAGAATATCTGTTAGTAGAAAGCAGAAGAGACCGCCCAAAAAGGGTAATTTGATGTAGTATGTTGCGGTTTATTAACAATGGGATTACAAGATTGGAGAAGAGATGATTATATGCGATGGAAAGAAATAGTTGAGGGGGTGTTGATTCAATTCGTATTATTTCTTAAATAATTAGTAATTAGCATTAGAAGAGGAATCGGTTACGGATAGATTTGGGATAATTGCAGTTAAATATTTTTACTATGAATTCTAAACTTTTTATTATGCAATTTATCTATATAGTTTGCACACATTTTTTTGCAAATTTTCGCCTCGTTAAAAATACGCCTCTGTTAATATCTGATAATCAGTTTTGTATGCATGAAATGTTAAAAAGAAAAACCGAAACTAACAAGCAAAGCCTCATTTTATTTTTTATTGTACACATTTTAAAAACAAATTGTTATCAGAATTTGTGTGTGTGTGTGTGTTGTTGTTGCTTTCTATTTGACATTCTGCGGTCAAACAGCTGGCGAGTATAAACAAACAAATTGGAAAGACTGCATATGTAAAACATAAAAATATTCCAATAAGAATATTTTGAAATTTTATGCATTCGTTAGTGGCTTGGGAGCGATAAAAGCTATCGCATCTTAACTCTCTGGTTGCCGGTAAAATTAAGGATTTTGTGCGCGTTGCCACGAATAAACTAGTTTTTTTTGACTTTTATGCGTTTTTCATTAAATAAATTAAAAGTTTTCATTAAGCATGGATCCCATGAAAGTTGAAGTGAAAGAAATTGAAACTCTGTTTCAATTAGATCCATATTTGAGACCGCATGAACGGGAAATACGCAGAAGGTACGTATATGTGTCATGCATGTGTGTTGTGTTTGCAACGTAATTTGCGTTATTTGAGTTATTTGATTTGAAATTTGTTAAATATTAGTGTTTGCTTAAAAGAATGCAACTACTGATAATTTTATGCCCTTTTGCGTTTAATGGTGAGAGGCAAACAATGTCAGTTGAAGGTCGTATTCACATTTTGCACACACATTTGGTTGTTGTTGCTTAGGTGCGCTGCAAATTGTTGTTTATGGAGAATAATTATTAATACAGTAATACGGAATTGCATTCACAGAAAAAAATATATAAAACTATATAAATTTGCATGCATAATTTAGGTAGATATTTCAATTAATAAAATAAGTTGTGATAATTAAAATTTTGTAAGTAATGCAATTTTATTTCTGCAAAACATTTGACCGGCATTGCAAATTACATTTCAAGGTCAATGACGTAAATCGATGTACGCAAAGCTTTTTAGGTGTCAGGGCTTCAGAAGACATAAATTTAGTTTATTTCGTAAATTATTTAAAATAATTTTTTTTTAATTTATATATTATGTTATATCTTATTTTTTTTAACAATAAATAAATTTTTTTACAGAAATCAATTACAATAAATAATATTTATAATTTTTGGGTTTTGTCCAGAAGTAAAACCTATTTAGCGTTACTAATTATTATTACTGAATTTATGAACTTTCCAATTACAAAAGGTATGTTAAGGTCCTGATGATTGGAAAAGTTTAATACCCACTATTGTTCTTTGATAATACCACCGTTTTAGTATTCGTAGTATTCGTTGTATTCCAATGTTAGGGTTACTTGTAGTCTCACACAAAATTGAATGCCGTATCTCCAGATCGGTGTAAGCATGATTTTCTATAGCAGAATTAGAATCACTAAACTTCACTGAGTTTGGCTAAAGTAACCACCACAAGTTTAGAACTTATTAAAATTGCTTAGTTTTTATATGACTATTTCAAGCATACCAGATTTATCTCCTTCTATTTTACAGACTTCCATGTAGAATTGCTGTATTGTTGAGTTTGACTTGTGAATTGTTTTTTCTTCTTGGTGTAAACGTAACCTCAACAGAATCTTGTGTGTTAATATTTATATTTCAACCTTTTCTTCTTAGTGCAAACGCAACCTAAACAGAATTCTTCGTGTTAACCTTTAATCTTCCAACCTTTTCTTCTTAGTGTAACCATAACCTAAATAGAATTTTGTATGCTAGCCCTTATCTTCCAACCTCTTCTTCTTAGTGTAAATTTTGCGTCTTAATCTTAATCTTTCATTGTATATTTGAACATTTTAAATATTTCTAGCTTAACTGCACTCTCAATCCGGCTGGAGTTTTACCGGTAGCGTATTCACAGTGAATGTCGTATAAAACATACGGATCCACCAATACTGCTGATTGCGTCGCTTTATTATTGAATAGGTGAAGCTTCTCTTTGATACAGCACAAAAAAGTATCAATTATTAAGAAAGGAAGTAGTTTTAAATTCTATAAAGAACACTGAGAGGCCAAACTCTATTAAAAAATTGGTATTATATAAATTAATCGGTTAGTTTGCCCGGATGTCCCATGGAGTTTTTATAATTCAAACTGTTATTTTGATAAGATTACAAATTTATCTAATACCGGTAATAATTGTCACAAAATATTTCGACAAATTACTTGAAAATGTTACCAGACTATGGCGAGCTGTTTGACTTTAATATTATTATTACTTCGGTATATCTCCACTGAGTTGAATAATAGTCTAATCTTACCACTTGTTAAGAAAATATTTTTTATTTAAATACTCATTAATTAGTTATCTGACTTAATTACAATTATTTATTTATAAACTTTCGACTCCATATTTTTTGAATAATTTGAAGTCTGTAGACGAAGAAATGGTAAAGTGGTAAAGTTACACTTATTAGCAAAAAAATATATTAATTTTCAACAGTTGTTTAAAAAAAAATTATAAAATGCTATTAATCGATTTTACTAAAACCACTTTGTTTTCTTAATATTATAATATTATATTTGAAATATTAACTTATCTGAACACCATTGCCGGCCTTTACTGATCATTTATAGAATGCGTGTTCGCGCTCATGCTAATTTAAAGCACAAAATATATTTGCATCTAATGACGTCACAATTATATTAAAAATATTTTCAAAGATTTGTCATAACTGTTTCCAAGTCATATGCGGAAATCTCTAATGATCTATATATAGAGATGGGAACTATTGATACGATTCTTATGAGTTAAATAGCTTTGTTATGCAAATTTTAAAGGCAAAGGGTAATAAATTATATTTTTGTTTGGTTTTATATATTTTTATTTCTACAATGTATATATATATATATAAAACTGCATTGATAATTTAAAAGTTGAGTTGAAAAAAGCAATTAAGCAATGATTAGAAAATAAACAAAATATATATATTAAAAGCTTTCATATACACATATGGTTCATATATATTTTTATTTACTTACGATAAAGCACATTAATTGATATTTATATGTACTCTACATAGAAATGGAGTACTCCAAGAATGGATTGGCAAAATTGATAAACTTGAAGGTGGTATGAATACATTTTCACAGGGCTACAAATATTATGGTATACATTTTCAACCTGATAATTCTGTGATAGTGCGAGAGTGGGCCCCAGGTGCGACTGATGTATATCTTACGGGTGATTTTAGTAAGTAAATTATCTTGTAGAAGCTAGTTTTCATGTAGACATTTTTGAAAACATTCGGTTATATTTAGATAATTGGCATTGGATAGATCATCCGCTCAAAAAGCTCGATTTTGGAAAATGGGAATTACATTTACCAGCCAACCCAGATGGCAGTGCGCCCATAAAGCATATGAGTGAAGTAAAAGTGATCATACGTAATCAATCTGGTCAACTAGTGGACAGACTTTCACCGTGGGCGACATATGTGCGTCAACCACCAAAAGAGGCTAATCAAGGTGTAAATTATAAGCAATATGTTTGGCAACCGCCAGAAAATGAATGCTACAAGTTTCAACACCCACGTCCAAAACGACCCAAATCATTGCGCATTTATGAGTGTCATGTAGGTATTGCCTCACAAGAACCAGCTGTCGGTTCCTATCGAAACTTCGCTGATAACATAATACCACGCATTAAACGTCAGGGCTATAATGCTATACAAGTTATGGCCATAATGGAGCATGCTTACTATGCTAGCTTTGGTTATCAAGTGACAAGTTTCTTTGCTGCCTCAAGTCGTTATGGCACACCTGAGGAACTAAAATACATGATAGACATTGCACACGCTAATGGCTTATATGTACTATTGGATGTAGTGCATTCACATGCCAGTAAAAATGTACAAGATGGTCTGAATCAGTTTGATGGTACCAATAGTTGTTTCTTTCATGATGGCGGACGTGGCGAACATTCCCTATGGGATAGCCGGCTCTTTAACTATATGGAATATGAAGTGTTGCGCTTCTTATTGTCAAATTTACGTTGGTGGCATGACGAATATAATTTCGATGGATATCGGTGAGTAGTCTGCATAAATTGCAACGACAACCATACACATATATAATTAGTTAACATTATATTTATTTTGTTTTTAGTTTTGATGGTGTAACATCTATGCTGTACCACTCCCGTGGCATTGGTGAAGGATTTAGTGGAGATTATAATGAATATTTTGGTTTAAATGTGGACACCGATGCATTAAACTATTTAGCCTTAGCAAACTATATGCTTCACATGCAAAATCCTGAAGTTATTACTATAGCAGAGGTGAATATTATTTTTTAGTATTAATATTGTGCATATTGTATATAACGTTTATTTCAAAACTTTTGAACAACAGGATGTTTCTGGTATGCCTACACTATGTCGACCAGTACCCGAAGGTGGTATCGGTTTCGATTATCGTCTTGGTATGGCTATTCCTGATAAATGGATTGAGCTTTTGAAAGAGTTTAGCGATGATGAATGGGATATTGGTAATATCGTGCACACATTAACTAATCGCCGTTGGAAAGAAAATACAGTTGCATATGCTGAATCTCATGATCAAGCTTTAGTAGGTGATAAAACAATTGCTTTTTGGTTAATGGATAAAGAAATGTATACGCATATGTCGACATTATCGGATTCATCATTAATTATTGATCGAGGCTTAGCTTTGCATAAAATGATACGACTTATCACACATTCATTAGGTGGAGAAGCCTATTTAAATTTCATGGGCAATGAATTTGGACATCCGGAGTGGTTGGATTTCCCCCGTGTAGGCAATAATGATTCGTATCATTATGCACGTCGTCAATGGAATTTAGTTGATGATGTCCTACTCAAATACAAGTATCTAAATGAATTTGATCGTGCTATGAATGAGTTGGAAGCTAAATATGGTTATCTGCATTCCGATCCAGCTTATGTAAGCTGGAAACATCAGGGTGATAAAATAATTGCATTCGAACGAGCTGGACTTGTATTTGTATTTAATTTTCATCCAACACGAAGTTTTACTGGTTATCGTGTGGGCACAAATTGGGCTGGCACTTACCAAGCAGTCTTATCATCCGATGATGATATCTTCGGTGGCCACAACCGTATAGACAAGAACTGCAAGCACAGTACCAACCCAGAAGGTTATGCCGGCCGCACAAATTTCATTGAGGTAAGTAAACTTGTACTATATAGTTATCTAACAATTAATATTATTAAAACTTTTTAACAGGTTTATACGCCATCGCGCACAGCTGTAGTTTATGCACATATTAGTGATTAATGTTTTGTAGAGAAATCGATTTTTGCGAAGAACAAATTTATATAAAGTTAAGTGTATAACATATTGTTAAAATATTATTTGTTTTGAATAAATTAAAATTTTCTATAAATTTAAAAAAATAGGTCTTTTATTTTTTTACTCTAACCAAAATTCTGTGAAAAATATAAATGCGATTAAAAAATATTATGGAATTTTACCATTATCAAAATAATAGTGCTTTTTTGATCTTAAAGATTTTTTTAAATAAATTTATTTTTTTTTAGTTTATTTTTTAGTTAAGCGCACATTTTAGTTACGTTCAGGCAAACTTTAATAGTAAAACTTACTGAAGTATATATATATAACAATTTACGTTTTTTTTTATAAAAAAATGCTTGCAGGTGAATAATAATTTTAATACACAATAAATTTACTTAAAAGCTACATATTTAATAATTACATAGTTATACTTTTAATACTTTTATAACATTTTATTTGCTGCGTTTTGGATAACATCAAAAGCTTTATCAATTTCTTCCTCCGTTAATAAGCGGTTTACAGTTACCCGCAAGCTGGGACGGACTTGGTATTTCTCATAAGGATACAGATAACATGCCTCAATTACAGCTATACCACATGATATACACTATTAAAATAAAACATAATATAATATTTTAATTAGAAAAATGCATATATATTTATATATATTATATTAATTATAAATTTTAAAATGTATTGAATACTAGTAACTAGTTCTTCAGGGAACAATTTTAAAACAATGTTATGAAAACAATGTTATCAAAGAGAATACAACTAGTGCAAGATACATAAATATATTAAGTAATAATTTTAATCCCTTGGCCATAACTCTAACATAACTAAAAATAATTTGATACTTAACTTGCTGTATATATTTTATATTGGTCTTAATAAAGACTAGTCTAGATATTTTGTCTATATATATGTAATATGTAATGGAATCTGTCTAGTCATATAGACTTATAAAATAGCTTGCAAATCAAAAAATTTCATACAAAACGATATAAACAGAAAACCATTTTAAAGAGTGGTCAATTCTCTATCTATCTCATATTAACAAACTCCTCATAGATTAACATTCGGTCCTTCATCTTTCTCTTCGATTAGGTTAAGATCCTCTATGGTTATAGATTTCTATTTGACTGGGAGCCTAAATGCTTACTGGATTCCTTACCTAAGTTAGAATTATACAGCAATATTTCAGTTAATAACATTATTGTTATTGCTAGTATTACTTTAAAAAAAATGTAACTTCAAATAACAATACCAATTTAATAGTAGAATATATCTGCTCTACGGGGTAAAAAATGACATTCAGTTTGATTGCAACCATTAAAAAAAATAATGACTATATTCAGATGTTCTCAACGTAACTCTAATGTTGTTACTAAAATTAGTGAGACCAACATACTCAATGAAGGTTGTGCTACTATAACAACCAAATCTGACTTAAGCGTATTGGTTTTATATGAAGTAAGTCCACGAGCACAAACACCTACTTACCGGTCTATTTAAGATTGAAAACTAAGTGTCAATAACAATCAAATTGATGCTAAGTAAATAAGTCTTAATTAAGAAAATCAAAAAAAAATTATTTTGTAAATGATTACAAAACGTAAAATTTAAACATTTTCAATAAATTGTTGATTATTAAAAAAAGAAATGGTTTAAAAATAATTGTTCAGATATTTAAAAAAATTATATAGAAACACTGCTAACTATAATTATTTCAACTAATATCTCGTCGTTAAAAAAATCTAAACTTTAAGTTATTTTCACTACATTTAATAATCTAACATTTAAAAAATAATCTTTTACTATATTTAATAATCAAAAATTTCCACTTTATATAAGTTCTATATTATATTATGCAAACTTACCTCATTTGCTAAATTTTTGAGTAATTCATGTTCATCTCTCTGTGAGTCACGTTTCTCACTAAGGTATAAATGTTTAACTGGCGATATTTCATTACCTTTCAACTGCAATTTGGTAAAATTATCAAATTTTCTATGGAGATAACGAGAAACATTTTGTAATTCAATAAACATTTCTGGTTTATCTTCAAAACGATTTAATGCCGAAATAGCGGCTTGAGTTAAAAGAGGCGGTAAAGACGCAGAAAAACAATAGCCTAGACCAGATAGACGTTGATGTTCAACTATGAAATGTGACCCAACACAAAAACCTCCAATTGATGACATTGACCACTCCATGCCAGCAGATATAAGATCCACTTCATCACGCTAAAATAAATAATATATAAAATAATTAAACTAAAACACTTAAAATAAAGCTAGAGAAACCTACATCAATATCAAAATGCTCAGTTACGCCATGTCCGGTTTTACCTAAAGTTCCAAAAGAAACGCTTTCATCCAATAACAAACGCAATTTATATTTGGAACGCAGCGCAACTAATTCAGGCAATGGACATATTTCACCAGTGTTCATATAAATACCTTCAACGACCAAAAAACGACGTGTTTTACTAGCTTTCTTTGGATTCTATATAAATGACAATTGCAGTTTTAGAATTTTAATGAGTATATTTTAATTGAAGTAAATATAAAATGTACTTTATCATCCAGTTTTTGTTGTTCGAGTAGCAATCGTCCTAAATCCGACACGTCATTATGTTTAAAGAAGATAACCTTACTACGTGAAGCATCTAATCCTTTTTGTATGGCAAAATTCACACACTCATCACTAAAAAAAATTATTTAATATTTATTTATAATTATTATATTAAAAATATATTAAAATAATAAGCTTACACAAATATAATGTCGCCCCGCTTTGCATAAGCCGGTATAGCACTAGCTATCGTAGAAAACCCGTACGAATACACTACAGCTTCCTGCATATTCATAAATTTAGCTAAGCGATCTTCCAATTCTAAATGCACATCCATTGTACCATAAAATCCACGCGGCCCACATGATCCTACGCCATATTTTCGCAATGAAGTGCAGGCATCTTCCAGTATTTCCTTATCTTCAAGCAAGCCAAGATAATTGTGAGAAGCCAAATTTAAACAATTAGTGCCATTGACAACTACATATTTGCCTACTTTTGATTCTACTATACGCGTATGCAACAATGGATGATCAGGATCTGTATCGGATACTAACGGTTCAGGTTCATAACCGGCAATAATATCTTCTTCTTGTTCTTTGGTAAATCGCTTCCGTCCATTACGTTTGTAGAAAAGAAGCCATATTACAGAAAGTAAAAGAAGCGACTCTAATATAATTACATAAAGTGGCGTCTAAAAATATACAAATATTTTTATAGTTATTATAAATCATATTTTATATATAATACATGTACATAATATTATGTAATATATAATATAACATAGTATAGTATTGTATTGTACATATAACTTAATAGCACGAATTAATTAAGGCAATTCAAAGGCTTTAATTATTTATTTTTTGTGATACCAGTAACTTTTATTATTAGTGACCGGCAGTTTGTCGACTGTATAGACTAGAGTAGATACATTGACCCAGCCGTCCCAGATGTATTTTAATCTGTGGAAATCTGTATTGCAAGGAAAATAAATGAAATTACAATATGAATTCATACGCAAGGATGGATGCAAGTGTAGAAACGTGAGAAGGGTTGTGTCAAATAGTGAAAGGATGAGAGAGTAGCCGACGCAATGAAAACTAGACCGGATCACGGCGAATGAAATCTAGTCCTGTCCAAATGTTATCGTTGCAGTCAGTGCCGTTCTTTAGACCTTCCAAAAAATGACTTTTCAAGAATGTGGCCAGCTTTGTTGACCAGATCGCTCCTTAAACCAGTTTTTATTATTACTTTATATAGCTTATATGTACATATTTTTAGCTACACAATTTTCATTCTGTATAAAACACTATTAATTGTCTCAAGATTTTTGTGAAGCAAAAATAATTAATGAATTACTATCTATTTGTTCATTTTCATATTAAATAATAATTAATTATTTCATATAGCTAGGATAATGTTACTTAAAGCTGTAAGGATTTTACACACTACTGAGTATATACCCACAATATACTAAACAATTGCGATGTTAGAACCACATTTAAGCTACAATAGGGCACATTGTATTTCTAAAGGCAACAGAAATTAAAACCATAATTCTTACAGTGCACTCTTCAAGAATATATCCTGCAGTTGACTAAAGTGCTTTAGTAAATAAATCCCCAACGCTGGGCTGTGACAATGCATATCGTCACCTAACACCTGCGGCAAAAGTCATCAAAGAGAATATTCAATCTTCTAGCATAATTTCATAATTGACAGTCATTAGTCCACAATCCCATAAGACTGCGATGTCTATGGGTCATCACAATGAGATCGCAGACTGACTAAATTTTACAAAAAAAAATTTATTTTTCAATATTATATATACAAACTTTCAATTAAATTAAACTATGCATATAAATATTTTTATAAAAAACATGAGTCATGCAAGATGCAATTATGTTACCTGTACTCATGTTTATTGATTTTACTTACATTTTGAAAAATCCGTCCAATTTCATTGAATAAATAAGGAATAGCAACCATTTTTTATGTATAACGCCCAATGTGAAAATGAATTAAGACTTTTACTGCGAAATATGCACAATTGTATTTCAATTATTTAAATATGCCGTTTATAGTAGCTTTCTATGTGTCATCAAAGTTTAAATGATTTTATTACAAAAACCAAACACAATTGAAACAAATTTTTTGTTATCACATTACTTCGTAGAGTTTTGCATGTGCTGCCACCGATTATCACTGATAACGGCCTGCTCTATATACTCTTTGAGCGCAAATTGCAGAAAATCGACTTTATAATAATAATAATTTTTAAACCAATATTAGCTCGTGATATTTTTAATATTATTGCATTGCATATATTTTGGAAATAAAAAAATTACTGACGTTTACTGTAAAACGTCCATGTGCCACTTTTAATAAAACTGCCACAACAAAATGTCAAAATTTACTTCCATTGCAACCAACAACATACGCAGAATTGGATGAGTGGTTTTCGCTACAGGGTGCTTTTTATAAACGTATTTTGAATTTTTAGAAAATAATATGTGTTAGTATATTTGATTCTAATAATTCGAATATTGCTATAGACTTGAATTATTAAATAGACACTTAAATATTTTTAATGCACTCCCAATATTAATTATCATTCGGATTCACTTTGCTTTGTCTCAGCTTTTAGATCGCCGATATAACCTACAATACCATGTCGCTATAATAATGATATATTAAATTTAATAAAGAAAAAATGTTTTAATTAATCAAATTTAAATTGCATTAAATTTAATTATACAAATACAATGGTGTTATACAGCATTGTTTTTTTAATTAAAGACAAGAATGGGTTGTGGCATTTCTTAATTATAATGCATAATGGTTGAATATTGTAGGAGCCATAACATGAACTTCAAAAGCGTATTGATATTTTTTACCCTGAGGATAAATATCTTTTTAAGGAACTACAGTAATTACAAATCCTTTACCGCTATTCCTTATATAGGAATTGATTTAGTAGAACGAGCATTAGGAGAACTTGCTGTTGATAATGCTACATCAACTTGATTTTTCACTTTATATTACCTTTTATTTTTTCTCTCTCTCTCTCTCTCTCTCAGTAATAACAATAATTTATCTTCTATTAGTCTTTATACAGAAGGACGATAGGCTTTGTTTAACACATTGTTAGAGACAGCTATGTTTGAATAAATTAACTCTCCTGTAGGCGTACTTGCAGGCAGTTTTTGATTTATAGTCAGATATAAGTTAAAGTTTGAGATTGAAGTTTCTGTGAGTATTTAAAAGTTAACCTCTTCAACAACTTATACGACATAGTCGGATCGTCTATAAGGCATTTAAACATGCATCCACACCAAAGCGAACAAACGAAGTTTTTCATGTACCATTACCTGCGAATGTTCGTTCGTTCCAAGCGTTCGTTTTGGTGTGGATGCATCTTAAAGTGGTGCTTTAAAATAAGTCGTAACGAGTTCTTGTTGTTTTTGTATTATGCAACGCATTTTGTGTTGGATAAGATAGAAGAGCATTGTGAAAATTTTGAATCACTTGTTCGCATCAACGATGTAATTACTTGTTCTCAGTCCTAATACTGATTTCATTATTTTGGTATATTTTGATAAGCAGAACTACTTATTATTGTTTGTACTTTGAAAACTAAATGATTAATTATCTTGACACAAATATGTAGTTACATTTCTTACAAAAATGTTTTTAGGAAAAACACTTTCATCTATGAAGAGCATTTGGTTCATATTTGTTGCATGGTAAAAAAATTACAGGATTGTCCCTAAATTTTAATTCTATATTTTATAATAAAATTTCGAATATTTGGCATTGGAGCAGGGACCTGCGCCCAAAGTCCAGTTGAACTTAAATAGCGGTCCCTAATATTCCATTCAAGTAAAATGAATATTACTTCTCAAAATGTTGGACTATCTCCAAATGATTTAATAGATTTTTAAAGTCATAAATTATTACTAGGTGATCCTTGGAGTTTAAAAATTTATCACAATGCTTTTTCCACTTTAACGTTATGCTTTTATTACAACCACATGTCGTTATTGGTCAGGTTCAACATTCTTCGCCAGTCAACTTTACGTTTGAAACACTGATGACAGTTAGGTATATTAAGCTGTGGTAGTGTATCTAGTATTAGATATCTTCCTTTTAATCAATGTATACATGGTGGTACTGTTTCCAATTTTTTTTGTTGCGAAGTTAATAAATCTAATGGAACAATCAAATTCACCCAAACGAGAAAACAATAAGAATTCACATTATTTATATTTGGACTTACCAAACTGACCAACCAAAACATAATATCCAATGATCCTCTATTCTTGTCCCTTTTCCAATCACAAAAAACGCCATGGTAATATAATTGAGGACACCACCTAAGATATTTTGTTTTGATAGGCTACTTTTAGGTATTATATTACTTTAAAATTTGAGTTAATTTATCAAAAATTAAATAAACAAAAAGAACTAAGATCACATGAAGTATTAACTACTTAAATCCTTATCACCTTTTATAAATATAAAATAGATTAATTCCAGGTATTTTAACCTGAACCTATGGCTGGCGCAATAAACATCCAGCTCCATATCTCTTATCGTATTTAGAATAACAATTTAGTAATTACTTTAATTAAATATTAAAAAGGTATTTTAATTAGCATAAAATACTAACAATTTTTATTTATTTAACATAATCGGTGAGACAACAAAATGCCGTGATGAGATTGGTTTAAAACAAGTACACATCATATTTCACTTTTTATTTAAATAAAAAAGTAACATTTTGTTAGCCTATTTATAAACATAAAATCTTATTTCTTCTTATTTATATAATCAAATTTAATAATTAGTTTTAACATATAATTTATTATATATACATCAAATTATTGACATTAAAATTGCGAAAAAAATGAATGTAAAATATATAAAAATGGATAAAAATTATATTAGTTTTTAAATTATATTACAAATAATTAATATTCTTTTCAAAGCATTTTTTTCTTAAATCTCACAGCCACTTAAAACTATGCTTCAAATCATTTTGTAATAATTGCGACTTTCTTACTAAGTGCTACATCACCTCAATGTATATAAATATATTCCTTTTTTGATTTTATTGTAGCATTACCTTAAAATAGTTAACAATCTCCTGGTAAATTTTATCTTGTTTAGCACAAAATATTACTTCATATTCACAGTTAAGTTTTATGACTGTGAAGTTGTCCCCCTCTTTTATAGTTGGTATTTCTGATAACACGTGTTCAAGTTTTAAAGCCTTTAAAACATCAAAGGCTTGTTTTTCAACATTATCGTATTTTGTGTCAATAACGTTTAATGCGGTTGATTTAAGCTCGTCATAAAAATTCTTGAAGTAATTATGCCGTTCAGATAATAGTACACCTATCGTTTGGCATCCTGCATCCTCCTTTAACTCACGGTAAGATCTAAAATGTTTATAGTACTTGCTTTCGTCGCTTTCAGTTTGCGTAGTACTTGTAGCCAACTGTGTATCCAAGCTTACATCATCGCACTAAAGAAAAGACAAATGTATTCAAATAAATATAGGAGACAAATAGACTAGCATAAAATACGAACACTTGTTATAACTGAAAGCATTCGGTAAGCGGCTTTTTGTTTAGCATCCTTTTTATTTTCAGATTCAGCATATCGTTTTATAGATGCTATACTACAAGCGGCAGTAAATAAAGGTGCATCAGGAGTCCCAGCTTGATTTACAATTTCTATTTCGGGAAGCGGGTACTTATGTTGTACGCAATAATCCCTCAATAAGATGATCATGTCAGTAAGTGGCATTTCACCCGTATCAAATTTGACAGCAACATCATTTATTGAATCAGCTAAACGCAATCGTTTGGCCAAATTTGCTGCAGCATTATGTTTGGCGTCTCGCTTACTTCGGCCGTTGCCGTACTCTTCAACATCCATAAAGCGTACGTTGCAGGTAAATCCGCCGTCGACAGATGTTATAAAGTCATATATCGGAGCAGGTATATTGTTCTTAGCACAATATTCTTGCAATAGAGACACTGAAGACTTCCGGGACATTTGAATTTTTGATAATAAAGCACAAAATCCCACCAATATGTCGTTCGTTGCCAATATTGTTCAGTGTTTCCTCTATAAATTATTATCACAACATATGTCAAAATACTACATTAGTTAAATATTTAGTAGCAAAGATTAAAGTATTCTAGTAGTATTTAAAAAGTAATTTAAAAATCCTGTTTTCTATTTTATTCGTTTCCAGTAACAATTTTTTTGTTTTTGTCACTATGTTTAAATTGTTATATTTTAAAATTTTTCATGTTAAGTTAAAAGCATCTTGTTGTTAAGTCAAAATATTACAAAGAAATACTTTTATATATAAAACTGTTGTTTCCTATAATAGTGTTTTATTTTAATGGATTGCTATCGGTTAAAGTATTTGCAACGGTGGTAACTACATAAATTAGTTATAATGATGCGAATATTATTGTACTAATTCTATAATTCTAAGCAACAACCCAGGATTCCATAATTACGTTTCCAGCTGATTGCTCAAAAATATAGGTCTGTTCCACGATCTACTCGTAGTAAAACTCAAGTAAAACACAAGTAAGGTACAAACTGAGAGAGTAACACAAATATAGTGCCAAATTTTGCACTTTACATAGATTTTCATGGAACAGCTTTGTGTAAAGTGTGGTTAGAACACCGGTGCCGCGCAAATAAACAATGCAAAAATTTGAATTTAAACCAAAACAGCTGATTCACACATCAACACAAATTCTACTTGAAATAAAATGTACAAGTAAATTCCCAGTAGAAAACGGATCGATCCGTCATCGAAGACGTCTTCAAGACATGGATACATACATGAAGACCGATCGATCCAAATGTATGACGGTCTTCGAAGACACTTTCATACAAATTAGCCAAATGTCTTCAATGAATTTTTGTGTACATGTCTCGAAGACCGTCTCGAAGACCATGTCTTGCATAACGGACGCATTCGACAGAAAGTTGTGCGCTCTTAGTGCAGTGCTCATATAATTTTTTCACCCTTTTTTTTATTTCTACTCTTTTATTGCACTCTTTAAATTTTAAATGAATTTAAATTTTCTCTTTAAATAAGTAGAAAGAAATTGTTGTATTTTGTACTTTTATTTATTTTATATAATAATTTCTTAAATTACATTCAAAATTAAAAGTTTTAAAAGTAAATTATAAATTTTATTATAAATTATTATAAATTTTATTAAGATATTAAAAATAAACTAGTAAAAACTAGTAAACATAATGAAAATTAATTTAAATAATTAACTTAATATAACTTAGCATATCTAAAATTAACTAAAACTAATATAAAATAATTTATAGCATTTCGCTATCATCAATTGTTGAAGCTTTATATGTTTTCAAAAGCGTTGAAGAGGATTTTGGTACAATTAAACCTTCTGATCTTAAGAGTTCTAAAATATCATTACTACAACGCCTGTTTATCCTGTATTTTTTAAATATAACAGCTAATTTTTCACAAGTGTTTTCATTTTTTTTATTTTCAACATCCTTTGTTTCGTTTCTAAAACAACTTTCACTGGAATTATTGTCTTCAATATTAATATCAATATATTTTCCAGGAACTAAGTCACTATTTAATTTGTTTTGATTTAATTTCTTTTTTTTTAATATTTCGTAGTTTAATGATTTTGTTTCTTTATTTATTTTGATTTTTTAATATTTATTTCACAAATGTTTATTCACTACACTTCAAAATTATTGCGTCAGTTCATTTATAAAACATAGCGTCATCTGATGCAAAATTCAAATACGTTGCTGTGAACACTAAAAATGAGAGAGAAAGCAAAGAAAGAGTATTTACATTCATGTTTTGAGCAATTGTTTTACAAATTTGCTTGAAAATGCGGACGCGGTATCAAAGACCGTCTTGAAGACAATGTCTTCGAAGACCACTTTTTCTACTGGTTTCGGTCTTCTGTAATATTTCAAATTTCACATAGGGATGTTACGTTCTCTAAGATGCTCCTCAATTGTACGTCGCGAACAATGTGCTGGTTGTATACACGCGGCTGTATGACACAGTAGTGCGAGCAATAAGCGTTCGTATAGCAGGAAGCGTGAAGTGAAGAGCGCCAAAATGCCAAACAAACGCTTTTGCATCACACAAATTTATTTGAGGATGAAAGCATTTGCTTCGTTTTGTACGTTTTTTTTTTTTGGTAATTCTACTGCAGAAAATTAAATAACACTGTCTTTCTTGTATCTTTGATTACAGTAAATGGTTATTTATTAGAATATGTATTATAATATATTCGATTATTATCTTAGAATATGGTATTATTAAATATTTATTTATAATAACATAAAAAAGACATTTTTTAAAATAACTGTATTATTAAGTTATTTATACTTAAAAAATTCTATATTTAGAAATTTTTGAATATAAGATCTCTCGAGACTTCGAGAACAAAAATTCACAAAAACTTCGAAGTTTTTTCCAACTTCGAAGACTTCGTTTACTATTCGAATACTTCCTAAATTCGAATATGAACAGCACTAGTACACAGTGCTACTCAAAGTTACTACTAGTAGCTCGTGAAATAGACCTTATATTAAAAAATGTTACAATTGTCAAAATGAAAACTCGAAACGATAATGTGAACGCTAAATTAACTTTGGATATCGAAATTTAACAAAAAAATCTGATTACTACTTATTATTCACATTATATATTGATCGTCTATATTCGAATATTACTATATTATAGCATTGACAGACGAGCACTCTTAATTATCATAAGCAGCCTTAAATTATTATTTTAAAAATACCCTGATAGCATTGACAGACGGGAGCTAAATTATAATTTATTTGCTCATTTAGCAGTTTTAAATGATCATTTATGGTCTTTATAATTTGTCATCCGACAAAAACAGGTAAAGAAAAATAAGCTTAACGATGACAGTTGTTTTGTGAAAGGGGATGATGATGTACTAAATTTTATTTGCAGTGTATTATCTGAACATTATTTCGCCATTAACGGGGGTGGTGCAGGTGTCCATTCACTAATCCACCTACTCCTCCTCCTGTATACATAAAATATTTACATATGATAAGTTTCTATTATATCGAAGAACTTAGACATCAATTTTGTATTGTATAACCAATATAGTACACTTTTGGAATTTAATAATACGATATGTAAGAATAATGGAATAATAATAGGTATTGGAAAAGTGGTTTGCTTACAAATAAACATCCAAATATATATGGAACTAAAATATATATTAATTACAATTCTGTTCAACAATAATATGAATATTTAATGTAATTAAAATCCTCAGAGACCTCAAGATTGATCCCATCAAAAAATACAGACTTACCAACACTGCGTTATCAAATCTCAGAATGGTTACAGACTCCTCGGGGAGGTATGCAGATCTGAGATCAATTATTGCTTAGTCCGATAAAGTGATAAACAATAATTCAGTCAAGGCGTAAAGAGGAGTTTTGAAAATGCCTCGAGTTAAGAAAGAGTAAAAGTGCTCAAGTGCACTGGCTTAAATAGCTTTAACATAATATAATTAAAATCTTTAAAAAAAATGAAAAAAAAACTTAATTAATTATATTTATTCTTAATATAGCCTTAAAAGAACTTACACAAGTTTATATTACAATTTCAGTTTCTAATTTCAGGAAGTAGTAATATCACAAGATGGTAACAATATGTGTATTTAAGTATATTTAACAATATATATATTTATATATATATATACATATTCTTAGTATCTTATATATATATATATATATACATATATTTAAATATACATATTGATAGTAAGATACTATATTACTATTACTAATATTACTACTTCCTGAATATATATATATATATATATATATAGTGATATAGTGATTTACAATTGTTGTTAAACAGTTAACATTATTATGAAAATAAAAAAAATAAATTATATTAAAAAAAATGTAAAAAATAAAACATTATTAAAATAAAAATTAAATTAATTAAAATCCTATTTAAAATGATCAAACAATCGTCTTAAAATGATTTTTATTACAAATATGGTTTCAAATTTTAGAATGTAATAATTTCACTACTATACTAAAATGCTAAAATAACATTACATTAAAATATTGAACAATATCTTTGTATATCTTATTTTCCTGCTCTGCAAAAATAACATGATATTCGCATAATAGTTCAATTGAAATCAAATAACCTGATAAACATGAAGTATGAGTTTGGGTTTTGAATTTAATTTGAAGGGCTTTTAACAGATCTAAGGCCTGTTGCTTCGTGGATGCATATTCGGTTCTAACAACTTTTAATGCAGCCTCTTTTAAATGTGGTGCATAATTCAGAAAGTAATTATGACGATCACATAATTTTATATTTGAAATATTTTTCTTTAGCTCAGAGTTTGAAAGTTTGTAATACATATTTAGCTTATCTGAATAGTTTACTGGGATATTTGTGGGTGCATCAATTTTTCCAACAACGGGTTGATCACGGTCACCCTGTTAATTGAAAACATAAAGAAAATAAAGAATACGTAATGGCCACGTCAACTTACTGAAACTGACATATTCTTCATTGCATCTATTAGTGGCTTACATTCATTTGTCTTTGTTTTGGTTGGTTCTAGATGGATTTTTGTTATATCAGTTATTTTATATTGGTGTTCTGCACTACTTGCTGCTGCTGAGTCCCGCGGTGGAAGCTTGTCAAAAGTATTATTATTATTATACAAAAGTTGCAGGTCCACTACCGTTGAGGGAACATTGGTGGTTTCATTTTGTTCTCTGTCTGCTTTAGAGTGAAAAACATTTGGCTTATCTATGTTATATTATCTAATATGAGATTGAGACTGTTAAACTTATAATTGTTGATTATTGGCTTACCTATGGTATTTGTTTTATATGATTCATTTTTGTTTTTGTTAATTGTGTTCAATTTAATAATCACATTACGAGCTGCATCGTGCTTGGCATTCATTTTGTTCTGACCAACACCAATAGCTGTTATATTTGCTGCTTTGGCAGTGCATATAAACTGCTTAGTATCAGCGTTTTCTGACCAACTAAAAGTAGGCATTGGCAAACATTGCTTTTGGCAATATTCCATTAGAGTGGAGACATGCGATCTAATAATACAGATTTCGTTATCTTTAAGATGCAGTGGTTCTTCTAGATATAATTTATCATCATTTAATAATTTAAATGCTGCTTCACGTTTAGCATCTGATTTATTGGAAGCTATTCCAATTGCTGTGATCTTCAATACCCTTACGTGGCACTCAAAGTAATCGTCCATCCTTTTTATAAATGTATACGTCGGAAGTTGATATTTGTGTTTTTGACAGTATTCTGAGAGTAAGGAAATCGGAGACTTTTCCATTTTTTAAATTTATAAAATCAACAATGTTTTTCTCTAACAATGTACTACGGATTATCACTGAAATTATTTATGAAAAAGTTTTTTTAAAAAAATGGAAACAACACATTATCAGTTTGAAATAACTTGACGTACTGACTCATACTGATTGCTTTCCAAGCAATACTACATTTCAAGTGCGTGCCTTACTGTTGGCAAGATCGAATTGTTGGATTTACTTTTTTTATTGATGACCTGTTAAACTCTAACAGCAATTGTGTATCTAAAAAAGCTTTTTGTTCTGTTATGATTGTTTAATCATTTCTCTTGCAAGGATTGTGAACCAGAAATTGTAAAACAATAAAGAACTTTTAGAAATAATTAAATCATATAGATGTCCAGAGTAGGAATTTAAGGGGCAAAAGCGTGTACCCCAATAGAGGAGTGATGCCTAGCCTTCTTAACTGTCATCCTTACCTACCCGTGCCGCATCCTGTTTTTCACAAACGAGTCTCTGGCGACCAAGTATAGGCAGTATAACCTGAAAACATATAGTTGAGCAGAAATTCTCTAACTACTAAACACTAATCCTATCTCCAGGTTAGCAAATAAGGAGATCTGGCCCTCCAGGTTGGGGCCAGTAACCTGAACGCAACTCTCTAGGGCGGTCAAGGTTCACACTGGACTCTAGTGCCAAATAAGAAGAAGATGTTCAAAAAGTATAAAAAGTGCTTTTTAGAAAGTTTTTTAAATATCAAATAATCAAAACATATTGGCTTAAAAACGAAATCACTTATGTATATGATTTAGTTATCTCTGGAGTTATAGTTGTGCAAATATATTTAGATCAGTATTTAGACATCTCTGGTATGTGTATAAAAGTGTTTCAAAATTTTCAACAGTCAGTATTTTTAACAATGGCATTGGCGTTTTATTTGAAATTGTATTACTTACATTTTAAGAGTTGTTACTATCTATTATTATGTTTTTATTTAATAATTTTAATAAAATTTGAAATACTACTTTTTTGATAGAGTTTTTATTTTTGATTTTTTTATGTTGACTATGATGTGTTTAAATGCTATTTATTTATTACATTATTAAATTGAAAAATAACTATATTTATTTAAAAAGTCTTGATATATATTTGGATATGTTATAAAAATTCAAACAATACAGTAAAAACTCGCAAATTAAAACCGCTTGTTTTTTCGGGTAGTTCCAAATTGCGAAAAGTTCTAATTTCTGAACTTTTTTTATTTCTATAAAAAATTATCAAAAAATAACACTATTTAAAAACTTTATTTCACAGATGTGTACGATTGGAACTTCATCTTCATTTGGTGTAGGATTGGGAACTTCATCTTCAATGTTATTTGAAGTATTATTGTCGGTATTAAACTCATATTCAGATCTGTTTTGAACTTGCATTTTGAGAATTCCCTTTTTTTTGATACAAAGTATGAACAATAATATTTATCAACTAACTAATTTATACAAAATTAAAAAAAAAAGCAGAAAGGAGAATTCCCTAAAAAATTAAAACCAAAAATTCTAATTTTAGGGCAATTCAAATTTGTGAAAGTTCTATTTTGTGAGCTTTTTTACTGTATATGCATATCATTTTTGACAACTATTTTTCCTTAGCAGTTTTTCGATCTGTTTAACACAGGAATTTAACGTAATCGATATTTTAGTAAGGAGAAAACTATCTAAAGCATCGGTTGTAAAGGAAGAAGGAAAAAACTCTTCATATGAAACTGTACCGGCTTTTGAAGTCATGAAGGCTTACTTTATATTTTTAATGCACACAGCTACAAACTTGATTTTATACATGTATAGTATTTCAGTAAATACCCAGCAGTCAGTTCAGTGGCGATGTCCTGGTATGTTAACACTAAAGATTAATAGGTAAAATCAATAGAAAGAAAATGACTAAAATTAGCATTTTTTATTAATAGTAAACGCAATATACTGCGTTGAAACCATATGAAGAATGTGAATTATATTTTTAGTAATAATGATTTATATAACAGCAATTACAGTTTTAAGTAATTAATATAAAAATATTGTTAGATATAAAAAAATTATATACGTTTTCATTATTAAACATTCAGCCAGAATCTTTAATTAAAGAGTTTTAAATAATACTAAAATAATAATCGAGCATTTTTTAGATATAAATATAATATTGGATATGTGCATATTTAAACACTTAACGAACTTGATTATTTATAAACAACATTATTAGTATTAAGCAAAAATCCTTTAAACTATGAAAATGTATTCCAATCTCTGCTTTTGAGTAAAATTATAATGAATGTAACCAATTAATAAAAGTAAATGTTTGATTAAAAATGTGTGAACGTTTGCCTAAACAAATCTGTTGACTTGTTTTTCAGCTATAATTTCCTGCTGGGATATACATATCTGTGTGCATACGTGTACGAATGACTGTAATTAAAACTTGTTTGGCTTTCAATTTGAACAGAAATATGAGATTTGTAATTCCCCTTTTAAAATATATTGATGCAATTATAAGCATATTGATAATCAAATATTTTATTAATTTAATTTTGCGTCTTGATCTAAAAATATGGATAAGAAATAAATATATATGTAGGATTTCTTTCTTTAGATAAAGCAATTGTGAATAGTATCAAATTATATGTTTAATTTTTATTTAATATACATATATATGTATATGAATATGTATGTAAGTTGAGTTTTTTATATTATTTTTTAAAAAAAAATAAAAAAAAACCTTTTTTAATTTTTATATCAGCCGAAGCTGTATTTATTGATGTTAATGGCTCTGCTTTAGATTGAAAATACATAATATTATATTTACTATTAAAATACTATTTTGGTACTTATTGATTGCTCCGTTGGTTTTTGTTTACAACGATTTCCTTTACTTATTTAATTCTTGCACTTATTCTATCTTATATGCAAATATGTTAATTTGTATCTTTTGTATATAAATATGTTAAGTTGCATGTATGTAACATGGTAAGGTGTGTATTGTTCATTAGCAAAGCAAGTTAGACTAACTATCACTATATATTGTATATGCAAGTTTATTTTAAATTTGTCATTCCAATGAATGAAATTAGGAAAAGGTAATAATAAATGTTCTACTGCGTGGAGTCTTACTTTTTGGCGCAAATTATTCAGATTATATTAAATGAAATAAACGAACATACTATAATTAAACAAATGAAAAATATTACTATTTAAGTAATTAATTATATAGATAATATTTAAAATTCTGAATTTTTATTTAATAACAAGGGAAAACTGGTTGTGTTTTGTTATGGATTATTTAACATATGACGTTTCTGTAACAAGCAGAAGTGAAATTTATGTACACGAAAACCAGAAAAGAATCGACACAATATTCAAACTTGCTTAGGCTAACACTTCAATTAGGTCTATCCATGGTCATTGACTTTTAATGTGTTGATTAAAGACTGGCTGTAATAGTGAGTATGTTAGGTTAAGTTTAAAGGACGCATATTAAGACTTCAACTTCAAGACCTCTATTACCAACTGTGATGCACTCAAGTTGCTAGGTAGAGGCAAGTTACTTTAAGTATTGTTTATATTATAATTTCGTATCAAATTTTATCAATCGATTTGGTCTCCCAGATAATATTAAAAAGATGCAATAAGTCTACCGTCACTATCTCCGTTAGGCAGATGAGTAAAGAATTTCTTAGACAATGAAGTCGGCTCTTTTGCAGACATGAATATTTAAATAGAAAGTGACTGACTGATGTCAGAGTCAATATGCACAGTTGTGATCTAAACTACATTCTTTTCTAGTAGTACAATTGAATAGTAAGAACTTGTACTTGAAAGACACTGCTAAAATGTTAAAGATGAGGATTTGACCTAAATAATTACATAGAAAGTAATTGATGGATTGCTGTCAGAATAAATAAATACAGTTGTGATCGTAACTACACTCTCTTGCAAAAATTCGACTGCTTCCTCAACAGCAATAACATCATTTAGAAGTTGCTGCTGAAGTATGTTTTAATGGTGCATTAATACAGAACACAACACAAATAAAGTATTTATATTTTTAATCATTTTCATCGATTTCTTTATATATCATCTATTGTTTAACATTTTTACATAGCTGTAAGTATATTTCATGTTTATTTAAGGATTACAAAAATAAGTAATTTTGATTAAAGTAGTCAAGTTTGAGTTTGAGGAGTGTTTCGATTTTATTATAATATGTAAACTTACATTTATTTTATGGTTTCTTTAAATATTTTAATTATAGTTTTTGAAATGCTAAAATAAAACTTAAACTAAAAAAATTGTACTTTAATTTTTATTTTTTTATATTATTATAAAAAACGGATCTTCAAATGTAACAAAAAAACTGTTTTGTAAACATTTCAAAATAAAATTTAATTGAATAATTGCAAAGTGTAGTAGTAATATATAAAAAGTGTAATATAATTAAAAAATAAAATAAAAAATTTAACAAATGAGTATAAAGTAATATAATTCAAAAATTCAAATACAGTGATAATTTAAAATAATTTGTTCATATTTAAAACTTACTTGTATTGATTTAGTACAACTAATTAAGTAAGATATACTATTCTTTATATTTCAATTAATCAAAATTGCTTTACGATTTAAAAACTGTAATTAATATTTTTAATTAAAATTTAAAATATTTATTTTTACAACATATTTTTGATGGGCTTTCGGAGACAGCATTAACAACCGCTCAATATATATAAATTCTTGTACTATACTTATTTCTTTTTGGTAGCTTCTGTTGTACTGGCAACTTGAGTTGATTGTGTTGGGTACGAATATTGAGACCAATATTGATTTGTTTCGCTGACACCACTTTGCTGTTGCTGTTGCTGTTGTGGATTGCCACCTTGTTGCTGAAATTAAAATTATTATTAATTAGTATACTTGTTTCAAAAAAGTTTTTGGTTGTCATTGGTTATAATTCTATTGTAATTGAAAGAATTCCAACTATTTTCTTTATTAAATGAATTATAAATTATTCTCATTAGATGGATGAAAACAAGTAAATTGAGAGAACACTTTTCCAATAATCAGAGTATGAACATTTTGAACAGAGTATTTGCTTACAAGTGTACTTCGAGATCAAGTTTCTTTCATCCGCGATTATAAAATAGTGTGAGGGTATTGCACTGTTTAATCAAGATACAGAGCTAAGTAATGTTTATGAATTTTATGAATAAGAGTAGGACCTAGACTATCTCAATTTAAAACAAATCAGGCAGTATGTTATGGTTACGAGTGGGATATCTTTGTGCAACAAATGATGCTCACCGATTCACCGATAAGAAAAATACATATCTTTTGCATAGACAGGTGCCAATATCAACTTCTCAAAATATATGATCGTTAAAAGCGAAAATATAATATTTTACAGATTTAATGGCGCCGACCATCGGTTGAGAAACAATTGTCTTAAGGTGAAGCAAACACACTAAAGTATTTTATATGAGAACTGATTTTATACCAAATTAAAAAGGCATATAGAAAGTCACTTAAAATTGGTTAATGGTAATGTTGTGTGAAAAAGACTACTTTAATTACTTGAACTTTAACTACCTTATATTTGAGAAAGAAGAGTTACTATATTTAATTCACTTAACCAAGATACAATGTTTATATTATGGCCTATTATTGAGAAAGTCTGTAATTTATTACCTGCCACCAAGCCATCCAATCCTGTTGTTGATTGGGATTAGCGGCATTTTGCCACTGTTGTTGACTGTCATATCCTATGTTGTGCGAAAAAGAAAAATACTTTAAATATTTTTATTAAAACTTTTATATAGCTTTAAAATTACCTGGCATATTATTATAATTATAATATTGTTGTTGTTGAACTGCTGGTTGTTGTTGTTGTTGATATTGATTGGATTGATTCCAATTAGCATGCTGTTGCGTTTGTTGCTGTGCAGCTTGTTGACCATAAGTGCTCCATTTACCACCTTGACTGGAGCTCTTAAATTATACACAAGTAAAATTATTTATAGGTATGAATACATTATATGTTATATTTAATTTTTACCTTTCCTCCAGTCGATTTGTTGCTGCTATATTGATCATAGCCATCTTTCGTATGTTTTGACGAAGATGCTGTTGATCTATCATAGCCACCGCGACTATCTTCTGTGCGATTGTCGCGGTGGCCTGGCCGAAAATCCCGTTGCTGACGATTATTGCGGTCGCGATAATCACGTGAACCACCGCCACCACCACCATAAGACTCATAACGTCCTCCGCCAGTATTACCACCAGAACGATGATTATATCTATCATCATAACGGTTACGTTGATTCTGCCCTCCCCAATTTTGCGGGTTGCCACTATTTCCACCTGAGCGATGATTATTATAACGATCATCATAGCGAGATCGATTATTTTGCATCCAATTCTGTTGGTTACCACCGCCCCAACCACCGCCTAAGCTACCACCACGTCTGTCATTTCGTCTATTATCGTTACGGAAATCACGACGGCGATCATTACTATAACGATCGTTACGTCTGTTATCATTACGAAAATCATGTCGACGATCATTATAACGACGGCGATCATCATCTCGTTTGTAACGATGATCACGGCGATTACGCTTATCGCGACTAGAAGGATTTGCATCTAATTCCTTTTTGCCTTTTTCATTGTATTTTTTAACCTCTTCCTTTGCCTCATCACCATTTAAATCAGTATAGATAATATCGTCAAACCAATCAAACTCAAGTGATGGTAAAGAGAAATTGGCTGCAAGAAATCATTTATAATATTTAATATAATAACTTACAACAAAAACGAATAACGAAGACTTTGTCAAATGGTATTCATACAGAAAGAAACAGAATGGTATATATTTATTAACTATGTTTAGATGAACTGTAGAAAGAAAATCAAATCCAAAATATTAGTAGCACTTGTAGATACTTTGGAATACTTTGATTGTATCTTAAGAAAAGTTCATGAATAAAAATCGACAGATATGTAATTGTTACATCTGATAAACTGATCAGCTTAATCAGATCAGAATCAGCTTAAAAGTACTTAAGATATAGATGCGTCCATTTTACTAGTAAAACTTGTTTAAAAATTAATATAGAAATGCGTAGGTGCGTGATAAACTGGAGACTGGCTGAACATCTTCTATCAATTTAAGTGTTAATAATAGTAAAAATAATATTAAATCTAATAAGGATTTGGACAAATATAATTGAAATATATTACATTTGATTCTAGAACGCAATGAACAAAACGCAGCTATATAAAAATATGATTATCCTATTGGTTAGTTATGATAAGTCTGAAATGATATATAATATTTAAATAAAGAGTACAAAATATTTTAAAGACTGCATTAAATGATTGTATAGAGAATATATTGAGGTTGGGGAAAAAATTTTCGACGATTTTACTTGAATTTGAAAACATTTCGATTTGATATCAGAAATAGATTCATGAAACCAAATATTGTCAATTTTTGTTTTGTTTTTGACTAAATATTTTACAATTATTCGACTAGAATCATACTGTCTTATTGTAGAACTCGAGATTTCATGTTAAAAAACTTATTCAATCTTTTTTTGAGATCTATCCTATATCAAGAAGAGTCTACTCTAGTGATCGAAACAAATGATAATCTGATGAAAACATGAAAAAATATCAGTTAAGGGCTGACAGTTTAAACAAGGAATTAGAGATATATGTCGAGAATGCATACATCTCTTGTTATGATAAAACATAACAGCTTTTTTGTTAAATATTTTAAGCTTCCGCTTTTCTCAATTTTTGTTCTCACTTAAATAATAGCTGGCAATGAAAATTTGAAACAATTTTTTTTTGTCCATGTGGTAAAAACTCAAATCAATGACAACCTTGAAATCACATTAAGCACATAGCAATATTTATCCAATAGTCAATTTCGGCTTTGACAAGGGTACACTATTGATTGATTAAGTTTTCATTACCTATTTAAGTAAACAGAAAATCGCCAAATACTTTTTACCCAACTGTATATTAAAAAATGGAACAATTTCTAATTAGTCAAAAAACTTAGAAATATACAAAAGATGGAGTTTTCAAAAATATTTGCTTTTTAACTGTATGTTATTTATATTTCAACTGTTACAAATAAATAAAAAAAATGCCTATATTAACAAGGAGTCATATAATGAAATAGCACAAATGGGAGTTTCGATATGGGAGTTTGTACAGTTTTTAAGCTATATAATTAGTTCTGATGTTTTGTTAGCGCCATCTCATACAAGGTTTATAAACATATACTTTAGGAATATTCTAAAATAATTAGAATCAGTTTTGGGCCCATGATACCCATTATTATTAATAATAGTAGAATTTATGATCTATATTTCAAAGAATTTCCTTTTTCAGAGATTCAAAGAAGTTAAAAAACAAACAGAAGACAAAATAATAGCTTTATATGATATTAAAATTGTATAAATTGTATATTACAAAAAGCTGAAAAGTAATAATTATTTAAATAAGTTTTGTTTTATAAATTTATATATATACTTTGAATATATATATATATATATGTTCAAAGTATATATAAATTTATAACTTGTAAAGTCTCTTAAAAACTAGTAGATTTTTATTTATATTTGTTTATGGCTAATTACGTTTTTGATATTGTTTGCTTTATTTTGAATTGAATATTTACCTCGTAAGTTATTAAGTGTTGATTCTCTTATAGTATTAGCATTTCCTTTTTCAGATTTCTCAGTGGTGCGCCGTTTTAATTCTTCTTCATTTGGTATGCAAACAACTGCAATACGTTTGAAGTCGCCAAAACCTTTCATTTTTCGCCGTTGCACCGAGGCATAAGCATTTGTCTATAAAATCAATTTGCAGTAGTTGTGGATTGTTGGACACATAGTTGTTGATAAGCATAGGCGTTCGCACATTTGTAGCACATAGTAAGAGTGGTAGTAATAGGTAGGTACTTGGTTATTTGTTTGTGCAATCAAATTATATTTTTTCGAGTGTTGAATGGCGCATTTTAATCAAAATATTTTTCATAAGAAACCAATAAATGTCAAATATTACGAGCGATTTTATTGTATTGTTGCAAACTCGCATAGAAAACTTTTGGTTCCTTTTAAACCCCAACTAATTAATAAATAAAATAAAACTTAACAACTAAAACATACCTTCTTATATTTTACATACATAACATAAAGCTCTTGCAGAGCAAACTGTTAATTTCATTGTGGTCTTTAGCTGTAAAAGCACTTCTTTTGAGATAGATATTGTTTTAACTAATAGTACATATATATTTTTGTCTTATGAATAGAAACATCATCGTTCACTTGGTTTGGCATCTACTTACAGGCATATATGCCGCACGATTCAACTTCGTTGCACAGCTTTCATTCTTTACTAAAATTCATTGTTAACTTTGTGTTAACTACACGATATGCATATCGATGTATTTACAATATACTTACTTTCATTTCAACTTAAAACTACTGAGCACTAACTAAAGCTAGCATACCTTGATTTTCGCAAATATCACAGTAAGAGATATAAGACCTCTTATTGGAGCATTTAACATATTTTAATTAATAAATAAAAAATATAAAATTAAACTAAATACGCAAACGCAGAGTATTTCATACGCGCATCATATAAATTATTATTAACGTAAAATTACAAAAATTGAAACAAAAAAAAAAAAAAACTAAAAAATAAAGAATAAATAGTATAAAATGCTCAACACTCTGCAAATGCTTTGATGCATTAAATAAAAATGCTGAAAAATAATTTTTTGAACAAATTACCTGATCAAGTATAAAATTACGACGACGTTTCGTTGCGATATCTTCTAACGAAGACAAACTGTTTATGCCTAAATCATAAACCTTTTCCCAACGACCTTTATGCAGGGGTTTACGGTGAGCACCATCGACCTATAATGTATAGATTTTTAATAATAATACAAGAAGTAATGCAAAATATTTTATAAATAGATCAGAATTATACATATATTATTATATACATATGCTGTGGTATAATTGTACAATGGCACAAATATAACCTAAAATTACTTGGTCCAAAAAACGTAAAAAAATAAAGTGATCATATAAGCCTATCTAAACAAAAAAGTTATGTTTGCATATTTGTTATTTGATTAGAAAACAATCTGTTTTTAAATATTTGTCTATATATACACCTTACTTTTAATATTTTTAAAGACCATTAACGACTTAACGATTTCGCTTAAAATTCTTATAATAAACTTATTAAAATTCTTATAATAAATGTTTATTATATAAATAGAATAAACAAACGTCTAGTAAAAGTACATACGTTTCTAAGGAATTTAATTTTCAAAATAGTGTATACTATTAATTAATCGATCATTTGTGCAAATACAAATTATAATTACAAAAGAAGTTTTTTCGAACAGTAGTGAACAACAACAACAAAAATTTATTTTTATATTATTTGAATTAATTATGATTATAATTAATTAAAATTATATTATAATTATATAATTAAAAATTATTATTATTTAATTAACAATAAATACATGATTATTAAGATTATTCCAAGTACATTTGTATTGCAACTTTATAATTTAGGTATAAAGTTGATTGAGTAACAAACATATAAGTTTTTCGAATTAAATGGTACTTACTGTCATTTTTGCTATTAAGGCATCAATTCCAATAACGTGATATCGTTTATCAGGATTTTCTTTAACATGATTAAGAGTCCAGTGAGTTTTGCCAGCTCCTGGTAAACCAACAAGTAATATAACTTCACATTCTTTGCGACTATCAGGCCTCTGAGGACCGGAAATATAGTTTTCTTCTGGGATAAGTGCTATTAGCTCATAATCTGGTAATAAGAGCACCGGATCGCGAGGTTCTGGTAATACTTCTTCATATTCATCCTCAGATATCTCACTTTGATTTGATTTATCTTTTTCTTTATCTTTGTCTTCAACTTTTGCTCGTTTAGTTGGTGAAGGTCCATCATCTTTATCTTCTTCCGATTTTGTTTTTTCTGAATTTTCTGATTCTTCAATTTTATTATTATCACCATCATTTACAGGAGTAGAGACTACAGCAACAGAGTTAGAATTATTTTCACCATCTGTTAAATGAAATATATTAATTAGAGCATTCAAATCAAGTGAAATGATTACTTTTCTTACCGAAATCTTCAGTATTTTTATTATCCTTATTTATTTCAACTTCCATATTAGTGATAACTTCTGTAGTTTCTGTAGAAATAACATCTGTTTTTTCATCACTTTCTATTTCTGTTTGTTTGTCTTTATTAGTTCCATTTAGTTTTTCAGCTTCATCCATTTTTTCTTCGTCGTGAACTTCGCTATTCTCAGCATTGTCATTTAAAGTAGATTTACGTATCTTACGACGCATGCGCGTTGGACGTACAACATTAGCCAAAAGGTTTTCATTATCAGCGAAATTAACATGAAATTCATAACCTTTTGTTACAATATGTGGAAAGAGAGCATTACTTTCGCCTAAAATCGTTTTATCAAACTCAAACGCAACACCAAGATCTTCCCCATTTAATGTATACTTTATTGTGCATGGTGTACTTTCCAAATCTAAATAGCATCCAATGACATCATCTAATTTATAAGGTTTACTGTAATCGGTAAAGTCAGAGTTTACAGCTTTGCGTCCAGTTTCACAATAAGCAAACGAATTTTCTTCTTCTCCAAGAATAAGACTTGAGTGTGGCATCGAAAAACCAACACGAAATCCTCGCACATGGGGTTCATTACGAAATTGATGAGAACGATTCATAACTATTTCTTCAGCAAGACGCACTTCAAAGCAAACTTTTCCTTCACGAACCCCATAATTAGTACGTACTCCTGACCAAACCAGTGAATAAATTTCATGTGTCATAGGTTTTGCTGATGTGAAAGTAACTGGATCAATGCGCAGATGTAAGTCCGAATCATCTATAAAAAAAAAAAAAAAAAAAAACTATACATAATTATTTTTAACTAAATTAAATGTTTACTTACACCAACTTAAACCAAATTGCTTATCCTCAGTTGTAGGCTCATCTTCAAGATTGGTGATTTCTTCTGCTTTAATAGGACTTGCATTAGGGCTTTCCTCACTACGGCGTTTTGGAGAGCGCGAACGGGTTCGTGAATGCGATCTAGAATGATCACGCGATCGTTTTCTTGACTGAGTTGGGTCACGCTCCATAGATTTTTTTTCTTTAATTTCATGTGAAGGAATATTTTCTTTGATCTCATGTGAAGAAATATCTTTTTTAATTTCATCTGAAGTTACATTTTCTTCAATTTCTGCAGCAGTATTTTCTTCCTCATGTTCTTTAGGTTTCTCAGTACCCACTTCTTGTTCATTAGTTCCTTCCATGTTGTCACTTAAAATGGTCTCTTCTACTCTATCGTTAGTGTTGTTATCGTGCATTTCACTATCTTCGTCGTCATTGACATTTTCAATTATTTGTTCTTCATTCATTTCAATATCATCAGTTTCCTCCACTTCATTACTTTCTTCTTCAACTTGCTCTGTAGTATAAGGTTCATCTTCTGGAGCTTCAGCCACCACATCTTCAATTGGGCTCTCAAATTCTTCTTCAGCATCAGAGTTAACAGCTGCAGAATTTGATTCTTCTTCTTCTAGAGGCTCCAACTGCTCAGTTACTTTTACTGGGGATGGTGAAGGTGATCGAGTCATTGATCTTGTACGTCGACTGCGTCTGCCCGGAGTACCTGGAGTGCCTGGGATCACACCTAACATAATAAATGCGTATAAATATAAATTGTAATTAGTTGAATCTTAGAATTTTACATTTTATGTATTCATACTTGTATTCATATACATAAAATACGAATCTCAACTTAAATAAATTAATACTAACTGTAAACTTTTCTGTCACACTTTTAATGCAAGTTATCTGTTTTACAGACGATGTTGGATAAATTAAAAAAATTATATTAAAATAATTTAGCTCAGTACTGTGCTGAACTAAACAAATAATTGATTCATTTTGTATTAGAGATCAATAATTGTTAATTCTTAATTCGCTTCTAAATTAATTTCTGCATATTACATATACATAATTCTAGTTTACCTCCTTCCCCGCTACCGCCGTCAATATGTGCACGAAGTCTTTCTATCAATACCGCTTTAACACCTTTGGTATCTAGGCCACGGGTTTGCAACTCGTTCCTTAAATCAACCACTTTCATTTTTTCCAACTTTGCAATATCCATCTCGAGGATATATATATTTTCGAGTACAACTCAATTATTTAAAAATATTTAAAGTTCATGAAAATTGAAAGTTGTATACCGCATTTACAACCAAAAACATACACGCCGTATAAGTTGTTAATCGATTTTATTTTACGAACTACTATATATGTCTTTTTGCACAAACTTTATATATGCATATATTTTATAAAATACTTTTCAGTTTTCATAGAATATTAACACGATATGGCATAATAAAAATGTATTTTATCTACCGCAAATCTTCTCCCGCCTATGAACATGGAAAATGAAAATGGCGACTACTTGATTAGGGTAAGCAAACAGTATTGCATTTGGTTAGAGTGGCGGGATTTTTATAGCACATGTTAAAACTAACATATCTCATAATATACGAAACATTAATTATTACATATGTATCACACATAATTTTAGCTTATTTCTTACTGTGAATATATTAATATTGACGACAATGATGTTTAGATCACTATTTATATTAACTATTTATTTGATACAATTCAATATTAAGAAATTTCTTAAATATATTTTTAAATCAAAATGTAATTGATTTTCATTAACTGAATGAAAATAATTTTTTGATAATTCAATATGTGGAATAACAAATATAATTTATTATGAATTGATAACGAATGTGATGCTTATTAGACTTTCTATCACATATCAGTTTCATATCTTTTGTTTAATTTATATTACAGATTTTTTGAATACTTTCTTTGAGTTATTAGAACCGTCATTTTAGTAAAAGTTCTGATAATGAGCATTATGTTTGTACCGCATAAGAGAGTTCCTGTCAATAATTAAACGGAACAAATTTATTATTCATATCTTATTCGCATATACATATGTGCAATACAGGAATAGTTATTTATTTATGTTATAGACGATATACGAAGATAGATATAAGTGATATTAATTATAAGCGTTGAGTCTATATTTAATAACATGATATACAAAAACTTATATAATAAATAAATGATACTACTACTATTGTCCAGAAAATGGCTACTAGATGCTGAAATATGTGTGCTCTAGGTTTACAGTATAAAACACATATTTCAGCGTCTTGAAAATATCAAGACGTCATTCAGTACAGATTTATCTCAAGCTAAATGCAACACTGTCATTATAATATATACATAAAAATTAAAGTTAGTGTTACCATATCTTTCAAATTATAGACAATTGCTTTACATTATATAAAAATTAAACTTACTATGCGTATATTACGCATAACAAATAGCAATATATTCATTGTTAAACTTGTTATAAGTAACTTTTGTTATTTACATTTCTTTTTAAAATTATTTATATTGATTGAGTGTACACCACTGGTGCTCAAACCATAGAATACTTGTATAGGAATTCACTGACTCACACTAAACGAAGATAATTTGTATAGCTGAAAATGTTGTATGCGGTAGAAGTACAATTAAAAAATAATTTTTGTTAACAATTTTATTTCCTAATTCTATAAAATATTGCATGTAAAAATAAACATGTAAATTTTTAATGAATATTTAGAGTATATTATGGACGTGTGCGAGTTAGGCTAAGTTGATACTAAACCAAATGGGAAATTTTTTGCACTGCACACATTTAGCCATTTATCAACACGTATCGACACATCGCTATATTATCGGCACAACTTAGAATTTCCCTCATTTAGAACGCAACTTAGCCTAACTCGCATACGTCCTATAACTACTGCAAAAACTCTTTTTTCTGTTCTCATAGTCAATCATGCATGTTAACATAAAATCGCACTTCTTTACTATGACAAAATTCCTTACCTTATACCCTGTATATAAATATGAACATGTAGTGTACTCACAGATTCAATTTTATCTCCAAAGAGAGAATACTGAACATTTTCTGTGATTAGTGCTTTTTACATATACAATATAACATGAAGTCGAACAAAATAAATAAGTTCCTAATTAGGCAGTGTGCGAATTCGAATAAATTGAGGTAAAGTGAATTATTTTTTTTGCACTGCACTTATATAAATATTTATTTATTTATTGCACTTATTTATTATTTTTGTTTAAAAGTTTTCAAATTTATTTACTTATTTATTTATTTATTAAATATCTTATAAAATTTTCACATTGGTAATATCTAATTTACTCTACCGACATAATTTACTATTTCCCTCAATTTATTATACATTTAGTGAAACTCGCACACGGCTTTAATATTGCCACTATAGTTTCTTTATCGAAGGTGATACTAAAACATGTCTTCATGAGAAAAACTATAGCAAAAACGGAAGGTATGCGATATTTACTTTAATGTAAATTCAAAATTTTTTGTGTATACATTTAACAAGTATCATAATTTCTATTTCTCGAAATTCTAAGTTCGAGAGAATTTGAGTGTGATATAGTTATAAGTGAAGTACCATTAACATATTGAACCACTGAAAAGATTTAAAAACTAAAAAAGCTATATAGGAAAGGGGGAAGTCGCTACAAGTTCATAACTCGTAAGACAAAAAAGGGAAATAGAAAACAATTTTACAAACAGAACTGCTTCATACCATCGCCATATGATGACGAAACGGCACAAATTATAGCGTAAGATGACTCATTGTGTCTTGAAGTAACAGTTGCGCCTGATAGAGTTCGTCGAAAATGTGCCATCCCAGGACACAACACAGAAATATCTCCTTTAAGCTCCTTAACATCGTCCACAATTGCACAAATTTCACGTACCACAAAAAGAAAAACAAAGCAACAGAAATACTTTGATAAGTATTTTGAATTGCAATATTTGTAGTATATGAACTCTCTACTACATTGAAAGGCTCACTTGAATGGATTGTTGAACGGTGCTATATTTTTCATCAACGCTTGGCATTCTTACAAGGTTGGCTGATATATCGAATAAAAAAACAAATATACAAGATATATATTTATGTACAACTGAAGGTGCTACGTTGTGTGTGTGAAGAAATTGTCTACTTCACTTTAAGTAGTTTTGTCACCTGCAAATCTGCAAGTTGAGTTGTATCTAAAAATTATTAATACATATTTAAAAATATATAATAAGCACCACAAAAAAATAAGGTATTGCTTTTCAGAAATGTATAATAAGTACCACAAAAAAATAAGGCATTGCTTCCAATCCTTTCGACAATAGAGATTATTAAAAGAAACAATATAAAATTTAAATTACAATCTTTATTGAAATATCTTTTTAAACAACAAATTATTATTTAGGCGTGCATATAATGACTATAATAGAGTAAATATATATATATCTATATATATATATATATTTATTATTTACTGAACACTTAAACATTTGATTAAGTTTGAACAATTTAAATTTTATCTATAAATATTTTAGAAATAAATTATGCTGTATATAAATTTAAGCATAAAATACAAAATGTAAACGTACATAAATAATATTATTTATTTTGATTGTAAATTCCCTAAACATGTTGTCAGCATCATATTCAATATTTCGTTTTTTATGTTTAAATGTTAATATAGGTATATGTGTATATTATACAATATATAACTTAGACTAAAACTTATTTAAATGCGATGCACCAAACTGGTGTTTCAATTTATATCAAATGTGAATTTAGTAAAATTTAGAAATCAAATTTCATAAAGAATAAATAAATTAACCCGACACCGTTGAAAACATTGTGCAACAATTTTATTAATTAATAATTTTAATTAATTTTAGATTATGTAAAAAACTAAAAACTAAATAAAGATATAATAGAGTAAAGGCAACGTTTGAATATATGTATAACTTTTTATAATACAATATATAAAAAAAATCTTTATCGTTGTTTTTTTTTAGCGATATATGTAATATTATTATACAATGTTATAACGAAATTTTTTTTATATTAATTTGGGAAAAAAATTTTATAATTATTTGGACCCATAAATTACTTTTAACAGTTTTCACACTTTTCCTAGTTCTAAATAACAATTTTTGCATTGTATCTTCACTAACATTGTATGTTTATCCAAAAATATTTAATATCAAATTTACATTTAAGTACAATTCATTTCACAACAAATATTTTGATATCTTCTCTTTATAATTTCAATATTTTAAGCTGAATAATGTTTTATATATGTATGAATGCTCTTATAAGTGTATAAATTCTTTAAATATTTTTTATTTTTTATAAATAGTTTTATTGGAATGTAATCATGTAGTTTTTAATCATGTTGAATAAAGCTTAATATGCTATAATTTTTGTTGTTTAGTTTACTTGCTATTAACCAAATTTAAGAACTCTTCCCGGGTTTTAGGATCATCTCTGAATACTCCTAACATCGTAGATGTTACAGTTTTACTGTTGATTTTTTGTACTCCGCGCATAACCATACACATATGTCTGTAAAATATAGATCAGTTAGTGTGATACTAATTGTTAATATATAAAATTATATACAAAACAAGTTTCAATCCTAATCATAATAATAATAGATATGTTCCACGAGCTACTCGTAGTAAAACTCAAATAAAACACAAGTAAAGTACAAACTGAGAGCGTTACACAAACAGAGTGCCAAATTACGCTCTTTACACAGTTTTCATGGAACAGTTTTGTGTGAACTCTGGTGACAACACCAGTGCCGCGCAAATAAACAATACAAAAATTTGAATTTAAACCAAAACAACTGATTCACACATCAACACAAATTTTATTTGAAATAAAATGTACGAGTAAATTCTGTGTAACAATTTCAAATTTCGACAGGGATGTTACGATCTCTAAGATCCTCTCAATTACTCGAAAATTTGCTGGTGAAACGCACTTGATAACTGGTACTTGTTACTCTAAGCAAAGAACCATATGGGGAGGTCAATAAGAAAAGAAAAGAAAGATTATTGAATAATGGAATTCCTTAAGTGTGATGGACCAATCGCGATTATGATAGAAAATCATGTTCGAAAATCATGAAAAGCATGTTCTGATAGAAAATTAGATATTGAATAGTACTTGAGTCGGTATGGAATGCCGTTTTTGTTTTTGATGAAGTTTTTTTTGTTTTTGTTGTTATTCGTCTTTTATGTGGAGAATTTTAAGTTCTTTACCCACTCTGCCACACATCTTGGCTATTATATACCTAAGGATATCGATATATCTGGATTTCTAAGGAACCTAGTTCTTTAGGCAATAAGAAATGCAAGTATTTGGCATTTTCAAGAAGTGTTTATCAATCGATTTTTGTAGGATGTATTTATAAAGTTGAATTTAATTTGAAAACAATTATAGTTAGCTGAAGTATTTGGTCTTTATAAGCTCTAGTTAGACAAATCTAAGAAGCTAGAATAGAACTACATGTATTTAATAAAAAATGATCTAAAATATAGTTCACACTTACACTCCTTCAACAACAACAGCCACACCAGCCGGTTGTACAGCTTGCGTTACGGCGACTGCAATTTGCTTGGTTAAACGTTCCTGCACTTGCAAGCGCCTTGAAAATATTTCCACAATTCTGTAAAATAAAAATTTATTATTGTATGTACTTATATAAAAAATTTTAAAGTAAAAACAAAAGTAAAATATATTACCTGGCCAATTTGCTTAAGCCCAAAATTTTATTGCATGGCAAATACCCAATGGAAACTTTACCATAAAATGGCACCAAGTGATGTTCGCACATAGAAAACATTTCAATATCCTTAACAACCACCATCTCATCGTGATCTTCATCAAATACTGCACCATTAAGCACATCTAAAATTATTTTAAAAAAATTGAATATTTAATAAAAAATTCTGCATTATGGTAAATAATTACATTTTAAATGATTGTAAAAATATTACTAATAAATAATAACATTTAGCAGAAGTTGTGAAAACCCCCAGGAAAAAGAAACCATACATTTTCTCTGTGAATGCCCGGTTTTGGTGGGCAGGAAGATACTTCTTTGATAGTTTATCAGACTATTCATAGGTAAAGACGCGAAAGACCTATTAAATTATCTAAATTCAGGGGTGGATTTAGTCTCTACTCTTCTATACTAGGGTTCTTGCGAGGAAGGTGATAGCAAAACGGCGAAAAATCGCTAATGGAGGTATATGGAAGTTATCTAATGGCCTGCCACTTTAACCAACCAACCATAACTTTTAAATCATCTATTAATATTATTAATCAACTAAAAATGCTAAAGAAGGTGTTAATTGGACTGTTGAATTAATTTCGAGGAATATAAATACACTTATTTACATAAAAAAAAATTTATTCAATTAAAGAAAGTATATATACGTTCATTTAAAAATTTCTTTCATTAAAATTTTTTTTTCAATAGATTGACTAAAATGTATTTACAATTAAAAAATAGAAAAATTTATAGTGGCGCCAATTTAAATAAGTAGAATTCTCGACATCAAACGTTTCATTTATCTTGTAGCAATAATAGTAATGGACTAAGAATTTTTCCTATTCATCACAAATTCAAATACGTTAATATATTTTGCTGGTATCTTAAGAACGAATACAAATAAAAATAGCATAAATACAAAAATGTGAGAAAAAGAATAGAATAAGCATAATGAAGTTAGTCCATTATTACGCCATTCATCCTTAAAGTATGCAACAAAGTCGAAAGCATTCTAAGAAATCACTTCACTAGGACATTTGAGCACGTAAGCACAGCATACGTCGGGGTCGGGGTTGCAAAATGAAAATACTGTAAAAGCTTTAGCTACTCAACATTCTTCAAGTGTGAATGTATGCGTTTGACATTTGAAGTTCACAGTTAATTTTATTGCACCCATTTTAACAATGGCGAAAGTCGACAACCGGAAAGTCGTATTGTATAATTCTGTGGGTGTAAAAATATGTTAGTAGGTTTCTACTATGCATCAATAAATGTATGTTAGCGGTAGATACACAACGGAGAGCAACTTGTTACTTTTCTTCTATGAGAAATGTGAACGTTTAAATGTGTAATCAATAAATTCTGCTGCGGAGACAGAATATTTTTTCAAATGTATTTATTAATTCAGTATTTATTATATAATAGTTTATGATTTAATGTCAAAGGATTAAGAATAGAATTTAAAACAAATAATTGTCTATATAATTGTATTCAATGCTCCAGCGAAAAAGGTGTTTGAAGCAGTAATCTCTCTAGACGTAGAGATAGACCGTGTCTCCGGTGGTGTTCTCAAGTTGAGGGAGTACTAACTGAATTTGATGTACGAGAATGAAGAACGAGAAAGTAAGTAATAGTATTCGTTGGGAATGTAAGAATGTAATTTCTTTTTTGAAAACACGGGATCGATATTAACATTGCTTGTACCACAAAAATAAGTGGTGGGAAGTTTGTAATTGTTATTGATAATAATTAGTTTGTGACTTTTTGAGAACAATTTGGTTTTCTCTAGAAATGTCTTAGGTCTTATGGAATCTACACATCTTCTTGGTAAATAGTTTTAAGTGATCTATAATTCTCATTAGATACGTATAGTATGTATATATTTTTTGAATATCATTACTTTAAATGGCTATGAATACAAATATCATTCACAACACGTACTCTCTAACTTTATAAAGGTGCAATTGTTGTGGTTGTTGTTGCAATCTGGTAGGACCTAATGCAAGAAACATAAATGAATTTTGAGATGAATATATGGGTTAGGAAAAAGTGTGAAATGGGTTGACGGTAAAAGGAGAAAATAATGGTCATTTGGGATGAGAGAAGGTTGGTAAAAAGCTATTCTTCCCAAATCATTTCAATTGGGACTAAGCATAAATCTATAAGATTGATAGAAGCATATGTATTTGGATAAGAAAACAGATGAACTACATTTTAAGAAGTAGCGCTATATTGGGAGTCAACGTACGTAGCAGTAGGTAAGTATTTAGCAGGTGCATAGATTCTTGAGAAGAATGCTTGAGAAGTTTATTGTTAGGAAAATATGACTTCGAAAAGTTACTGTTTCGGTGTGGATTATGGTAATCTCACTTTTATATTCAATCTCATAGATGTCTGCTCTGTAGCAACAAATATCGACTTGTTTATGATACGAAGTAGTAAATTGACATGTTCAATGTGAAGTGAAGACTTTACTAATTTTAAGACAAATCTTTTAAAGATTGTCATCCGTAAAAATCAAATATATTGCAAGATTTGCTTTTTTGACAATTAGTCTTCAAAATCACAAAGTAATGTCTTTTTCGTTTATTTTGGTAATCTGTACTTTCAATTAAATAATAAATATTACTTAATTTTTATTTTATTTACTCTTAATTATATTTAGAGATCAAATAAAGTAGCTAATACATTGTAGTATTTACTCCATTAAACACACTTTTAAATTTCCAAAAATATGCCAATAAAATTAAATCAATAAAGAAATGATTTCATTGACAAACAACAACTGCTTGTGACATGTGACATTGAAAATTTGTTCAATCATCTAACAAAGGTCCTCAAAACTGATTTGTGCTGATTGCACTACAAGAATAACTAACGGTTAGTCATAGAACTCTCATAAAATGAACAGATATGAGATATGGAGCTATAATCTCACATCGTAAACAAAGTTGAATGAATATACTTGTATGCTTCTTAGTACAGATACACTATGTATGTACTTACATATGTGTTTGGATAAGCATAATTTATTGTTAGCCAGATTTCTTAACAAACAAATTCAGAAATTTTTAGGGAAGAAGTTACTGATACTATTAGTTTCGAGAAGAGTGAAAATATTACAAAGTTTTACACCAAACTTTATTGGAATACGAAAAAAATTTGTTTCATAGTATTGCATAGTATATAAGTTATTGTACATATGTATACATACATATATATGTTTTTTGATGATGATTTTATCATCATTTAATGAAGGTACATGTAAGATTAAAAAAAAAATATTTCAACAATATCTTGATTGTAAAGGTTTAGAGAAAATGTTAGAAAATTTTTTCCACATTAACTTGATAGGTATTCTAGATAAGTACCCAAACCAAGTTCATGTGGAACCGAAATAATTACAACAAAAATAATTAAAAAATTTTTTTTTTCTATTTTTTAGTAAAGCAATGAAGTCAGACATTGAAAATGGACATAAGATCAATTAAAATCAATTCAAATATTTATCGGTAAACTTGAAATTTACTTGAATTTGTATATGAGCATATACGCACTCATATATTACAAGAACAATAGAAGCAATAATATTAACTGTAACAGGAAACAAAAAATGCCACTGACAAATGAGAGGATATGGTTGAACTAGGAATTATGGGTGCATGGAATTATAATAGAAACTGTGTTTAGTGAAGCTTGCCTTTTTCTTATAACTTGAAAACAACACAAGTGGCATAGTGATAGTGTCGATACTTATATAAATACGTGTTCTTCAACTAAACTAACTAATCATAAGAATTATTTGTCTTATAGCTAGTTAGTTTTAGTGGTGGTAGAGTTTCATATTCTGTTCTATTAGCGTATAAAGGCCTTTCTTACCACACTTCAGTAGATAAAATTTAAGAAGAAAGTCAGCTTATGTGTTTGATAATTATTTTGAGATATATAATTGCAATGTCAGAAGGTAAGATTTAAGACGATAAGTTAGCTTAGGTGTTTGATAACTATTTTAAGATCTATTATTGTGATGTCTGCCAGGTTTGTCAGTTTGTAGCTTTTCATGATGGAATTGAGTGGAATTGTGTGCATTTGCTCAGGGATAGTTCAGTTGGTTATTGTTTATCATCCATAAGTAGTTTATATATATCCACTATAATATCTTGCAAGGTCAGTATCTCCCATTCAAATCTGTAAACCGAAACCATATTGTGGATTAAGTTGGTCTACAACTAGGTCTTTGATTGATAAAGGCTAAAGAGCTGGTTTATCCCTACAGTTATGGTAAGGTATTCTTCTTCAGATCAACTATGGTCGCAGTGCTCCGCTTCGTTGGGAGCTGGTACCCCATTTATTTTTATTCCTATATCCCTTATAATATAGGTATTTAAATATAAATACATCAAAAATTTACATATTACACTTACAATAAAGTACACATTAAGTGCACTAATTTAAAAAATCTGAATTTGTTTATCCATTTAATTATTAAGTAAATAGATTAAGTAATTGTGATAGCAACTTAAAATTAATGCGAAAGTAATTCATTTACTTTTTTGGAAAATCTTGTGTGCTGGAATTCAGAATATACCATATTTTGCAGGGATTTTTTATTTTATCGCTTTTACGTACAACAACTTGTTTTTTATTTAATTTAGTTTTTAGTATTGTTTAATTTGACATGGACTTGTTTGACGGCAATTCCAAGTTAAATTAGCAACAAGTTAGGGAATTCCTCAGATAATGATTCATTCCCGTAAATTTGAACTGCAATCATTGCTGGCGTCAACATAAAGGAAGCACCGTATTAAGTACACGACTTTTGTAAAGATTTTTGCTCTCTTTAAGCCTAAGTTGCGAACTCATGTTCACATATAATGGAAGTGCTCTATAAATAAATTAAAAAGTCGTAAAGCCGCCGTAATATGCATAAGTGAGTAACAAATTTTTGCAAGTCACTATCGCGTATGCTAATTAAGCAAATGGATAAATGTTCAGTTAAATATAGGGTTAAAAAAAATAAAAAATAATATTAGTATATATAAATAAAAAATAAAAGTCAGAACAGGTGTTAAAATTTAAGTCGGTGTAGTGTTAATTAAATATTTAAAATTTGAAAAGTTGTCTCTATTGACGGAAATCACAAAATAACACAAGTCAGTCATAAGTAGTTTTTTACAGAAATATTTACTTTTTTAATGTGAAAAAACCTAAAAAAATGTTAAGTCAAACAGCGAAATGATCACCCTCGGCGCTTGATTACCACTTTACGCGGTTAATTTTGAAACGATTGCATAATATTACATTGCTTATATTTATTTATAAATTTTTAAAAAATTTGATTATACATTTCAACATATAAATTGAAATTTTTATTGAAATTTTTATGTATATATATATTATATATATATATATATATATATTTATTTATTTATTTTTTAACTGTCATTGCCGCCTTAGCACCCTACACATTGTTTTAAGCGCATGTAAGTTTAATAGATCCATTTTTCATAACTTAAGTCAAAAAACTTAAGATGTACTTATAATCATTTATCGGCTTAATATTTGATATTCTAAAACAGAGAAGAATGAAAGACTGTTGTTAAACAGACTTAAATCCAACATGAACTAATAGTCACGGATGCTGATGAATATTATTGCTATGCTTTTGCCTAATATTTACCTACAAGAGTATTACATGTATGCTAATATTCATCATCTTATTAGAATTAAGTACATCTACAATAAGAAGTCAATTGTTCAGTAATGTGATCCGATATCAAAATACATTACTTTTTGCTTTATTTATATTTTTTAGCATATTTTATCACATTCACTACTTTAAATTGTTAAATAAAAATGACTCAGAAATATAGAAAAATAATAATATGTGTGAATGATTTAATTATCATCCATGTCGATTCAATCAATAGTGTAGAAATTAAAATGCTAAGAGTACCTGCACCTTACACATAGTAGCTAAATAGAATAAAATAGGTTACTCTTGGGTGTCAAGAAAACTTCATCCGCCAGCTAGCTAAATAACGGAATAGTTAGCATTTTCGGATCAACATATATTTTATAATATTAATGGAACTGTAGACATTTCTATGGTGTATTTTCTTTGTAATACTGCAAATATTTTGTTTGCATATTATCTCAGATTCATCTCCGTTATCTCATATTCGATGATGACAGCCTATAGATTTCTGTCTGCTTTTCGTTAATATTTTGTGTGTTATTATTTTAAATTAATTTGACATTATTTGATAAAATTTAAATAAATAATTAAGTTAACTTTCTAGTCTTGCATATTGAAAGGTCTTTAATTTTTAAATTAACTAATTCCAGTTGTATTCATTTAACATTAATTAAGACATTGAGAGATGTTCGCAAATGATTAAAAATATAACAATTTTTTTAGGGTATGGTTAGACTAACACTAAGTGGCACCTTTTTATATTCGATAAGTTTATACTAATGGTAGTAAGCAAATGGAACTTTTTTTCAATTTTTCAATAACCGAAAATTTTAGAATATTACAATGAAAATTATTTTAGTTCCTTTTATTTTGTTTCTAAGCTTCATATAATAGTAATTTTTTTAATTAGTAATGTGAGGTTAAATAGTGGAGCAGAAAACTACGATCTTAAACTATATTAGTAGACATCTCATGTTTCTGGAAATCTGGAATGACTTCCATTAGTGAAAGTTCTATCCCCTTTCAGATAGAATGACATTTTACCACACCAGACAAACTCATCTTGTAAAAATGCAAATCAAACCCACACCTTCAACATGTTAACCAATTTGCTACTGAGGTGAGTGATCCTACTGTAAGTCAAAAATATGCAAAAATATGCATATATGTATTGAGATATTCTTAAATTAAAGTTAAGCTTAAATTTAAAAATGAAATTTAAATTAAACAAGTAACCAAACTGGTTTGAAAGAAGACCAACAATTTATCAAACTAATTTTTTTTTAAATTATATTTCAATATCAGGTAATCAACTTTTGCAAATATTTTATATATATTTTTATGAAAGTTTAGTGCGAATGAAAATAATTTTACAAACGATTATGTACTTCCGCAAAAATATTACTCTTAATTGCTTTTGAAATGCGGCAGTTAAATTGTCACTTCTTTGCCATTATGTTCATAAGAATAAAAGTTCATATCTTATAAACTTTCAAACTTATCTATATCTATTCAAGTTATAGAAGTATATATAGTATAAAGGTATATATAGTATATAGTATATAGGTATATTATTTATTTAATATACTACTTACCTTCTAGACTTTGATCATAGCCTTTTGTAAAGAATAGCATTGCCTTTGCTGCGCGTTCTGGTGTTTTTAACAGACCTTGACGATCGGGGTTCTCGCCCAAGCCACCGAGTAATAAACGATATGATCTGGCCATATCAGGTAATAAAGCCTCACGTGTTGGCGGTTTATGATCCAATTCTAAATCATGATGGAATGTACAATTTTCATGACCTGTAAGAAAAGACACAATTGAATTAGTAAAAACAAGCATTTGAAGATCTTATCAGTAAAATAAAATAAAAATAAGTCTTAAAAAAAATCAATTAATCTATAATAATAGCATATATATATAAATGATTTATGAAATTATCAAATCAAACTTTATTGATTTGTGAATGTATAAAAGAATCACGATTATTAACATCTTCATTCTACGAATAATTAATTTAATAATATAATAAAAATTAATTTAATATACATATATATACATAGTTGATATTGTGTTTGCAAGCTCTTAGGATTGATAACAAATGGAACAGGTTCTAATCGCACTCGATAATTAAATAATAATAAAATAGTGGAAAACCTTTGACTTTTGCTACATAAAAATGTGTAAATACGTAAATATTGCTTAATCTGTTTAGTATTTTTAAATATTAAGTTTTTAGTTTTGTAGTTCCATAAGTATTAACTGCTACTCGTCTATGCAACTGAAGTGGGTATGTCATAATAGTCCTCAAAGGATGCAGTGACATGGTGACAAGTTCCCAACCCATCTTAAAATCTAATATAATCTAAGTATTAGCGGTAGGTCCCATTGAACCCATTAATTCTAAAATTATTGTTCTATAATATGTTATAGTTTAGTATAATTAGTAAAATACTACACGAATTAAAATTACACACTCCACTTTATAATATCATTATTTTTACAAAAGAAATCCAGTTGTCTTCCTTTTTTCCTACGGCTTGATCTGTATATTCAAAAGACTTTACCTGGTGTCGTTGATGTTCTGGGAGTTTTTGGTGTTTTTGGTGTTGCATCATTTGCTTCATTTTCTGGTATTGTGCCGTTTGTTTTTAAAATAAGCTTCGGTCTTGACACTGGTGTTGATATTAAAGTATCGATCGCATTTTGAGTGATTACAGCATTAACATTACTTTCATCAGTTTGTGATAAAGTACGATCCAGTATAAGTGAAGATGAACTCGTAGAACAAACACTATTGTTGCGTCCACGAGACAGGATGTGAGCCTGTGGAAAATTTGTATCATCGATTGCATCGTTCAATTCACTGGCGCTCATTTCAGAAAGTTGACGTGTAAAACTCATTTTATTTTTGCTTTGAGAAATAACTTATTTTTTTTTATAATAAATATTAGTCAAAAATTTAACAATTTATAATAATTATTTAATTTAATTTAATTTAATTTAATTATTGTCGTCTTTATTGCTTGTAAGAGCTTAGCTTAGTTTTGCTTAACACTTTTAAGTAACAATAGTTTTAAACAAATAATTATTGAGATTATATTTTGTGTGATTTTATATGTAATTCAATTTTGACTTTATTATTTTGAATACTTTTTTTTGTAAAACTTAAGCAAGCAACACCCTGTAGCCGTTGTAAACGTTTTGAAATGCAATCAGCAACTGAACGTTTTCAAAATATGAAATAGAACAAAATTTAGGTTTTTTGTTGTTAGTGTTGTTGTTAATATTTTTATAATTTTGAAAGATTTTAAAGCAAAGCTTTAATACACAAAAAAAGCTGTACTCTGTTCTCTTGTGTATGCATAAGAAAAGCTTTTCAGCTTTTCACTTCTGTATTTTATGCTCATTGAAAGTTTTGTCTTTGTATATAAATTAAATATTATTTTTTTTTTTTAATTGAAGAGAGCATATTTGTCTCTTGCGCACCATTGCAAAAAGCAATGTTTGCTTCTTGTGCGAATCGAGTTATTGTTGTTGTTGATGCTGTTTAAAGTTTTACTGTAGCTCTTTTCTTTTGTTTATCACTGCTGATGCAAACTGTTGCTTCAATTCATGCAAATATTGCGTACATACAGTCATAATAAAAATATATCTAATTTTGATTTTGAGTTTGAGTACGAGTTTGTTAAATTTTATATATGTACATACATTGTATCTTACTGTATAACAGCCCCGCACGTGTAACGTTTCAAGTTATTTGTGGTAACAACTGGGGTGTTAGCTTTATTTTTGTTCTTGTTATGCAGGTATAGTAGCTTATTACTTAGGTATGTGCATCCAGTTTATTTCGTAATCACAAACACACTCACAAATTAATTTGAAGGTTATAAGAATATTCAATGTAATATTTAATCCAATAAAAAATGAAATCTAATGCAAAAAGGAAAGTCAATTTAGTCTGTGCGATTTGGTGTTTTACAATACATATGAATATGTATGTACATAGATAAAAAGTGCATATAGTTTAAAAATATTTGAAACCAAAGATCAATTAAACGGCAATTTAATTCATAATTATACTTAAATAATTTAAAAGTATACATTTCAGTAAAAAAAAACTACTACTTTAATGCAAATTAAAAACTTATTATTTACTAAAAAAAACTAGCAACAGGTGTTTTAATATCAGGAAAAAAAATAAAAATTATTTTTATTCTAGTTTTTATGCAATTTAAATATCAGGAACTATGTCATGATGGCCAGTACAAAATCATTATATATACTATAGTACTTTATTTAAGTTTTCTGTGTGACTCATTTTAATTACTTTTAATATATGTTTACAAATTATTTTTGTTATAACTAAAAACATTAGGTATATTTAGCTACTTCGAAGTACGATAAAAAACGACAAGTCTCTTGCTAAAGTCTCCAATTTGCATGCAAAACAGCAACAATTGCATTTTGCTCTAACATACTACTTATAAAGTGTGTGATCGCCTAACAGACTGTAGAAAAAATGTTACCAAAGCGATAAGCGATCTACTGTGAATGAAAAGTGATCGTCATTGGAAATTTTAACGCATATTCCAGTCATCTATCAAAAGTCGTTTATAAGCAAATATTTAAACGAAATTAAAGACCTTCACAAATTTTAAAAGAAAACAAAAAGTGTGGAAAATAAATATATTGAAAATATACAAAAAATTTTTAAAGAAGAAAATTTGAAAAAAAAAAACATATTGAATTTTTTATCTTATTGCTTCCTTGCAAGTATACGCTTATAAATGAATAAATGTTTTTAATTATAATTTATTTTTTTGTGAAAGTAAATTTCAAAAAGTGGCTAAATCTAAACGTTTATTCATAAGAAAGTCAATTTCGGAATAAAACCTTTAGATTTAAATTTCTGAAAGTAACATTCGTTACAATTCTATTAGCTCGATTTTGAAATTTTATAACAATTATATTTTCAAATGAATAAAATTGTTTTTTAAATTTTGAAATTTTATAACAATTATATTTTCAAATGAATAAAATTGTTTTTTAAATTTAAATTTCTTATTGTATTTTCTAGATATCAATTGTAAAACATAATATGGCAAGGGCAATATATATCTTTACAGAAAATCTTAGACAAAAATTACATAGCTATTCTAAAGTCCTACTTGAGTTTGGCTACAATACATAGGCTATATAAAATATAAATTCTTAACTTGTAGTTTATAAAATATTATTAATATATTTTTTTTTATTTTACTGTCCTTTTTCTATTGAATTATCATGATGGATTGATACAAAAGTTTGTGTATATAACTTTGTTAAATTTTATTGAAAGTAAAATCTTATTGTTGTCTACTAAAATAGTGTATATATAATTAGAGAACATATTTTAAGAATTTAATATTTAAAATAAATAATTAATTACTTTTTACGAGCTCAACTAATTATCATTTTACATATATAATTGTACAAGTTTGTCAATTATTATTTCAAATTTTTGCAACTGCAGTGCGTATGAGTAATTTTTCTTCTTCTTGTTATAGTTGCAACTTTTTTGTTGTTAATTAATTAAAAAGAATATAAAATAATTTAAGATTTATAAAATACTTGTAAATTGATAAGGAAGGAAATAAGATAATTGATGTTTTATTTATTTCCTTATTTGAATACTTTTAGCTTACTTTTTATTGGCAATTAGCAAGTAGAATAGCCATATCTAATCTAAATTTCCTTCTATAGTACATTTGAAATGAATCCGTATGACTGCTCGCATAATTAAAATATTTGATTAATACAAAAATAATTATGTTCGATCTTAAAAATAAATTACGCATTTCAGCTTTGTATGAAAAAAACTCATTTTTGTGGTTTCACTTCTCTAAATTCTATTAAAAATAGATAAATGAATACGATTTCTTGAGAAAATTGATATATCAATGAAGTGGAAAATTTGATTTATAGTTGATCATATATATATTATGTATTTTTAATAAACAATTTTAGTTTAAAAAATTTAATAATGCTGAAGACAACTAACGTTATTAAGATATATGGCATATTGAAAAAATAACATTAAAAGCATATTATATTAAGTTGGAAATATATTTTTAAGTTTTAGACTAATGCCAAAATGTATTAAGACCCTAATCTAACATCATTAAGGAGTTTTTTCTGTGAGTCCTTAGCTCCTCACGTAACGAGATAACGTATATTAAATGCATATCACTGATCATGATGCGACATATTGTTCTGTTTTGAGTGGGGCGAATTGTTTTGCTTATTGTTTTTCCAGAGATATCATGTATGTGGTTCTACTTGTCTTCTTTTTCCGCATTCTTACCATTTATAATCAGTTGTTTTAAAGTTCCTGATCGTCTCGCCCTGTACCGAAATAAGTCAGGTAAAGTGTTTTATACGAAGTGTTTCGAACAAAGAGCTGTTAGCAGTCTATAGAATTCTTAACAATCTCCAACTCATTCATTATTCAAAGACTTTGAATTTTGGATAGTCCGATTATTCGTGAGATATGTAGCTTTGGAAACACTAAAGCCTATGGTAACCGATGCATTGTCTTAAACATTCATTAATAGTGTCATAATTCCACTTTATTGCATGCGCATTTTGAAATCTTGAGCTTTTAGTTTTTAGGAACTTTGATATGTATCTGTCTAAAAATTGATTCCATTTTATATTGTTATTACTTGGAACAAGAATATTATATAAACATGTTATTATAACGAAATATGTATAGATAGGTGTATGAAAAAACATTTCTGAATTTTTTGATGCTCTTATAAACCAAATGCCTTTATTACGAGTCAAATAAGCTTAAATAGAAAAAAATAATTAAAGATTTATTTCTACTATGCACGAGTTAAAATTATTTAGATTTATTATTACATTATTGTATTAACAGGTGTTGTAAAAATAATAAATATTAAAGAGTTAGATTTAGTAATAAAAACTCCCTTCAAAATTAAAGCAAAGTAATATGTAATAAATGCAATTATAAATCATTATTAAGGAGTGTTTATAAATAATAATATTCTTGTTCATGTTTAGAATATATTTTAATTACTTTGAATAGAAAATAAGTTTGCAAAGTAGTCTAAAGTAGATTTAAATGCAAATAGATTTTCAATATATTATAGGTTAGAGTTTGATCTTTACGACTTGCGAACAAATAGTATTAAAATTAAAATATTAACCAATTTTTTCATTAATGAACAATTTTTTTTCAAAATTAATTTTCAAACAAATATGAAGATTTGTATGATTAATTAATAAAAAAAAATTTTGAATGTTTCTTATTTTTGATAATTACCGATGAGAGCATATATGTTTTAACAGTTTAAACTTCGAGCGAGACAATAGTTATTCAGAAAGTTTGTGGCTTCTTAATTTGAAGGCACATAAAATCCAATATGTTCTACTTGTGTCCTATTTCCAACTTTTCCTTCTGAAATATGTGTCTATATGTAACTATAAAGGCTAGAAAGTGGAAAGTTATCAAAAACTTCACAAATACATTGGCTTTAATCTTATCACTCCAATCCAAATATCGTTGTTAATGGATTGTGGTACATTGAGCTATATAGTAATAGTAATTGGTACTGTTCCTGAAAGAATAGCCAGCATGAAGGAATTGGTTGATCAGACCCTAATTTCTGTTCTTATAAATATCAAATAGAAATATAAATATATAAATTAATTTCAAAAATTAAATTTCCTATTAAGAAATTAAAATTACTCATATATCATCAACACAATACATGAGTATTCTTAGGAAATGAAATCACTACACATATTAGACTCACTACACATATTAGAAGGTCGGTGATCTTACATTTAAAAACAAAAACAATTTGTATAAAAACTTTTAGATTTGCATAAAATAAGTATTTCATATACTTTTTGCTGACATAAACAATTTTTTCGCTTATTCTTGCACCAACAAAATGACAAAATAGATACAGAGTCGAACCATACAAGTGTAAGATATTATTTAGAAAATCTGTTACTTTTATTAGAATTTCAAATACTCTGTAAATACATTCATTGTAACAAATCATTTTGAAGTTATTTTGCTTGATTTGTTGAAATACATTATAGAGTATTGACAAAAAATCGCCGAATACTTTATGAGTGCTTTTTGTAGATACGATAACCTTTGATTTGACAAGTAAAATTTGAAAAGCAAAAATTAGAATAACAGTTTCTAAGTGTAGAAGTAAGAAAAAGTGAATCGACAAAAACGTGTACATATTTCCAAAATTTACATTAAATTTATTAAAAAATTCAAGAACATTCACATTTTAATATATTTCATGTACGTCAGAGGTTGGACATTTAATATATACGGATGCCAAATTGTTTGTATACGTATAGTTAGAGAAGACAAGATTATAAGATTTAAATCAATTAAACTAACAAGAGTTGTAAAACATAAGTCAAAATTTAACTTTGACTCTTATTTATATACTTTTATTTAATCGATAGATAATATCTTAGATATGATGAAGTTCTACACGCATTATTGACATGGAATGGTTCAGGAACTTGGCGAAATGGTCAACCTTGAATATGTCTTGTACAAAAACGATTCAAAACAAAACTGTGAATGTAATAGTAAATTAAGATCAATGACACGAAGTAGACATAATCGTAACTGAAAAATTTATAAAAAACTCAAGCTCCCACTAAGAGCATAAATTAGAGATTAAAAACTCTTTAATGTATCTAACCTGAGACAAAAACTGAAAGATATGGAATACAATGTTTTTCATCAGGCATTTTAGTAATTCTCTATTATACAATAAAATTATTTTATTCTATGAAACTCAGTGTCTTTATGAGTATTGAACCAGTTTGAGTTTGGAGCTACTCGAGATGTTTGTGTTGTGATCCGCTTTGGTACAATTTTTTTTAAATAAATTTTTTTTCTTATATATCAAGACATCGACATATCCGAGGATGTTAAATATATGCAGTAGATCTTAAACTATTACGCACTTCCTTGTCCAACACCAATAGCTCATAAAAAACGGATGAAAAAACGGATATTGAAAAGGCGACAAATGATCTAACTGCTTGAAGTGGGAGTTGCTTCACCTATTTCGTTGAAGCATTGTTATGAAGCAGATAGATGTTAATTCGCTGAATGATATCAAAGTCGTGATAAAGTTTTGTGATAAATCTAGTGGTTTATTCGGATGCAGTAGTTATCACCAACTAATGGTACTAAAGGTTTCTCAAAATCTCAATACTGCGTCAACATTTGTGATAGCATCAATACTTCCGCGCCGTACAGAAAGAGAGCTCTATATCTCAATTATCTACTGAGCCTATAGAAGCATCTATTGGCAATAGTAACTATTCGACTATTCTTCAGGTTGACATCGTTCTTGTTCGTTACTGCGGTGCCAAGATACATAAAATTTTTGACTGATTTGAAGGTGCTCAGTCATCAGCCACTGACAGATGAGTTTCGCAGATGAGTAAAATTCTTTGTCAGTTACATTATTTTTTATTTCCTATTTTTAGGTAAGAATGAGAAATAATAAATGGCAAGTCTTTGAAATGAAGTAGAAATTATCCTTGAAGTTTGGACAAAAAGCTTGAGTGCCAATTATTAATCAATATTTAGTTCATTTTGAAATAACTCCCATTTTTTACTGAAATCCTTTTAATTAAATATCTTATTTTGTATTAGAATTTATGATTGATTTTTAAATGCACACATAATATATATACGAGTATATGTATGTCCATATAAATTTATATACGATTGTTTTATGTTAATTAATTGCGATACATATTATTGTTAAACAACTAATAATAATTTATATCTACGATATAAAAAAATATTTAATGAATTATTAAATAGTATTATATATATTAATATATGTAGTTGTATGAAGTAAATAACTCGACATGCTAATATATAATCTGCTGGAAGCATATTTATTAGCATTTGCTTATATAACATTATTATATGATATAAGCTATTTCATAACAACAATACGCTTTTAATTATTTATAAATAATATAACTACACATAAAGTAAAGAATTTATAAAATTGGTTAATTATTACGGAAATACTTGTTTACTTTTTAGAACACCTGTTAGTGAAGAGATATTAATATGAAAGTTTATGTCAATATTGTGTAAATTTGTTCATGATTTAATTTATGAAATATATTAAGTATGTATTTATTAGTAAATATATAAGTAAACAAACTGTTTATATACTTTAATTTAAGTTAACATTTAAGCAAAAAAAAAAAAACAAAAGCAATTTACATGTAATTGAGAAAAAAGAAATACAAAGTTGTTGCCAAAATTTTATATATTTTTAAATGATCTATTATATCAAAATCCAAATTTAATATATATCTAATTTATAGACAGTTTTAATAATTAGGTTTATATTAGAGAATGCTGTAACTAATAGAAAAAAACTGCAATATAATTTACTAAGTTGTGCTACCAAATTGGGTAAGATACGACAAATTGGGTATGTTATATTAATTACGAAGCAAACCCTCCTTTCACGCACGCAGACAGTGCTCAACTTTGCTCAAATGTAAACAAAAGTCAAAGTGCCAACAAACAGCACAAAAAAGAAAACAAAACAAAAATAATACGAGAATAATGAATTATTTTTTTCTCTTCTTTGTGAAAAAGAATTTATGTTAATGTAATTCTCCTGAGCTTCAATTTGTAAACTATTTTCCACATAGAAGCTTGGGTATCTGACAATAATGGGTTTAATTACAAAAATTGAGATTTTAATGAGTTAATCCAAAAAATTTATTTTTGTGAACTTGCTACGAATGAATAGATAATTTTTTTGATCTAGACATTCTCAACCAATCTCTCTTTCTATTGTCATAAGAGTTTTTTTAATTATTATCCTTATTTTCAGAAAAGGTAAGAAATCTGTGCTTCTTGCTGCTGGCACTGCATGCAGCAGTAATCCAGGAACATTAGGCAAACACCAGAATTCTAGAACTCACAATTTACTTATTGGCTAACTGAAAGGCTTATTGCAATTTAACTAAAAATTAAAAAATATTTGCAATATACGAGTGGTCGTATGTGAAGCAGTTATTATATCGGTTTGAACTGGCTTTTTCATTGGTTTCAGTACAAACTCACACATAATGATATTTGCTGAATTTTTGCACAATAGAGCTATTGTTAAAGTTTGTTAAACTAACAAATTGCGAATATTCAACTCATAAGTATAAGTATATGAGTACTCATATCGCATAGACCATCGCATAGACATTGGAATTTTCAAGTCTTCTCAAGAACAACGCGTAGTAAAAATTTGACATTGATGCGGTTTAGTCATTGTTTAGCACAAAGTAGTTGTATTAAAAAATGTAATAATTTCATTAAAATTGCAGTAGTTTTTAGAAAAAAATTCAATTTATGTATTAATTATGGTACAATTATAAAAATATTAAGTTAAGAATGTTAATGAAAATAATTGCAAACAAGTATTGACCGCAATCGTTCAAATGTAAAGTATCGCAAAGAGCGTATACCAAGTACGAATATCTACGAAATATAAAGTTTTAAGCGTTCGCTTGATACTCAGACCTTTGCTGAGCTCCCAATCAAACTTTGACTGCATTTTAGTTGTTGGCTTTAAGATATTTGAACTATAATTGCCATGATCAATGCTCTCTTGTAAATGCTTAAGCTCTTACTGTTGGCATATCGGTAAGACTTTATGCTTTGCTACTAAGTTTTGCTATGGCAAACTGTTTGATTTTATTTGCCATAGATTGTGACCTTCAAAATCGTGTCCGGCGCGGTGCGCACTTAAAAGTAGTTCATGTCATTTCATTACATTATATAATTTTTTCTTATTGGTAATACAATAACGCTAAGTGCGGACTGGCATAGACCGGAGAGACCGGAGAGACCGGATTAATGGTTAGTTTTAACGACTTGCAGACTTAATTTTACTTTCAGCACAAATCTGACTGTTGGTTAGCTTAAGCAAAAATCCGTTTATAATGTGTCTACACAATTTGATTTCATTCCAGTCGATTCAAGCAACTGTTTTATTTGAAATTTTTCACTCAATGTCAATGTCAATATTTTTACCGATTTTATTTAGCCAGAGTAATTTCTGTATTGACTTTTTAATGAGTGAATGATGAAATCTTTTCAAAAACTTGGTTATACAATTTGCCCATATTTGCTATGCTTTAAAAAGAAGTTAAGATATTCTAACGTTTGCATATTTGAGGTTTAGGAAATTTAAGTTTAATTTATGTGGTTAAATTCTATTCAAAATATCTACAATTTTGTACTGCTTCACTTTTTTATGCTTCATTTAATTCTATGTTCTGAGCTCTTTAGTGGATATACAATTTCATTTTAATTTTCCAGTAAATAAATCACTGCCGCCATAAAGGTTATTTTATGATTTGTACGCAATTTTCATATTTCAATTATCATTAACCACATATCAAACGTTTTGAATTTTACTACTGCGTTCTAAATTTATACGCTCCAACACGTTTTCAAGGAATTTTATGAAATTGGACACGTTTAGCATTTCCGTTTAGTATTAAATTACATATAGTCACCTTCTACTTGAAGAAATATGCAAGGATACAACTGTAATTTTTAAATCTAGTCGAATTTTACTATATCATATAATCTTACAAACTAAAAATTGCAAAACTTATACTGTGTCATAATATCTTTCTTTACTACTCGACCCAATATCTATTCAAAATTTAAAAATACAATTATATCTTTAATATGTTAAGTTTTGATAACATAGATACTCATTTAACTTTTCCCACAACGACTAACTTCGATTGTCTTCAGATGGTAATTAGCTGGTAGATACCAGTGACAGCTCATTTCACAATTTTTGCGTTTCATTAAAGCCTTAAGAAGTGGATCTGTTACAATATCGCAGTTTTAAGACACTTTAAATATTTTCAGGAGTAATTTTGGTAAAGATACCTCTATATTGAACCTTTATTGTAATCAGTCGTTTGTACAAAATTGGCACTTAGATAGTAGATAGTTTATGCTAGCGACAGTCTGTCTGATAATACAGTTTGAAAGCATGCTTATTTTTTTAAGAAGCACCTTTAAGTTAAGATACCTATATATTGAACCGGAAATGATTGTCGTTTTAATGAAATGGGTGGTTGGATGATATCAGATGATCACAGATATCAGAGGCCCGTCTCGTAAAATACGCTTGTCACTTAAATGCCAAGTAGATCTAGTATAATGTAACATTTTCAAGTCACGGTAAATGGTTAAAGAAACTTCTTTAGGTTAAAATATTCCTAAATTAAATCGGGAAACCACAAATGACAAATAACGTACTAATAAAACGAACAATGTGTTTAATGCATACAGTGCTAACAGTTGAGAAAGGGAAACCCTTAAATGTAAAACTATATTTTGACGAACTCTAGCTAGTGATAAAATAGTTACATCAAAATGTCTTTCTATGACTTAAATTTACGAAAATATTAGGTAAAAAGAGCTTTAACTATTATATAGTGTTCTGGTATGGAAATTGGGCTACAAAGAAAGAGTTAATACAATTAATCAGTTGCTCTGTTTTTTTCTTAATGTAGACTGGGCATATCATACATGCAGCGTGACATATGCATTCTTCCCGCTACCTTGTATCCGCCATTTTAAACTATTCTGTTCGTATATTCAGTTTGAATGAAGTTTAAGAATAATCACATCTATTGAGATTAATGTCGTGTGAAGACGTGTAAAAAAGTATTATTACAAATTGTTATAAACTAGTTATTTTTATTAAAACATATAATACACAGATTTAATATAAATAAATAGTTAATAGGTTTTTAACTTATTATCATTATTATATTAATTGTTTAATAAAATAAATCAACATATATGTATTTAAATTATAATACTATTTGTATATGATGCATATGAATACTGAAAACTACGATAATATGAATACTGAAAACAAGTATATATATATACGTTATGAAATAATATTAAGTTGGATATGTGTTTCTTTTCATCTATAAGGGCCTAAGCGTACCACACAAATTTCACTTATGCCTATGTACTGGTTTATTTTTCAAGTCGTTGTCTACATTAACAATTTTTCCATCAATCCTTCATAAGCGAGATTTTATTTAATTCACCGTAGCCTGTTTATACTAAATTTGCTTATATACATACTAAAGAAGTCTTATTTCACAAATTTGACTTCGTGACTATATTCGAATCAAACCGGAAAGTCGATTTAAGTTTTAAAATAAAAATTAGAAGCACCCTGAACCCTATAAATAGCTACTGGTGTTTATGGTACTAGTAACAATAGACCCATGATAATGTATTGCAATTATTTTCACGAATAGTTTTTCAGTAATCTGAACATATCTGAAGAAATTTCTCACGCTAACTTCTCGATATGGCCAAAAATTATTCTCTATCCATTAGCTGTTACGCTAGAATGAATTTGTGATGAGGGAAATCACAAATTTTGGAGAAATTTATAAAAATTGACTCCATTATTGTGCTTGTAGATTCTTGTAGATTCATATTTGACTACTAGTAACCATACATTCCCTGAATTTGGTATCATAATTTGCACGATTAAATAGCACTATTTGGGACACAGTAAGCAACCCAAAATAAAACAAACTTTTTTTAGTAAACTAATATATGTACGTCAATTCACTACTCAAACTCTAAAGCAAGGACTACTGATGCACAACTGGAGTGGACTGATTCAATCAGCTGTTGTAAAGAAACTGGGTAATATATCGTATTAATGTTTGGCACAGTATTGAAATATTACCTTGTTTTATACATTGTACTAGTTTATTAATGAATTTATAATCAAATAAAGTGAGAGAATTATAATTTAACGTTAAAAATTATAAAAATTGTAGTTACGTCAGCATTAAAATATATGAATTATGAAGTTTTTATTATACAAATCAATTTGGTAATATGTAAACAATTTTTGCAACATTCTATTATTATTATTTAATTACGACTTAACTATTTATTTATTATATTACCCAAATCCCTAAAAATCATGTAATTTAATATTTATTAAAATATGAAACATGAAAATCAATATAATTTCATTAAGTAACTGAATTATATATGAATTTAAAAGAATTATAATTTGAAATAAGAATTATATAATTTTAGTTTGTATGTGTCATATTTGATTTTTTTTTTTTATTTTTATTAGTGTTGAATTAAAAAAGTAGATTTCTAATTACTACAAATTTTATAATAATTTAAACCTCACAAATATAAATTCTGTGCTATATATATAGACAATCGCAAATCACAAAATTTTATTCCCTGAAAATAAATTTTTTTTTTATATTTTTTTTTCACTACGAAATGGAGAAATAACCAATTTTTATTTGCTAATTTATTTATAAAAAAAAAAACATTAAACTAGATATCAGATAACGATTATATGAATATTTTATACTTAATACAAATAAGGATTATTAAATGTATATTCATCACCATTATATTACATAGTTACTAGTAATAATACAAAATAATTTATGGATCATTAATTATAAATAATTATTTAAAAAATTTATAAAATTGTATATAAATATAATTATTTATTTATAAATTTGTTCTAGTTTTGTTAGCAAGATAAAAAGAAACACAAACTAATACTTTTTCAAATAAAGAATTTATTGAGTTTTTATATTATTTGTAGATACGTGTACAATTATCTTTGTAGAATGCAGAACGTAATCTCTTAGAACAGATTTTAATATTAAATAATAGTACTGCACTAGTTTATAATTTGTGACTATTTAAACATTTTTCTATTCAATTATTATTAACAAGATAGTATTAAATTTATTTTACAAATATAAATGATTTCTATTTATTATCAGCACCAAATATATTATACATATTTTAATATTAATTCTAATTTTCACAAGCGTTTCATATAAACTTTGAATATATAGCAAAGTTCTTTTAATAAAATAAATAATAATATTTAGTTTTTTTAAATGTAACATAAATTTATTTTTTACAAATTTTCTCAATAAATTATGTTATTTTTGCTTTCAGATCAAATATTAAATAAATACCTTTAATATTATGCCAAATATATTGAAGAACTATATATGTTTTTAAAAGAAAACTTGATCATTAAAGTTGATAAATTATTTTTTTAACATTAATTTTATATTAAAATTATGTTGATTTTTATTTAAAAAATAAATAAATATGGTGTTTGTAAGTTACAAGATTTTAATATTGATAAGTTAATTTTGTTTTCATTTTGTTATTTTTATTATAAAAATTATTAAATATATTCCATATTGTGTTATATGTGTTCAATGTATTCGTTGCATTATTCAATATTTTTATTAGTTTAGAAATCTATGAAATATTTTTTATTGAACTTACCATTTTTACACTGTTTACAATTACTGCAATCAGTGCCATTGCTAGCTCCGTTTAAGCCGTTTAAGCCGTTCATGCCATTATTTATTAAGCTCAGGTGAAGGCCATTTTTATTTGGCGAACCATTCAAAGGTAACAGCTGTTTTTGTGGTTGCTGTAATTGTTGGTTTTGTAGTTGTACTTGTTGTGGCAATTGCGATTGTTGTTGTTCTGTGGTGGCTGCCGCATGGCCGTTATTTGAAACATGACCATTTTGAACTTCACACAATTGTTTCATATTGAAAAATTTCTATTAACAACTTTATTTAATTAAATTACTTTTTAATGAAAGTTTTTTTTTTATGCAATATAGTATTCTCTTATAAACTCAATTTTATAAATATTAACACATATACTTATTTCAGTTTTAGTTAAATTTATTTTCAAATTTAACTACACACAAACTTTGAAGTTTTTTTTTAATATTTTTATTTTCACTTCCTTTTTTCAATCAAATATTTATTAAGAATACTTTTGTACTGTCTTCAACTTAACAATTTCCGGTATATTTTATATACTTGTATGTAATGAATACAAATGCTTTAAAATATTTGCACACGTTATAATTTAAAAAAAAATAAAAAACTACATTGAATTCGCTTGCTGCGGGCTTGTTTGTTTCACTTTCCTAAGCATCTACCGACTAAACAGTTTCATTTGGTAGAAACCTTTTTATTATGAAAAATCGAAAGTTCTTTTTTCGTGCTGAATTTTGGTGCGGTTAAAGCGTATAAAAATATTTTTCTTAGCTCAATTTCAGTTTCAATTTCGAGGACTACAGGAAATTGTACGCTCATTTTATTTGTGTTGCTGTTATTGTCGCCATTTTTGCAATATCTGCTTGAGTCAGAAGTAAATCGAACTATTGCTCTCACATTTACACACTACACAATACTCAATTGTAAACTTAATTAAAGAATGAAAGGCACAAAAAGCTTTGCTGTGCGTCAACAAAACAAGAGTAATAAAGCTCAAAAAAAACTACCAAACAAATTCTTAACTCTCTGCTCTTTACTATAAACTTTATACACTTCCTTTTGAATTTGTTATTGTTGTCTTTGTTAAAGCACGTACATATACATTTGTCGATACCTTTGTGTTATGTTTTTAATTTTCTTAATTTTCGCTAATTTAATATCATTTAATTTTTGTACTTAATGCAGCTATGACTAACTAAACCATATAAAAAATCTACCATTTAATATTCAAATTAATATTGCGTATAAGAGGTGCGTCATTTTTTTATAAAAATATCGTTATAAAATAACAATATTTGATGTATTCATTTGGGGATTTTATCAAACTTAGAGAATTTCAACTTATTGCTTATACATATTCGTATTTTCTTTTTATTTTTTTGAAATCTTAATTTCAAGATTTTCTTGACGCATCAATTCAGTCCAAGTAGTTAATGGTTCATGTTCTTCTTAAATTATTAGCACACTCAAATTGGGGAAATACAAATTTGTAAATGATTAGTTTGAACTCATAAATTAAATTTTATCAAACTTAAGAATATGAATATTTCAAATGCTTATATTAAAAAAAAGCGGAATTTTTTGCTTGATATAACCACAATTGTAATCCAAGATTCGATTTAATTAATTATTAGTATTTTTCAATGAATCTATTATATTTTTTAAATTGTACTATACAAAATATTGTTGCATATTTATAATTTCGAAATAAAATATTTCATCCAATTTTGAAGTTGATTTAGGTGGTCTTAACACCCGGGTAATCAGCCTGACTCCGGAAGAAGTAACTACCACCAGAAAACTAAAAATAACTTCTGTTTAGTAATACAAGGTAGAATTAATAACTGCTAAGTAAGCATTGGAGAAATAAAAATCTTTCTTTACAAACTTGCACCTTGCGGAAGTAGCAAGGGCCACTACCAATAAAATGGAATTAGACGCGTCCGAAAAGAACATTCCTCAAAAAATCTATGATAATAAAAGCGTAAACAACGAAAATCGAGTTTGATGAAATGAGCTATACCGTGTCATTGAAATATTAACTTATTAAAATTCTGCAAATGCTGTGACTTAATCTTAGCAACGCTGGAGAGAAAAGTTTCTTGTTCGGTACCTGTTGTTGGAAAGGCATTGTTTCAAAAATACATATTTGTTTAAAAACCAAGAAGATATTTCTGCAATAAAATTGAAAATTAAATTAAAAATAAATATAAATAAAGCAATATGCAAATAGTTCAATGCATCGGAACTACTCGTTATCGATGACTGAATTGTTTACAATTCCAGCGGAGTTTCATCATTCGTAAAATAGGCAAACCATGAAGCATTCCCCAGTAACGTAGAAACCAACCTAGCTAAAATAGTATAAATATATACAATTGAACAATGAAGTAATCGTAATTTATAAATTATAGAATGAAATAAAAATTTTCAAAAAAAAATAAATGAAGTTGAAAAAAATTGAATGAAATTTGTAAAAATTACTTATATGACCTTTCTCGTTGAGCTTCGAAGTCATATTAATTCTATATTAAAAAAAACTATTTTTATTGAAATATTTATTTCAATAGTAATAATTACTATAACCATCTCTTATACTAGAAATTATTTATAAGGCTTCCAACATCAGGGTCTTGAAAATCAAAACTAACATACGATATTATCGTCAATGAAACCATCTAACAATGTTATCATCACATATGTATGTACATTCTAAAATAAAATAACTGTAGTAAATATAGAGCCAATTTCACAATACACACTTAAGTGACGATTTGCATAAAAATTATATACATATGTTTGAATTTTAAGTATTACTTAGTGGCTTCACTTACACTTAAGGGTTACTTAACCTAAATGGGCATTCTAAAACTGGGCTATAATAAATAAATTAAAAAGCAATATTATAAAAAAATTAATCAAACTTAATTTCAGAATGAAGATATCAAATAATGAACATATATTGAAAACATGCATTGTGTGAAAGTATTAAATGAGGTTTAATCACCAAACTTCATTATATGGAGTTAGAGTGCTCGCGATACTGCCTGCAATATTAAAAAAAAACAACAGATAACAGAGCTAGAGCTAGAGCTAGAGAGGAAAAAATCATATTAATTAATTAAATGATAAAAAATAAATATAACAACTACGAGTTTGGTTGAAAAAATCGTGCACATGGTTCCGTCAAAGTACTTCTATTTCTTTGGATTCCTGTTATTTCGAAAATCAATAGACATTTTTAATGTGCACTTTAGTTTATAGTAAACTATTATAAATATCTACCAAATACAGCATAAATTTTTAACAACGCAAAAGTAGCAAAAGTACAAATCAACCATTCACTTTATTTTTTTGCAAATCAATTTAAACTTAATATAAATCAAAGCGGAGTAGTACTTTCAAAATAATATAAATTTCATAATAATTGCTATAATTAAATTGTTCTTATTTAATAACTAATGAATAATAATAATCATTAATTAATTACACATAAAAACGATTAAAGAAAAAGGGAATAAAACAGAGCGAAAAATACCCTAAAATGCGATTAATTACACTTGAAATTAGCCGTTAAAAGAGGAACATTTGCAACGTTCAATGTCATTTGAATTCGTTTTATTTTTTGTTAATTGAATTTTATTAAACATTTTATTAAATTACAAGGTTCAGGTTTTGTGGGCTGGCATAAGCTTGCTCTACCGGTCTGTTGTACTGCAATTTGATTGTGTGTAAACCGGAAGCCGCACACAAACGTCAGTTAGACAGTCAGTTGGTCAGGTGCAGTAATTCGCAAATGATTTGTGGTTAAACAAATGCAAATTTATTATTTAAACAATTAATTTTGCGAGCTACAAGTAAAAAGGAACACCAATAAAATTTTTCAAATTATTTATTCAAAATAATAAATTTTAACAATCATGGCAGTTTTTATATTTTATAGTTCCATAACTTCACCGCCTACACCTTCTTTTCCTTGAGCTTGAAGCTCTAGTTTTTCCTTTTCCATATTTTCCAACTGTTCCAAGGTCAAGAGTGAAATACCTAATTGATCTTCTCGAGTAAATGGTTGTGCCATGCGCCGTAACCAACGACGTGCTAATTGCATAGATTCTTCTGTACTTAATCCACAAAAATTATCAACAAGATGTTCTTGTATCCATTTGGGTAAACGATTACGTTTGTCCTGCCTTTGGAATCGTTTATCTGCAAATATCATAATACCATAGTCAGTTTTACCACGTAAAGCACGGCCCACACATTGTGCAGCATGACGCATAGCGTCAAATGTTAGAAAATCGTTTTCGCGTATTTGGAATTGGTCACGTAAATAATCAAGGCGTGCTCTTAAAATTCTTGACTGAGTGTATACATATGGAATTCCAAACATAAGTACAGCGCGCCCATAATGATGATCAAAATCAACACCTTCAGAGACTTTGCCTCGAGCCACAGCAAGCAGGACTGCACCACGACCACAATCACAAGCCTTTAATTATATTTTATAGAAAATTTAATATTTATTTTATATTAATATAATTATCATATTTACTTTCACATAGTTCATTAATGCATAACTAGTTTCAGCATTATCCTGAGTTTCAATGAATAGCAGTTTATAACGTAACAATGTATCGACAATGCCTTGATCATACCACGCAGCTACAACCGATTCTAAATACAAATATGAAGTGAAAAAACAAACTATGCCATCAGGAACAGTTTTTGCGGTCTCAACAAGTAACTGCCCGTAATTACGCACTACGGCAGAGTCTTCACGTGTTTCGAATCGCGAAGATATAGTCACTTGATCATTGCCTTTGGATACAATCTACAGAAAATAAAATTACAATCAATTTTAATGAAAAAAGTAAATAAAAATTAAATACAAACTTACCATTGGCAACAGACATGGCCTTGCCAATGTCATAGTAAAGGAACTCATAATTACAGGATCAAAATTTAATATTTTTGGATACATATCCATAGGTGATAGGGTACCAGATGTAATGACTACACTTTGAAATCGTTTAAATACTGGTTCCATAGCAATCGATGAATCTAAGCAACTAAAGTGCAATATCGGATTTGCAACGGTTGGTGTTTTATCATCGAATGGTTCAATAATTATCGTAAAACCCTTAGTGTAAGTAGAAACTAGTGTGGCGAAATGGGTAACCTTTGCAAAAAAAAAATTATAAAAATTTTAATAAAACTATTTTATTTCATAAAAGATGCATTCTTTACAACAGAAACATATTTTTACTTATAGTGAGACACTGAAATATTCAGCTCTTCTACTAGTTAAGGGTTAAAATACAGTAACAAGAAATCAAACAATAATTGTGCATTATAGCCTGGATAACGCTAATTTTTGACTAGAAGGATAAAAAATTCCTTCTGTTTTCTACGAACTAATGTTATATATCGTAAAGTTGTTCATGATAGAACATTAGACTAAACTATTAAAGAAGATTAGAACATTCTATTTAAATATACCGAAAGGTAAAGGTATGGATTTTTTTAAAAATCTCAGGCGCAGCTATAGTGCTGATTCCATAAGTTTGTGAATTTTGTTATCTTTACGAAAGCCTTCTTAATGGTAGAAAGTTGTAAGAAAGACTTATTTGTTGTAGTATTTGAATATATTCTCTCCCGAAATCAATATTCATAATGATTGAAAAAGCCAATGTTCCCAATTACATTTTTAAAATTGTCGTTGTCTTTTGTAATGTTTTATTAAAGGAATAAACAAGTTTTATAATGGTCAGTATTAATAATAACTTACCAATGTCAGACTGCCATATTCAGCTGGGTCTGTTATTTCAAGAGTGCGCATCATGCTTGATAAACGCTCAGCGCAAAATCGCAGTGGTTTGCGTTCAATGCAAATTTTGCTCTGAACATCTTTTAAAAAACCTGCGGGAGATTCCTGTACAACATGATGAACTCTCAACCGAGTTTTTAAATATTCTACAAATCTGCGTAAAAAGCTAAGAAAATGCTCAGCATTTCTTATGTTACCGGGAACAACCTCTGTGAATTAGTTTTATATGTTTTAATATACCACATTATTACAACATTTAATTTGTCGGATACCTTTCAAAACATCAGCTGGCAGAATGGGATTTGCTAGAACCATATCTGTTTCACGTTGTTCACTAACATCTTTCAAACCTTGCACCATTCGTTGATACTCTTCATTTAATCGATTTATATCATCATTGCGTATGCTGTAAAAAAACACATATATTAGTAAATTGTAAATGCTTAAAAATTAAACCATATTCATACTCTTCTACTAATTTCTGTAAATTATTTAATGCATTTGTGCTGCGGTCAACTATGCGTCTGTTGATTTTAACACTCATCGAATCAATGCAAACATTATCTATATTATGTGCTTCATCAAAAACTATACATGATTCTTTCGTTAATTCCTTAGATACCACTTCAGCAATTTTTGGATCCAAAAGATAATGATAACTGTAAACTACAATATTAGCTTGTAGTATCTGTAAGATATTAGTTTAATAAAATTAAGAGTAATTATTGTTATAAATTTTATTTACTGCATGTCGTGCTAAAAAGTAGGGACACCAATTTTTCATACGTCCAAATTCCTTTAGGTCATCTAAACTATAAACACCGCAGGGTAGTGTTGACTCCTTACCTTCACAACTGAAACCCTCGTAATACTGACCTTTTAACAATATATAATAGTATAATTAAAACTGTATTTAATGGATCCGAAAGTTAATTTCTAATTACATATAGGTGTGTCTGCATCTACTGAATGTCGATCTCGCACATAACTCGCAGTTAAACCAAAACATTTTGCATCAACACTTTTGCCGTCACGCTCTCCACTTACTTGTGGATGAATACACATATTCTTACGTGAACTCAATACTAATCCAGTTAGACCAGTAGGTTGTGCATGCCTTTCATAGTATTTCATAAGGCTCTGCAATTCAGCGATGACTTTTTCTATCTCTGGTACTGTACGAGAGCAATATATAAGTTTCCGCACAGTCTCTGGATATTCAAGCATATAAGCTACAATCAAAGACAATAATGTGGCTGTCTTTCCAGTCCCGGAAGGCATTTCCAACAAACAATGACCTTTTGCATCAAGTGTTCGTTTCAACTCGAGCATATAAGCATATTGCTCGGGATATATGTATTCATATGGGAAATAAACTAATAAACCATCCACACTAAGCCTACGAGATAATTACAATTAATAAAATTAATATCATTAAATGTTTATTTAAGATAATGTAAAGCAATATAAACGTACTTCATATTTGGGAAATGTTTATATTCTGCTGTTTAGTATTTTTATAAAACGTTAGACATCAAAATTTATAAAACTTTTAATTCATATATAAAGCTTTAACTTATAATTTATTTCCGTTTTTGTTTATAAAACGAAAACGTGAAACCGGTATGCAAAATATACAAAACATCAAAACAAAAGAGTTTCAGTGCTGCCATATGAAACAGGGTGAATTGTAAAACTGTGAAGTGATTTAAAATTTAAGTTCTTATACTGTTTGCATTTACAATTGTCAAACCTTATTAGCAAATTTTTGTGCGAATTCTGTAATAAATGAGTTTACTCATAGTCAGAAATTTCTGCCAAGAACATGATCGCTTCCTTCCCTCACACGTTACCAAGTTTGGCTTAGATATATTTGTTGTCGTAAAACCAAGCCTTCTGTATTCTATAGTCTGCCTTTTTCCTGATTACTGGAGAAGGGGTTCAGCTTTTGACTTTTATAGTTTAATGGCTGAAATTTGTCCATTTTGCATTCTTAAGAGATGATTTTAGTGGGTTCCAATTTCACACTACGGCTCTCGATGCTTTTTACCTACCGCAAAAAAAATATTTTTCTGCATTAAAATATTTGTTACACATTTGCTTAGTCAATTAGAATATGTAAATATTTTGATATACATCTCGAATATACACTTATTGGAATGTTACTTAATTTATGTAAGCTATTTAAATAGATCAACATATTTATGTCATAATGCCAATTGTGGGATATTTATAGTACAATGCCAATTTAAAGTACAAATGCAGTGATCCATCTAAAATTAAGATTTTTTTTAATTCGATATTAACTGTGAGATACTGCGCAAACTTCTGGGAGGTATGCAGATCTGTGGTCGATTATTTTAAAGTGAAAAACATTAATCCAGCGTAGAGAGGAGTTATGAAGAAGCCTCGCGGTTAATAGAGAATGCATTGACTCAACCTAATTAATCAATCTGAACAATAGTGCTCGACCAAAACCAATCGTATATATATGTTTTATGCATCCGTCTAAGTAACAATTTACACACTTTACTGTTGATGAATTTAAATGTTTGTAAGTCATCATTCATGTATGATAGCTAATATATGAAAGCCGCTGTACTTAAAAATTATGACACTGCCAACAAGCAAAATACACTTATATTAAATGACAGCAGTATTTTATTTTAGTTGAAGTGCTGTGTTGGAGGAAAGTTTTTCTGAGAAGTTGTGTGCGGTGAAGAAACACAAACAAAATTACAAAATGTAGTAAATTACTCCAATATATGCTTTGTTTAAAATAAATTATAAACTGTTTAATAAAGTTAAATTTATATATTTTATTAGTATTATAAAAACTTAAAAGAGAAAGAAATTTAGTAAAACACTTGGAAAGGAGAGAAGCAAAGAAAGTTCAAAACAAAAATTGAAAAGGAAATAACAAAATTCGGAATATGAAAACAAATAATTAAAATTTATTTTTTTTTGATATAAAATATCGTCAAGTGTGTAATAATTTTAGTCAGTGAAATAATAAAACGAATAAATTTTTAGTGATGTGATAAAGTGCGTTGGTGGGGGCGTCTTATTTTAATGAATGAATATTGCAAACGCGGACGGACAAAAATCACGTCATTGCGTGCTTGTGCTCTACTATCATTTAAGTAATAAAAATATATGCTATTTTCCCTGGAGCGATGGGTTTTTAATGTGCAAGTTATTCAAAATAAGTGAATAATTTACTTTGGAGTTTTAAGTATACAGAAATACATAAATGGCACATAATTCAGCAAGAAAATCAAATGAAATCTTTCTGAACATAAAGAAAATCCTGAAACGGAAAAAAAAGATTTTCTCTCCATTTAATGCAATTATTATGAAATCTCATTAATTTATTTTATAATTAACATATATTTTATATGCAACATTCTTGCCAATAAATAGCGGATACATTTTAATTATTTATTTGCACACATTAAGTAAAGGAAAGGAAAGTAGCAATAGATAATTCACATCCGCCCCTCTTATTTTTATTTTATTTAAACAATTGTGAAATAAAAACGATTGTAAATATGATGACCATGGATGATGAGCAAGAGGCGCTGCTTAAACGCGCCACGGAAGAACGTGAAATGATTTTCAATCGATACGCTTTAGGATTAGATCCAAAGAATGAGGTCGATCCATGGGAGAACCCAACGTTTGAACTTTACCATGTAACCGACAAGTAAGTTGAAAATTATATATTCATTTTTTTATCGAAACGTAAAATCTTCTTAAATCAATGTTCTTCTTATCAAATTATGTATAAAAATAATATATAGAAAAGTAGAATATTTTAATAAAGATTTAAAAATATGATATGAATTTCATTTCAAGAGTAAAATAATTATAAAAAATTAAAAAAAAAAAATATTTTTATATTCTTCAGATATTAGAAAACTGGGAATGTGCATAAAAAAATATTTATTTGCATTCTCTAATAAACATAACTGTTTGTTTACAACCTCGCTTTCTTATCGCGTCCGCTGCACTTCTTTTGTTTGTTTATTTATAGTACAAGCACGTTTATCAGATTTCTTTTCTGCGTACGCGCTTTCTTTAATTACAGAACGCTTCCCTGAAAATAATACAAGCAGTGCAGAGCAGTTTTTGCTTTGTGAAGGCACCAGCTTTTTATCGTTTTTGTACGAATCTACTATTTTTATTTAGTAAAAGTTTAAGGTTAAATATAATTGTATTTATTTCGGAGGAGCGCATTTTTTTCAATGTCTAATAAAATGCTAACACTGAATTTTGAAATGCTAATTTACATACATCTTTTAATATTAAATTAATTTAGATAAGATCTAATTCAGTTTAATTTTGATAAGGCTGTTATATTATAAGCATCAGATGGGAGCTACTTTCAGTGACTATTGTCAAAGTTGTGGATAATAGGCGAATTAAACACATTTTACGTGTTATATTTTGACGATACGCAGCAATATACTTCCTCAAACGCAGGTTTTTGCTTCCTTAAATGTCGTTCCTATATTCTTAATGTGTATATTGATTGTTTTATCTAAATGATAGTGATTTTTTAAACAAGCTATGGATTAGCCCATCAGAACGCGTATATCTACTATAGATTATTTCTGCTTTTAATTGTCTGCTATATGTTCTTCCATCCTTAAATGTCTGTGCATTAAAGACACTGTACGTTCTATTCTAATGGCACAGTGATTTCTCAACGCGTCTATCTACTATAGGTTATTACTTCCTTAAATATCTGTAAGAAATTCTTAATGTGTGCATTGAAGACATTGCATATGTTATTTAAACTACAAAGTAATTTCTCGAATAGAAGTGGTTTATCTAAAATTTAAATTTAAATTTTCATTTAATAATAGTTGATTGTTCAAAAACTCTATTTAGTTTTAACTATCTAACTATTTGTGTATTTTTACTTCTATCTTTTTAACTTTGAAACTGTATATATAAGTAGTGTTAAACATAAATGTTTTCTCAGTTTTATTCTATCTTTTTAGTGCAGTTAGCTAGCAATTTTCTGTTCTTGTTAATTATTTGCTTTATATTATTTGTTTTATATTTTATATTTGTTTCGGTATTATCTGATTCTTTGACCTTCGGTTATTTTAATAGATGCATTTCATTTAAACTGAACATTAACTACATGCATAAGCGAAAAGAAAATATTTCCTTCATAATTGTTTTAAATTCAATGTAATTATGTTATTTATATGCTGTTTTTAATGAATGATAGTAAGGATTTTTGTCTCTATATCCAATAGCAACTAATAAAATGTATTATTTCAATTAACACGTTGATACTGCTCTAATTGAAAGCGAGTAATAAAATCTATATTTTTTCGATTAGACTTACCATACGCTTAGACCCTTTAATTGATGACTAATTCATTGTTGAAGCCATTTGCATACACATTACTATATTTTGTAAAATACATCAGAATATAAAATTTCCAAATTTTTGTATTATACGAAATTTTTTAAATTAAATTAAATTTTTTGCAAAAAAAGGTCCAAACAATTGTTATGAATTTTTTTTTTTTGAATTTGTTTCAAATATTTTTAGTATAAAAAAAAATTATGACACACAGCTATGCTATGATTTATGTACATAATTTTTTATTTATAAAGATTTAATAAATTTGTTTTGATAATAAAAATTGTGAAATTTTTTGGGAATATATAGTATTCTTTCCTATGTGAACGGTAAGGCTGACCACCCAAGAATCAATCTTTGGAAATGAGGCTAACCTTGTCCTTTTATCTGACTATCTAAGTATATATTTAATTGTTTTCATCTTCCAATTATAAATAGTTTTTATTCCGATAAATGCATCAATCAATTCGTCATTTCTATCTTAAAAGTCACAATTTTTGTATGATATATTTTATTTAATAATTCAAAATAAATTAATTTTTCAATGATTTCCAATTTTTTAATAAAAATATATGAATTTTGATTACATTAAATCAGTGTATAAGTATTTTCATTTATAAAAAATTTATTTTTGTTGTACACATAGAAATCAGAATACAATGTAGCAAATATTGCTCACTCTATGCTTATCACATAATAATAAGACGAAAAAATTATGGCGACGATATATCACATACAATACATAAAATATAATATATATTTAATATATATATATTTTTTGTTTGTCTTGCTACCAACCATAATTTAATAAAAAAACTGTGCGGCTATTTCGACAATAAAGGCACACTAAAATGTATTTTCTCCCATATATGCATATGAAATTTTTACTTTCATTTCTACATTACCATTATTGGATGCAAGTATGTAACTTACGTAATTAAAAATATTTTCATAACCTTTTCGATATTGAGATATTTACATCGTGAAAACGTTTTAGGTTGAATATTTGAATTAATTCTATGATTGTAATTATTTTTTTGGATGTCACCAAATCAGAAAACCTGTAAAGCAAAAACAGAGTGGGAAAGGTAATGAGAGTTAGAACGAGAGAGAGAGTGTTGAACTATTCTAGGCCGAGATTTAGATTCCTTTAGTATTAATAATAAGGAATGAAAGGATCTACAATTTATGTTAGCATTGGAACAGGTGAGCAAATTAGTAATATTATGAGGAGTAAAACTATTTTTGAGACACACATTGGGAATAACAGACGTGTTAATTCTGGATTCATAACTAGTAAACAAGCAGTTTTATATTGAAATGAGTTCTTGTTGCACATAAAATCTTGTTTTTATTGCTAGATATATCTGACGTCGAGTTGTTGATAGAGTCTGCCTCCATTAAAAAGTTCCTCTCTGTTAAGTTCTACTTTAGTTTAATAACATTTTTTATATTTAAATGTATTGTAAATGTTATTTTAAACCCTTATTTTTCTAGTACCTTCAAAGAAATATCGTAAGCATCAAATCTCAATAATCAGTATTTAAAAAAGCGCCTGTTCTACGTTAGCTTTGGTACTCTATTATATTTGTAATTATCACAGCAGCAAAAGTATTACCTGAATGAGAAGTGATTTACTCCTTCTGTTCTATTAGGTTTTCAATGTTAAACCTGATTTGGATCATAAAGTAAAGGATAACTATTTGCTCAGCGTTCATCAATTAATCTATGTAGAACAAATAAATTGAATTGTATTTGAATTCAAGCTTGAATAGATATTTTTGAAAATAATTCTGGTCACAAACTAATTTCATTTCGTAATAATTTAATTCTCTATGCCAAAACTTTACATTAGATATCAGCTTATAAATCACTTGACTGCTCATATGATTTAATTTAGATTTCTTACATTCTCCTTGATTTATTAACTTACTATTTACAAGTTATAAATCATTTCTGTACATATAGCATTAGTACTTGTACTAGAATAGACTACTTCATTGTTCATTAACATTTTCGTGTTTATTTTACACGCCTCAACTTTATTACATACTTTTCAAGACTTGCTTTTGGATGGGAGTATTCATTGATTCGTAATTGAATCGTTTGCTTACTATTCACAATATTATGCATATACTATTTCTTAGAAGCGAAATACTTCCATCTCTCATTAAATATATTAGATTCGCTTTCAGATTTTATTATTCATTCACTCGAAATCAATTTGTCGCTTGCTATTTACATCTAATATGTTTGTACATACGATATAAATATCAACTGTTTGCTAGTATACTAGTATGTTAGGTTTGATTGGAATTAGATTGGAACTTAGTGGCCAAACACCACTTTAACTTATATAATGACCTGCTGTTATACCACGGCTTAAACTAGAATCACTTAAACAATTTTGATAATATTTTTTATATCATTCAGTATTATTATTGTACAGCACTTATTTTACTTGTAGTTTATTACTACTGAACTTTATTTTATTGAAGTTTTAGTTGTACTTGTATTAAATAATATTGCATGCAAGCAAACCTTTATATATAATATTATACAAGTATTTGTTATAAATATTTGAAATTTTTTATTTCTTCCTTTCTCTGCATAGATACGGCTTCATACATGATTCCCGCCTGCCCGATATACGCGATTCACAAGAAGTGCAACGCACCAAAATTGAATTGGAACGTGATAAGAAATGGATGAAAATGTTCACATCATGGAATATACATAACGAAAAGCTGCGCAAACGTGTATTTAAAGGTATACCCGATCGAATGCGGTGGCCAGCTTGGAAAAAATTTCTGAATGTCGATGAGTCAATAGCTGCCAATAAAGATACATACTCTCGCATGCTTAGTTTAGCGCGAAAATATTCAACAGAAGTGCGTCAAATTGACTCAGATGTGAATCGTCAATTTCGTGATAATCATGCCTATCGTCAACGCTACAGCGTTAAACAATGTTCACTGTTCAACGTACTCAATGCTTATAGTATATACAATCCCGAATTAGGTTATTGCCAAGGTATGGCATGTGTGGCCGGAGTGTTGCTACTTTATATGCAAGAGGAAGAAGCATTTTGGGCACTCAATACACTAATAGTTGATAAGAAGTTTGCCATGCATGGGCTGTTTATAGAGGGTTTTCCAAAATTACAAAGATTTCTAGAACATCATGATCGCATTATGTCGAAAATTATGCGCAAGCTACATCAGCATTTTGTCAAAAATAATGTCGACGCAATATTATATTCTATTAAATGGTTTTTTGTAGTTTTTGTAGAAAGAGTGAGTATCTAACAGAGAGAGACGATTCTTATACTTATACTTAGTAGTATTTTTATTTCTAAATTGTATTTGTTTTATAATTACAGATTCCGTTTAGTTTAAGTTTACGTGTCTGGGATATATTTTTGTTTGAGGGCGATCGTGTTATAACTGCTATGGCCATTACTATACTTTACCTACATAAACATGAACTGTTACGTCTTAAGGATATGGATTCGATAATTGAGTATTTGCAGGTTAAATTGCATAAAAATTTTGGTTACAACGATGATTATGTGGTTGAGGCATTAGAGAGAGTAATGAAAAAATTAAAAGATTTGAAATTAGATGTACCTCCGCCGCCAAAGACAAACGAATTTCCGACTAAACCATTGGGACAATTCATAGAGGCTGATATTGAGAAGAAAATTGGACGACGAAGATCCGAATATACAGATACCGAAAAACAAGTTATAAATGATGTGATATCTAGGTGCGTACTAAAATACAGTAGTTAAAATAAATTATGTAAAATTAAAATGTAAATTATATTGATATCTTTGTTATAATTTGCAGGCAAGAGCAAAACGCTATTGAAGTACAATCAACAGTTTCATATGAGACGTCAGAATGCGCAACCGGTAAGTTATGTTGTTTTTTAATGTATTATAATATTTATACATGTCGCTATTTACTATCTTATCTTTCTCTTTACCGCTATTTACTTTCTACTAAACTATCTATTTTTATTCATATACATTTCTCAAAGAAGTTGTACAATAAGCAAAAAAATATTTAAATTGAGATTTGAGAAAGATTTGGAGGTTAATTTAAATATAAATTATTTCTATCAGAACGCAAAACTATTTCAGTCGCTTTTTTATGTTAATTTTTAATTTTCAGAATTTTTTTTTTTTGTATTTTCTTATTGTACAACTTCTTATTTTTTATATTTACATATAAAAAAAAATTGTATAAAAAAAATCTTATAGTTTTAATTATATTTATTATAAATTATACTAAAGTCAAAAATAGTGTGTAAATATACAGATCAAAACGCATTTAATTTCAATTATTGTAAATAATTAGTGATTTAACGCTGTTATAAATTACCATAAGGTTGTGACGGGAGTGTATTTAAGCTTATCTAATTTAATCTTTCGTTTAATACCATATTTTATTTTCATGTATCTCACAGAGGGGATTCATTTTAACTGATAAGTTTACCTACTACCTACCAACTGTACATTATTTGTGAAAGCTTTTGTTTATATTTCGCCAGTAAAATAAACCATCTGATAGTGATATATTCTCAAATATAAGTTTATCATTTCGTTTGTACAATCAAATAATTTTGCAAACTTATCTCATCTGTACAAATAAATTTTCATAAGAAATTTATAGAAATAAAATTATAACGAATAACCATATAAAGGTTTAACATATATTTATCAGTTTAAATTATACACAAAATTTGTTTAAATTGCTTTGAGATAGATATTCTTATAATAATCTGAACATCAGAAGATGTGATAACACATAGTGTGTGGCAGTAGAAAGCCATTTAGAATTGCAAGCAATTGCAACCGTTCAACTATTCGTACAAACATCGTTCAATATAATGTTGATTATATTCGTTTGTATTAAATTATTTTTATTTATGTTTCTAGTTTATATTATTCTCACTTATTAATTATATAGAAACCTTTATTTTTTCTAACTGTGCGTACAAATTTGTATATATGTAGATATATATATTAGTATTTCCAAAGTAGTGAGGGAAATCAAACCACCGTCAGTTTTCGGTTCGTTCTACCTGATATATAATAAATTTTTTAATAATAAGTTTTCATAGAAATATTGAATTATTTATTTATAACATAAATATATAAAATTATAATTTTGGAAGAGAAAGTACTGGCAGAAGAGACCTTTCCCATCCATTCCTAAATTATTCTTACTCCTAAACGATCACCTCCCTTCTTACACTACTACCATTACCTATCCATATTTTATGTTATCAGCTTTATAGATTCCTGTGGGCTACAACAACAGCAGACATCTTCGACTTTTCCGTTTTGAGTAATATATCAGTGACTGCATTGTATACTACTGTAACTATACAGTCAGTTGTTTAATGTGTTTCAATTTTCTTGAGCTAACAGTATGTTATTGCCAATTTTTTGCATGTTTTAATTAAGGGTGGCTATTATGTGAAATAGTAACACCGATTATATAGTTATAGAGTTTATATGTCAACTTTCAGTAATACTACTTTTATTGTATGTTGTGTTGTCTTTCTTGAAGTAACTGAAGGATTTGTTTCACTTTAGATATATTCAGAGAAGTCTTTATCTTTTCTTCTTTGTGAAATTTCTCCTTCAGTATTGTATACGAACTGAGCTGAGGCTCTATCTTCCATACATAGTCTGTATTTATCAGTTTCTGACAATTTGAGCCACACTTTATGTTTGATCAAAAGACAATGAGCAGTTACCACTTCAATCACTTTTTATAAATCCAATCTGTTCAGATTTAATTGCTATTTATTTTTCTTCTCAGAGTAAGAGCTTGGTGCAGCATGATACTTCCCCAATAACTGCAGATATTTATGTCATAAATTACAGTATGAAATACTGAGGTCATTGTTCCTCGACTGACCCATTATCGATTCTCTAGTTTATAGATGCCTGAGGCCAAACGTTTCTCAGTTTTGGAGCCATCTATGTACGAGACAATATCATTCGCAATGGTATTATTTCTTCCAATGGTCTGGTGAAAGCGGCTCTATGCTCCTTCTAAGAGTTAAAGGATTCAATATATATATGTCTGGTAAAATAGTGATATCTTTCCTCTTGGTTATGTATTTTAGGATAAAGTGTTCTAGAAGGATTTCATAATCTTTAGATTACTGTAATTTTGCCAATAAGGACAGGTGTCCTTTACAAATCAACTATTATGTAGAAAATTAATCATGTAGTTTCAGTTAATCAGTTCTGGCAGGAATAATGTGAGGTACTCAATAACCCGTATGAGCTTGCTGATGGCAAGCTGATGGGAATTCAGATGACTTAAGTCTGCTAATTAAGACATTTTCCACATCGTCATTTCGTTCATTCGTTTTTTAAACATAAACTTACAATTAATGCATTTCTTACACAATGTATTGGGATCAATAATGCTTTTAATAGTTTTCTTATGATTACCGTACGGTATTCATATTCAGTGGACTGTAACCATTAATTACTAAACAGTAGATCACGACGATTGTCTTTGTTATGATTGCAAAATAAGTAAGAGAGATATAACCATAGCTCCAATATATGTGTTATATAGATAAATCCTAACCACAGTAATTATAAATGTTAACAATAATTTATGTTAATCATCTTACACCTAATTATTTTCAACTTTATATGAAGTGTGAAAATTGAAAACCTAAAAATGTAAAAAAAGTATTTCCTAGAAGACCTCAATACCTTAATATTTTTGTAAAAAAGTGAACATTATTCAATGCATCATTATTAGTTCGTTTACTTAACGTAATTATCAGTATTTTTCTTACTGATTTAATGATATTGCGTGTTTCTCACAATTAACTCTTACTTTCGTTCATGCTGCTTTATTATTGTTACTATTATTGTTTTTTTATTAATAAAATTTTTCTCTAAAGTTACACAATTTTAAAAACATTAAAAGATAAATGCAAAAAAAAAATTTGTTTTTATAACATTATTGCATTTAATATATATATATTTTTTTTTGTGCATGAAAGGTCCGCAGCAGCCATCATAATAGTAAAAGTAGTTGGGAGAGTTACTTTTGAAAAAACTTTGTCCACTTTGCCTTCCTTTGCATAACAAGCAAAATCATTGAAGTGGTCTACCCCTTCTACTGTCTCTTCTACTGATTGCTTTAAAGCAGTGTCACACAGTTTTGGCCTTCATCTCTTTAAGTGCAGCTCATAAAAATTGATAAAATGTGCATAATAATTGCAAGAGGCCCTACATTTTATTGGTCAGGTTTATTAGTTCAATTGAATAAAGCTCGACTTGACTAAATTTTAATTATATGGAATATATTTAGTTTAAAATTTATTTAACAATAAATTAATCAAATATTAAAATTTATATCATTTAAAAGGAAACTGTGCATTCTTTTTAATACTTCTTTATAAGTTTTGAAAATTTACAAGAAAAAGAAAAAAAAAGATTTCCAAGAAAAACAGGTTCTTAAGAAGTACTTTTATCAGATTATTCATGTGTAAGAATGAAAGATCTATTGCCTAAATTCAACCGGAAGGATTTAGTTTGTTTTTTTTTATATCTTAAGACTCCTTTTCAACATTCTTGTCGAAGTTATATGCCAGAGAAGGACAACGAAAATATTACTCGTGCGCTCTGTATTTGTCCACCTCTCGACAGAACGCCTCTACACTAAGTTCTCACTTCTCAAGAAGTAAAAATATACGATATATATTCCATACCGATTAAAGTAGTTATTATACATTTATAGATGCTACCGTAGTTTTTAGCTTGAAGCAAGGTATAGACTTTATGTCATCTATTGTTGAAAACCGCTGTTCTTTGAGTGTTATTTAAAGTGTGGAAACTCACAAAGTGTCATATCTAGAGACACCAACCACAAAACTTGGGCCATAAATCCCTTCTTTAATATTTAAAATTATTGCAACTAATTCAGTTTAAATTTTACAAAAACTTTCTTATTCGACATAACATATTACCAAACAAAAATATCTCCAAACACACTATTGTATTTCTTGCTAATACACCCACTAAACACAAACTCAATATCGCTACTGTCTGATAGTTAAAACATTCATTACAGTCAGTACACCCAATACTTCAAAGACTCGATAATGAAAATACGGTTAACATAATTTTAAAATTCTTCTTACTCTTATTCTTAACTTTATATCATATATTTATTTATCTTGTGTAACTGTCTATAGTAATTTAATATGTTATGATATCAAATTTTCAGTAGTACAAAAATATATGTTATGTGTTTGAACACATTTTTTCAACGTATATCGAATGACCTGTTGTAGGGTAACAATTCAAAACAACTAATAATGATGTCAACAAATGGTATTGACTTTATCACATGCTAACTTCGATTAGGTCAAATGTTAGCGCCTCAATTTATTATTTCTACACTTTGTGTGCTTTTTATTGTGCTTTCTTCATGTATTTTCTTTTTCTTCTTTTTATCTGCCTATTGTCAATATTTTTTAAGCCATTCTGCATGCGTTCTATCGAATGAGTATCTTTTTTAATTGCCTACATTTTAAAGCTGACTTAAGTAGTAAACAAAAGTAGTTTTCTATTTCGAATGTGATGTCATATCAATATCAAATTAATTACTTTTTTGACGGACAATATCTTGAAAATAAATTTAAAATTTATGTCTAATATTAATCTCTAATATAATTAAGTCATTAGTGTTATCAAATAATGTTATTATTTTTCTACAATTGTATTTACAGTAAACATATTAAAATTATTTATAAATGAATATAATAAATTCAAAAAAAAAAAATGAATGCTATTTCTATGGTCTGAAATTTCTCTGCTCTCTGAGCATCATCTATATGTTTTAAATATTTATAAAACTCTGTCTTCACTAGTAATCAGAATTCTCACAAATTTATTATTTTTAAAATAAAAAATATTTATACAGAAATTTATACAGAAATGACATTATGACATTCTTCTTTAATTTTTTTAAAGCTATAAGCAAGCACCTTTTGCTTATGTATCTTTATTATTCCTTGTAATTTTTTAATTTTTTTGATGCTATAAACTGGTAGTTTGGCTTTTTATTCTTTGGTGTTAGTTGGCACTTTGTTGATTATTTTAATATATTTATTTAACTTGGTTTTTTGAGCACCAACTGTATAAGTCCTAATTATTTTATAAATTAAAAAATAAAAATCTTCACTAAGTAAGTTTTCTTAAGTCCATTTTTTGATATCATTTTAAAAGTCTGCCATAATGAGTACATTAAATGAGTTTTAGGATTTTTTAAATTTTATTTCCAGTCCTATCCTATCCTATCCTGTCCTAAAAAAATAAGTCAATAGCTATTAATCAGTCTATCGTAACTATTGTTTTAAGAGTTTTATGATTTTTATCATAAAACGACTATATGTCGTTTTGACGATGTCCACTTATCGACAGATCTAATATTACCTTTTGTTACGTTGTTTATTATTGTTCGGAACTTTTGTCATTTTTGTTCCTTTAGTATGGGGGTCGGATCAAAAGTGGTTAAGTTATTTCAAGAATTATTTCAAGAAATAAATTTTAAAACAAACAATTCTTAAAAATGAATTGCTTGCCCAATAGGTAGGTCCGAGTTTACTATATCACCATGTGTTTTGTTGATTGGAAATGCATGACCAACGCTCTTATTACGAAGTGATCGAAGTCCTTGCTTTGAAAAGAGATGATGTTTATCTTGACTATAGACATATTGTCAAATTGATTCGGAATATTTGATTAAATTGCAGAATTCATCCACAACATCTCCCTACTGGTTGCAAAATTTCTCGTTATACTTTTTTATATTGCTTTTATCTCTTTAATGAAAAATTTTTAATAAAATTTAATAGAAGAAAACAATTTCGACTTGCTGGTGTCGGTGTCGGTATCGGTGTTGGTGTTGGTAGATAACATAAAAGATAAAAAGATTTTATATCATCTTAAATCTTGATATGCATCTGCCTTAGTGAATAATATACATTAACCTAAATTTATATTTTTCATATAAACATACATATATGTTCATTTAAAAAAGCTTTACTCATATAATTTTAATTTTAATTTTAATTCATATACCATATGTATAAATCCTAAACGGTGTTGGTGATTTTTAAGATTTTTTCTCAGCAATATATAGTTTTTTTTAATTGTAACACTTTGTACAAAACAAATACACATATATGTATATATATTTCAGTATGAAATTAACCTATAATTTTTGATTTTTTAATGTATATTACCTCTGAATAAAATTGCTAAACCATTTAATCTGTATTATCCTAATACATTATCTTGCTTTTTTTATTTATCTACATTTTCTCTTTTTTATATATCTCTTATAATTTATTTCACGTTATATAGGTGATGCATATTCAATGAAAACGTATCAAAGTATCACTAGTTTAGCCACCTCACCGGCAATTAGCAGTTATTCACTTTATAGCAATGGATTTGTTATCACCAACAAACCCTTTGACACCGACAGCAGTTATTTTAATTTCAATCACAATCACATTAATGATGTTGAAGAAGATGATGACGATGATGTACAGAGCGTACAAAATACTCGACTTTAAAATGATTTATATATTATTTAATTTATACACGTATATTATTATTAATAATATTTAATAACTTATTTATATATTATAAAAGTAGCGCAAGAATTTAAGTAACAAATTTGTAGAAATATAGTTTTTATATGAATTATTTATACTTTATTAATTTTATTATACATATTTTTTTTTTGTATATTATATTTATAGAAAACTAAAACAATTTTTAATAATTATTTAAAATAATGATTATCTCAACGAATTTTTTAGTAACAGTGTTGCCAATCCTAAAATTTAGAATATCACAATATTATTGTTATTTCGTTAACAATATCAGTGTTGCCTCATTAGCCTATTATATGAGTGCTTAATGTTTTCATCTATACTATCGCTTCTAACTATACTCTTATCCTAAATAGTATTATGTATTTCTGCTTCAAACTTAGTTTTATATTTTTACCTAATATTGGTCTACTTCAAATGGAAAGATGTATATGCACATGTCTCAAGCAAAAGTGGAAATGATTATTTCGGTTTTGTAATATCTATCTTGGTTGTTAATATATTCTGAGGACACCATGCTTAATTTTACTTTTCTTGCGACCACTAGAACTTCAATGAAAGTTGTGCTTGTAAATGACAAATGACTTTGTGATATATAGTCAGTCGTCTCTTGAACCATCAATTCTAAATTGTTCTGCACACTGACATTCTACCATTTTTCTTTAATTATTTATCTGCAATACAAGTCATATTTATCTAGTGATTTAGCGATCTTTCTGAGGAATTCTTTTTCAAATATAGTAAGATTGTTAGCTTTACTGTTTATTAATTCCAGTAATAAATATGATGTGCATCTTCATTTCATGAATGGAATTAACTTCAGTTTTTAAATTACAAAGTTGATTTTTATTATCAGTCTGAATTCTGTAACCTTAAAATTATTCTCAACAATACATTTCCTAAAAATCATATATAATTGATAATATCAGTCTTTGATATTACCAGTTTTATTTCTGTTGGCGATATCAATTTCCAACCTGATCTGTTAAATCATTTTAAACGGAATGTCATTGGTCACCAATATTGATTAATATAGATAATCCTCATAACTGAATAGTTATATACTGGTAATGCGACTATATGACATAATGATAATCCTACTTTATGACTTATTAAGTATACCAGTAGATATACTTCATGGTGAACAAACAACAAGTTTTGTTATTGGTAATTGTATATTTATTACTTTTAATTTTTTATAGTTAACTTATTTAAATGTACTCAATATTGTCTATGAAAGAAGCGTGTACAGTAGAAACATTTGGTTCGATATGGCAACACTGAAATTATTTAAGTAATTTTCTTTTGTTCTTATTATTGTCTTTTAAACCTCTATATCATTTAGTAACTGATGAATTTATTTGCACTTTGTTATTATAACATACATGTATATCAATAGATTATTATCCTATCCTATACTACTCAAAATGAGTTCTATATGATCTTAAGTCAAATGTCAATCTATTGTTGTTTTTATTCTGAACTAAGTTCTATACTATACGTTTCTTAAGCTTTATTAATAATTGTAACTAATATTTACTTAAAACACATTTCTTAGTGGTAAATAATTTATAAAAAAATGAATATAAACATAACATTCCTAGAAAATTGCAACCTCTTAAATTCCTATATAACCTATTATACTATATAATCTATATACTCTATTATTGACTGAAAAAAAGTTGAAGAATATATTTATATTAATGCTTAAACTGGAAATTCCACTATTATTATTAAAATCGAGTTTATACTTTTCTAAATTGTTCAGGAAGCTCTATAAAATTAACATATAATATTTATATAAGTCGACCTTTTATCTGGTAAAATACTTATTATGTAAAATATTGAAGATATACCATTATAAAATTCTATTTACAAATTGTTGCTTCTAATGTCACAAAGTTACAGTCCTTGTCTTAAATTTGTGTGCCAGAACTCAATCTTATTAATTTAATCTCACTAAATACTTAAATATTTAAAATTAATTCAAATATGTTTATGTTAATAGAAAGGCTTATTATGTGTTAATCTTTCTGTATAAACTATGATTTGCATTTATTTATATATTATACTTATTTTAATATTTAATATATTAGTTTTGTACAAGTTAGCAAAATTTTTGTATTTAAATAAATGAATAAACTTTTCAATTAAATCAACACAATATGCTTTCTAAATTGGTAGTCCTTAATGCATTGCTTTAGAACTCGTAGAATATTATGATCAAATTTCTATTAAAAAATAGTAGTTTTTGTTTCTTGAAGTAAATGACTTCCAGAGGTCTTTAGTCATTTGCAAGCCAGCAAATTTGATTTTAATTCAATAATTATTTTATTCGATAGAACTTTTTTTTACGAATTTTAGAATATTCGTTCACAATCATATAGATTGTCGGGCTTAACTTATATAATAGGCATTTATTGGCCATATCATCGATCTTATAGCACTTCTTCTTCGGTCTTTGCCTGCCTATTCAGTTTTGATAGATTCTATAATTTAAAAATATAACTGTATTGGATTGGTTAATTTTTTTTTCTATTTTAAACTGCTTAATAAATCTAACCATTTCGAAAATTATTTTTTTTTTTTACATAGCCGTATTATCCACACAGTCCCTACCCAGCCGTATAATTAATTTTTAGCCATCACAGTTGCTGCTAAATTGAATTGTTGAGTTGTTTTCTTTCGTTAGCTATTTGCAATCAGTGCTTAATGCATAATGTAGTGATATACACATATCTTTTAGTCTTTTTCATTATAGTATATCCGATTTTTCACTAATTTTCTCCAAGGCATAGTCTAAATTAATTATGGATCTCTAAAACAATTTTATGAATAGTTTTTGCTTTAAATAAGGATACTATAGAAGTCTGAATAATAATATGTTAGACACTTGTTTATGTATTAATGCAATTAATATAACAATATTTAATATTTATTCTAGCAAGTAGAACTTTGTGAGTTTTTTAATATATATAAACAATAATATTTCTATTTAAATTCTTATATTTATATATTAATCAGAATATATTAATTTTCTCCCCATTTTTAGAGTCACCAAATCAAGTAGTTTTATTCAGAGAAGAAATAAGATGCACGAAGCAAATAGTTATGGTTATTCCAAAAAATCAATTATTTTATTTCAATTAACTCAAATTAAATCCCACAAAAAAAAACCTGAAACAAGAGCTGGTAAAAACAATTTCAGAACTTTATATATGATATATAATTTTTCAGTTAATAGTGAACAATATTTCAAACAGTTGTAAGAATATACTTTAAATAAAGCTTATATAATTTATATAAAAAAGTATATAGAATGAAATTCAAGATAATGTTACTTCAAATTTTGAAAAATAATTATAATGTTAATTGCTCCTTACTTTATGTGACATCTCAACCAGCGTTACCATGTTAAAAAGATTAATCTGTCCAAGTTAGAAGAATGCCATTTCTATTTAAAAGGCAATAAGACGTATAGTTATATTCTTTGTGTTCTATCCAACTTCTATCCAACTGGTGTTCTAAACCATAATTCGTCGGTTTTCTTTTAGCAAGAATAGTCATAAGATGCAGTGAATGCTACGGTTGACAACGCATAACAGAAGTTGAGTATTGTTGGGGAATATAATCTAGCTCTCATAGCCATTTAAAAGTTGGATTTCAATTTTTCTGTTGAAAAATGTTGTTCTCACAAGAAGAGATTTTCATATTTTACATATTGGTCCAAAGACTTGCTTAGTTTTTTTAAGCCTATTTTATCAGTCCAGTTAAATGCTACCACAAGTTGAGGTGCAGCTACCTATTTAACAAAAACTAAAGACGTCCTTTATGATTGAGTTCGTTGGTTTAAAATATCTTAAGTGTGAGCTATTTAGTCCCATAAATCGGTTAAAAAATCAGTTGTAAAATAAACGTTGTGATAGTCGCAATTATCCTCCTCAAATTGCAGACTTAGTTCTTTTTATATCTATATTTTTTTATGTTTGGAAAATTAATACTTTATTTGCTATAGATAAAAAACTCGTTTTCTTGCCACCGATACTAGTACTACTCATACTAATAAGTGTAGGAAACAAAAAGGTCAAAGAAAAATGATAACTAAACCATTTAAATTCTTTCCAACTTCCCTGAATTTTTTTATATACTGTAAATTTAAATTTTAAATGAATTAAAAAATTTTAAAAACTATATAATAAATTTATTTTCCTTATATTTGATCTTTCTTTAAAGCTTACACTTTCACTCTAATTAATGTAATTAATAACTTATATATAACTTATATATTTGAAGTATATATATTTCTTTTATTAAAAAAAAATAATATATAATTGGTAAATATTTTTTATACATATTTTTTTTCTCATCATTGGCTCAACTCAAAATAATTATAAATTGGATACTATCATTTCAATATATGTATAAAAATATTTATTGTATATATTGATATCGTAATTGGATGGTACAACAAACACAACTTTTAAAATGAAAAATAAAAAAATTTTAGTTACACTTAACGTACCTCCAGAGGATACACATTCAATACGAAGTTCGCTTGCAGGTACATCAGTTGCCTCACACGGTTCATCGGAGACATTCTCACTGGAAGACAATAAGTAATTATAAGTTTATCACATTTTTATATTTGAAAATTGTAAGAATTTTTGAATTTTTTTTTACAGTATACATTTAAAAACAGCGAATGCTCTACAGAACACACCACAACGTGAACTATTAATGAGTACCTGACGAAAGCCCCTTATAACTGCGAATTCACAGATGTCGTCGCCAGTGCATTTAACAACAAATAATATTGGCACACCGGTGGTAATATCTAAAGTAACCTCAACAACAACTTTAGCAATGTCTACGACAATAATAGCTACATCATCTCCAACACGCTCATTGACTCCAGCTACACAGACACCAGTTTCGACACCCTCAGCACGAACATCGGTATCTACACCGATATCGCACACACCGAGTACAACACCAGTGCCGTCTCCAGCAACACCTACATTAACTTCGACAAAGGTAATAAGCACCTCACCGATAGCACAACCCACGCCAACGGCCGCATTTGGATGAGTAAAAAATTTCAGATGCGGTTAAGAATGCACGACTTCACCATTTGGGTAATGTGGGTAATGTGGGTAATATGGATAAATAATTAGCATAAAAAGTCTATCAGAATCGAATCAAGACATGTGCTTTATTTAATATATTTTATAGTTGAAAAGAGTTTAACTATTCTTATTAAATACTTGTACTTTATCGAAAGAAGCACTTGGACTTAAATTATCTTAACTAAAAGTTTAAATGAGATTGCAAACTGAAAATATTGTATTGAATTAAATTGATCAGCAGAAAATTAAAAAAGAACTACTCCAAATTAAATGCTAAAATCTGATGTAATACATATTTTAGGTAAACAATTTACTTTTTTAAATAAGTTACAAATTATTTGTAATTTCTTTCATTTTTTTTAAAAGGCTACTCCTATCTACCTTATCTTATTGCTTTCATTAGCTAAGAAAGTACGAAAACAGTAGCACATACCAGAAGCAATAATTCCTAGTACTTAAAATAGAATACCGCTCTATTTCATGAATCCAAATGAGCCATAAAAACTAGAATTAAGAATCTGTGTGAAGAACATAACAAACAGTTGAATTTTCTGTTAGAATATCATTTAAATATATTTCACAATTTAATATAAATTGTTTCTTTTTTTTAATAATCAAAGTGAACCAACTCCTGTTTCCTCAAATAGGATTCTTATAGTGCAAACTGCAATCATCAAAAAAAATTTGTGGATTTCATTTTTTTTAGTTTAATGTAAAAAATTATATATTGTATATTAGCATATCATATAAATAAATTTAAGTACTATATATAATATTTTTGTTTAAATACTTTTTTGATATTAAACTACGTACATTTCCGTTCATATGTATTTATTACTTTTTATAAAATTCGCATTAATTATGCATAATTTTATGTAAACTTTAAAAGATTTCACTTTTTTAAGGTTTATGAAAAAGAAAGACTGTCATGGTAATATGTAAAGACACTAAGACACTTTAAAATACAATTTTTATTTTCATACACAAAGAGACCCCACAAAAAAAATTTCAGTAATATTAGTTCTGATTTCACTATAATGAAATTCTATATTGCTTATTTCTTAATAAATATTTAATTTTTTTTGCATTCTCCTCTACTTTACAATGAAACTGTTAAATTTCACAATATAATATGGTGAAACTATAAATATAATTTTCCATATATATCTAACATATTACCCTTTTGTCAGATTGTTACTTACACAGTCCAGTGCTAGTAAGGGTTGGCACCTATTTGAAATATTTTTTAAATAATTTAAAATTAAAAATACAGCTTGTTTTTTTTAATATTAACAATAATATTTTTATATAATGTAATTTTGTATAATTAGAAAAAATTCCACAAATGTATACAGTACAAATTTAAATAATATTATTTTATTAAATATTGTTTTTTTTAAATTTATTTTTAAATCGTCTAATTAATTATCTATAAATTATAATAAAAACTAAATCATTATTTTTTATCTATAACCAAATTTCATTACTTATATTTGTACTTGCATTTTTTTTTTATTATTTAAATATATATATAAAGTTTTAACTCGAATATATCGAAAAAGGAATTATTGTAAAAAAATCTTGCCCTGATATTATTATAAAACGTAAACACTTAAAAATATTGTAAGTTATTAAAACTTTGTAGTGTAAATTTAGTTAACTAATATAAACATATACATAATACTTTAAACCATTAGTGTGGTAAAAAAATAATTTGCTATTTACAATATTAGTGAAAATAAAAAATACCAAGTATTGTTAAGCTTATATAAAATTAAATATAAACTAAATTAAACATTTGATTAAAAATGAGACCTTTCCAAAAGCAATCTAAAAATTTAAAATTTTAATATTAAGTTTATTTAAATAATTCTAGTATTTATATATATATAACTATATTGATTATAAAAATAAAAAACTGTATTAAATCCTTTAAAACAAAATTTGTTAGAATATTAATATTATCATAAAAAAAATAAAAATTATCAATACCAAAACAAATGTCAAATGTATTTAAAGAAGTTGAAAGTTACGTCCAATTTATGAAGTTATATATACAATATTATTATAAAGTAATAAACGAAAAGCTCATTATTGTTGAATAAAATTGTATTAAATACAACAAAAGTAATTCGTTCGAAACCAGTACATGAAATAGTTTCTAAATTAAATTCACAACTAAGGTATTTTTTTAACAATGTTTCAATAATAAAAAAATACGTATTCCGAAGTTTCTTATTCTCTATTAGTCATTATATTACTGAAAGTCAAATTGCAATTTATATATCTTAATTAACTTATTAAGATATAATTCATAAAGTAATTCCAAAAAAGAACTTTGTGCTAAATTAGATTAAATATCCCCTGCTACTACTACACCGCATAAGATATCATTATTTTTTTACGTAAACACTTACTCTGTAAGTTAAATATATTTTAATTCTTTATTGAAAATATTAAATAAAATTTGTAAACCAAAGTGATAAAATTATATTACATCTGTAAAATTTATAATTAAAAAATCTTATTTTTAATTTAAGTTGTCACAACAAAAATAAAGTATATAAAAATACAAACAAATATTTTGAGTATATCACATATTATTTTCTAACATTTATAAATCATATAACTAGTAAAAACTATGCCCTGCGGTAGATAATTTTCTCCGGGTTCTAAACTCAAATGTTCAGATATATCAAAAGCGAAACAACGTCCAGGTCTACATGTTAAAGCCACTCGACTGCACAGTCGACCAACTACTGGTTGCCCCTGCAGACAAGAACAATATCTTCGGTTTCTTCCAGTTATGAAAACACTAATTAACAGTTATGATTAAACAGTCAGTCAGGTATACTATGAATCAACGGAAACACTGTTGAAATATAATGATTGTTCTCTCGAGTAAAATCTATTTGCTGTAACAGAATATTGTTTGACAGTAGTTAGTTAAAATCACATATAAGTGGGATTCGCTATATAGAACATCTATTTATAAATCTAGAACTCATACTTCATACCCTTATCAGATTTCTTAAGTAGTAGAAATTGCTATTATAATACTCTTATTATAAAACTCAAGGGAATGAAATGGCTTCAAAAATTTACATAAAGCTATTGATCGTTTAAGTGTAGTCTGAGCAGTAGCAGTGTCAACTTGATAGAGAAACAATAAAAAGATTAGACTGGAAAGTTCAACCATCTCTACCGCATATACATATGTTGACCCTCTTCATGCGTAGGCTAAAATAATTATGCATAAAGCAGAAGATCTCTGCTTTATATTTGGGAATGGAAAGTTTGTTCAACACTGAAAGTAATAGTAGAAGATGATTTCCGAGATGATGGAGTTTTTTGCTTTTACTGATTTAAAATCTTAAAAATCTGATCGTTAAGTAGGATGACGAAAACTATTTAATTTACTCGTTTTTTCTTTTTAACTCTATTGGAAAAACTTAAGCTTCAACAAAACAAGAAGGAAACGCACTTTAAATTTCAGAGGTTCACATACAACTAATTTATTCTTGTGTTAGATATATACAAAATGGCAAAAGAACGCAACAAAATGAATACAAGTATAAGAGTACATTTCAACTAACGACTACAACAAAATTGACTTAACATAGGACATAACATATGATTCATCAAGTGCGAAATAGAAAACTCACATTTTTTGGTATGTATATTTAAATGAGTAAATTTTTGGTTTTTTCAACTTATTTATTATAGTAAATTTTTTTTTTTTCCGCAAATTGTTGAATCACCCATAATCGAGCTAGAATAGTTTTAAATCCAGTAAGTATGTTGCGACTTGAGAAAATTCCACAAATAGCTTAACATCACTTTTTTCTTTTTATTATATTTCACCTACTAATTAATCCTTTACACTCATCTGCTCTTAAATTTATTATTTTTATTCTTTATTCTAAAAGTCATTGTTTATTCAAACCTAGATAAAAGTACCACTTAATTTTGTTAACAATAGCAGTATGTAAGTAGATAAGATTGGGGGATGTTACACAATATATTTCACCGACTTAACACCTACCACTACGATATTATTTCAATATTTAAGAATGAACTATATTATAAAATTAACTACATGATAAAATTTATTTTATCATTATTTATTTATTTTCTTAATTATTAAGTATTACTTTGTTTCTATTGTATCTTTTTTATCGATTTTATCTTTCATCTTTGTACTACCGCTTTCAATTATTTTTCCTAAGTCTTTTAATGAAACTTCACCGCTACCGCGTTGTAATGGTTTCGGTTGATGTGGGGCTGGTTTCCAACCAACAAAATAAATTATTTGAAATGTAGCCGCAACACCATCATCCTATAAAAACGGAAATGTGCATAAAACAAATGAGTATTTATTTAACTAAAAGCTGTTTTTACCTTTCCATACAGTTCTTTATAAATTGCACTAGCTGCCATTAAAGTGTCTCTACTTATATGTGCAGGACGATTGAAAGCAGCATTATTTTCTGCCATACCTTTAAGATCCCACATTAGCTCATACATTGATGGATATCCAACAACAATTTCATCTGTATCAATTGTAAGCATGGTAAAACCAGCTCGATTTAATAAAGCTCCTATATCTCGTATCTATTAAAATAAAAATTTTAAATAAAATCGCACAAATAATATGATAAATTAATATAATACTTGTGTGAAAGGTGATATATGTGGAGCGATGCCACCTTGTCGTTCCAATTCGGCTAACTGTAATGCTCCACGCAACTCATATAATGTATCACCACCAAAAAGAGAACCTATAAATACTCCATCGGGTTTTAAACTTTTAATAACTTTTGTAAAACAGCCTGGTAGATCATTTACCCAATGCAAACTTAAGCTTGATATCACTAAGTCCAATGAACTTTCCTCAAACTATAAACCAATTATGTATTAATAGAGTGTTATAAATTTGGTAAGACATTTTAAAGGTTTTAAACTCACTTCCAATTGCTCTTCATCAACTTCGAGTTTTGTCATATTTAAACCCGGTGTTCCCTGTGCTTGCGCTAGCATTGTCGGACTTGTATCACATAATGTTAAATGGCCTACACTCTCCGCCAATACGTGCTTTGACAGAAAACCACGATTGCAACCAATGTCAGCTGCGCATTTGATTTCTCGTTTTATATCGAATATACGATCAGCTAAACGAAATCCAACTTCCTCTTTTAAATAATCATAAAGCTCTACATTTGGACTGTAAAATAAATATGTAAATAGCATACGATTAAATCATTTTATAATATTTGTTCACTTTATGGCAGCCCGCTCCTTTTGTAGTTTTTTTGCATTTCTATCGAATATCTTTACATATGCTGGCTGTGTTGTATAATGACGGCATGATGCTCTACTGCCTTGCAGTTGTGTCAAAATTGTTCGTAGCAGCGGTTTTTGTTGTTTTTGCATTAACATGCAAATGTTAAATAATAATTTAATATTAATTTGTCTAGAACTTTTAAACATTTCGGTTCGTATAGTTATTTTTGAATTAATAACAATGATCAGCTGCAAGTTTGAGGTTATAACAGGTGATTAAATTGAACAGAGCTGCCATCATCTTTAATTACTATGTATAATAATTTATTAACCTATAATAGTTAATATGTTAACTGTTTAAAACTTTAACTATTAAAGCTTATCGAACATGAGTACAAAAGAAAAAAGAACGAAAAGCAATTTGTTTTTTGAAATTTGCTATGAATATCATTTGCCACTATATTTTTTAAGGTGTATATTAAAAATACTTATAAAATTTTCGGGTATTTATGTATGTTTTAAATTTATTATATAAATTCACTGCGCAGTTTTTATTTACAATTCGTTGTTGTTTAAAAATTGTCTAGACTTTCAGATTTATTTCTATTGCACCCATGATAGCCACATTGGAATCTTTTGAGACAGTATTTTCCAAATTAATGGTAAGTTTATAAATGACCTGTGCTATTTTATCAAGAACATCACGTCGAGCAAAGCTCACGACTGGATACAAGAAATGTATCCGGTACTTTTATCTAGCTTTCATTAAGTTAAATGAAAATTAGAGTTTTAAATAATGAATTTTGTTAAGTGTATCAATACTGTTAATATGTCCGCGTTAGATTAGGAGACATACATTATGGTTAACACCATTATCCTTAATAATCAGAGTCGTGGTATTAAATAGAGATAGATTAATTAATTAGAGATTTAAGAGCAAGTAAAAGGTGTAAAATGAACATTTTTAAGGCACGAGAATTAGTTCGATATCCTGAAAAACATAATAGAAAGTAAAGCTTTGGTTTTGTGGTTATCTTTATTATTTGAACTAACAAGCAAGTGCTTTTATTTTCAGCATTTTTGTATCGACAGTGCGTTTAACGTATTGTTATAGATAATTGAAAACAATAAAGAGCATAACAAATTTACAGTGTATGACATTGTTGGTGATTCATGGACAAATATTAATACATAGCAATATATTGGTCAAACTGGAGTAACGCTTGAACTGCAAATCTGTTCATAATGTAATTTTGTTTCATTCGTAAGATTTGACACAAAACTAACTTGGAAGCATTATATTTTTACAAAAAGGAAAGCGCTTGGCATCAGACTGCAGAAGCTTCACTGGATACTGAACAAAAGCTCAAAGCTTTTTTAAATTTGGTATTGATATGCCGCATCTTCAAATATAGAAATTATCCAACGTTTCCAATCAAAAATTCTTAGAATAGTCTCAAATATATGACAAATGAATGCATACACTGCGATCTTAACAGTCCCGTAATTAAGAATGTTATGAAAAGCCAAGCCAGACATCACAAAATACGTATGCAAAATCATCCTAACCATTTTGTTAGTAGAATTATAACAGAAGAAAACAAGTTCACACGTCTCCGCAAGCAAATAGCACTAAAGCTTTAATCTGTGATCGACTTTACTTTTTGGTAAGTTTTGATTTATTAATCAAGATTAAATCTATTTATAATAAACGAAATTTTATGTGTATTGGTTACAGTGGCGTAATCAGGGACAATATATCCAAAAAAATTTTTTCGACAGTTCATTGAATTTTTGTGTTATGTATTATATCATTATACCACAACGGGCCATTATTTAAGCTCCAGATGGCTTTCTTGGTACACAAGATTGTCACTCTATCATATCATTAAATGGACGGCTTTATATCCTAAATCACTCTACCTAGACAATATTTCTTCTGGCAGTGTTTTGTAGCTTACTAAATTTTTGTGTTATGTTTTATATTGTCAATGTAGGTGGATCTCTCTTCTAACCCTAACCCTCCGTCTCTTCTAACGGAAAAAAGTAGCGTCCTTTATTAGTAACGATGAAATATCATTAGGGATCGCAGGTATAACCTAAGCTAACTATTTTATATGGTTTTATTCCCGAAACGAAGCGTATAATTCCTATTTAAAATAAAAGTTTTATGAAAAAACAATAAATACGGGTTATTACGTTATAAAAAATATTATTGTAAAAAAATATTATATGACAAATATTATTATATAAAAAATATTATTATATCGAAAATATTATTATATCAAAAATATTATTATATGAAAATTATTGTACACCTTGTATATAATATGGTTAACAATTGAATTTAAAATAAATAAATTTAAGTACAACTTATAGTTTTTATTGATTGTTAATTATATTTTAAAATAACACTTATAACTACTTAATTAACATAAAAAATTTGTTTTTTTCAACTTATTTTTTAATCATTTTTAGCTTATCCGAACCAAATACAAAACCTTTTTGATTACCATCTACGTCAGATATCTTACGTTTTGCTGCAAACGGATTCACTGAATTCAGCGGTGTGCGCGTTAAATCTTTATCGCTGCTGCTCAATTTAGATTCGGAATAAGAAACCTCCGCATTTTCCTGCATTTCCATGTCTAAGTCTGAAGTAGTAGAATTTTGTGTATTTGTAGGTGTTGTTGCAGTTGAATGAGGTCCAAAAGAAAACTTCTTTAAACCTGTCGGGGTATTCGAGCCAACAAACCGTTTTAAGGAAACACGCTTGACTAAACTTAATTCCATACTTTTTGGCGCCAAATTAGTTGTAGAAGTTGGAGTGTTACTGCTTTTCGCTACAAAGTTTTCTGCATTTAGTTGGGCTAAAGGTGACTCCGGTATATTTTCGTTAGCTACATCTTTTTCCCGTTGATTTTTTTGTTCTTCAACTTGCGGCATCAATTCACATAATTTGTCAGACAAATGTATACGACCTAGCTTGGTGGCATACTTAACAGCTAAAAGTAGCATATCTGGACAAGCAATCGTCTCTATCAGTTCTTTTGCGCGTGCTTCTATTTCGGTGCGACAAGCCAATGCAAATAATTTAATGGCATTCTCTTTAATTATTTTATCAGTTCCATCAACGTTCATGAAAGAGGCGCGTATAAGTGCATCTTCAAGTTCTGACTTTTCTGAATCCATATCACAGAGAGGTAAGCGCATATTAAGTTCTTGCATCATTGGACGTGGATTTGTCATTGGATACGATGTACCTCGGCATAGTACTGCTTGTACGATTTGACTTCGCTCGGATACATCAATAATGAAATAATTATTCGAAACGCTTTGACTCTGTTTCATACTATCGCAAATAGGATACCAACAATTACTTTTTAAGCTAAATAACTGCAAAAGCCCCATTGAATCTGTAAAAACAGGAGAGCCACAATCAGTGAATCCTAACCACGTCATTTTACGGTCTGCAGGCAAAGGTATTGGCAAATGTTGGGTTCGTAAACTTAAACCATTAGTTTGTATCAGCATTGCGGATATATGTTGTTGCTTATGTTCTCCAGCTGGTGCACTATGATAGCACACAATTATGCGTTCTTTATATCCAGCTAACGCTAAAACAGGACCAGGAATAGATATAATTTCACGTTGGGTGCCCATAACTGTGAAAAGGCGTAAATAATGATTGTTAGTGGCTACACCAACAATTTTAGTTGTAGCTATTAAAGCTTCAATACTTTCGCAATCTGGTAGTGTAACTGACCACTCTTTATTACCAGATGCTGCTAAGGCAATACACACCAATTTTGATGAACCCTCAGCTGAAAGCGACAACACTGTTGAACTTAGACTAGCCATATTATGTTGACTGTAATTTGTTATATGTAGTGAATGATGTATATTGGTGTCATGAAATTCAACGTCAATGGAACCATCAGCACCATCAGAGTGTGCAGTAACAATGCCAACATTATTCCACGCTAAATATCTATGCTCAAGGTGGCTGGGTGTAGAACTTGGCTGAAATGCTTCTTGTTGTTTGTAAGTCTTTACTACATAATTATGTTTGTCATCGTCATAATCGTCGACATCTGCATTATGCACAGATTTAGCTAACGAATCTTTTGTATCTTCATCACCTGTAAGGCCACCATTAATATAAGTTTCAGATGATTTCATTACCTGTCTCTTTAGTTTTTCAATTGAGACTCCATCAACATCTTCATCATCATCATAATTGTCATTGAAACCGTTGTCACTACCCGCAACAACATCGTCATTATTTCTTTCGAAATCTATATCTTCAAAGTCAACTTCATCAGCTTCGGCGTCATTAGCTACATCGGATATTGTAACACCACTAGAAAATAGTGTACCCAATTGTCCTGAAGCGTCACAATAAGCGAGCTCCAAATTATTTTTAGTATCCCAAGCAATGCAAGTGATTGCTTGACACTCTGACGATGGCGTTTCGCACTTTATGCTTTGCTTGCGTGTATAATCAAAAATATTTATTTCACCCTCAGTTGTGCCTGCAGCAATAAATTGACCATCCTTCGAAAATTGACAGCAGCTATAGTTGCCTTTATTTCGTTCGTCAGTGAGTTTAAATTGCAATTCCCAATTGTTTGTATTCAAAACATAAATTTCCTTTTTTTGCACATACGCCAATGAGTTTCCATTTTCTGGTTCAAAAACAGGAGTGCCTAAACACTCCGCACGCTCAAAACTGTTTGTCTTTATTAAACCGTTTATGGTTTTTACTTCAGTACCGCTGTTTAGATCCCATATTTTTAGTAAACCATCACCAGCAATAGATGCCAATAAACCTTTAGCACTGACATCCAGTGCCAATAAAGGGCCTTCGTGGCCTTCTAATTGAGTTTCGGTGCTAATGTCACCGTTCTTTATATATTTAATAAAGCAGTCTTCGGAGCCAGCAACAGTGTATATGTCCCTAATGCACACACAGGTGACTGGCGCAGTAAAACGTAACAAAGTACCAGCTTTCTCTATATCAGGATAAGTATACGATTGCAGTGTATTAAGATCAGTTGAAGCTAATAGTTTATCTCCTATATCAGCAATGCATATTACAAATTCTCCTAAGCAAGTAGATGTTGGATCATCGTCGTCTATACCTTTCCATTTTCGTATATCTCCATCTGAACCACAAGTGATAATAGATTCACCATCTTTGGTATATATTAGACTTGTGTGACCACTGGTATGCGCATAGCGCAAGCAACTTCTTTGGAAAACCATTTTTATTTTAATTTAGCATTAAAAATTACGAAATTGAATCAGCGAAACTAAAACCAATGCATACTAAACACTTGGCGCCAAAATAATAATAAAGTGCGGATTTTCATTGTGAATATTGAATTGTAAAGTTATATTGTGAATTATTTTGTATAGTCAATTTAATAGAATTCAGCATTTTGAAAAATTCAAAATAATGGAAAATTTGGTATAACAAAATTGTATAAATTCAATTCCAAGAACTGTAATGATTAGTAAATTATTAATTATTAAGTAATGAAAGCCTTTTAGATATATTGGCTTTGCAATATGCGTAATATTGTTTATGTTAAACAAAACCTAATGAGTCAGCGGTTGGATATGAGGACGTATATTAATGTCAGTATTTTATATGACATGAATTAATTTATATTTGTTATAAAAGTTATATGTTTAAAATAGTTTAGTTTCAAATTGTCATTATAATATACCAGAGATAATAGGGGTATTCACTCTCTCTTGTAAACTCATTGCAAGGAGCACGAAATGCAAGAATGCTATACAAAAACTGCAAGACTGCGAGAACACCTCTGTTGCAGAATTGCATCATCAAAATGAATCAGCTGTTTTTGCAGCCGTATCAAATTGAGCAAAGAAAAATAAAAGTATAACAATGCCGCGAACAAGTGAAATACAAAAATGTATAGATTTTTTTATTGAAAATAGTGCTTTTAATATTCTGATTGAAGGTATTAACATGTTGTTAATGTAGTTTTCACTACTATATAGTTTCTATTTGTTAGATGATGCAAATTACTGGGAAGTGATGGAGCAATTAAATGAAGACCTTTTGTTTACTTTAGTAAACCATCACAGAAATCACCAACCCGTACCAAAATCTATTCAATGGAGATCTACCATTCTTCAAGAATTTGATGAAGGCCGTTTTTGTCAGATGCTTAGAGTAAATTGGAACGTATTTTCCTTAATAGTCTCACTAATAAACTATTAAGGATTGCTATTGTTTTATATCGTTTGGGTTCATCAGGCGAAAATGCGGCTATTCGTAAAGTCGCTACATTATTTGTTGTTGGAGATATATGTAATAATAATATAATATAAAAATAATTAGAATTAGTATAATAAAAATATAACTAATTCTTAATTTATTATTGTTATTTGTTATATTTTTTATCGAGGGGGGTAGTGGGGCTTTGCACAGCAGAACGCACGACTTTCGGTGCAGAGCTGGATGATGTGTTGTCTGCAGACGATTCAATAAAAAAAACTTCGTTGCCTAGCGCAGAACTAGTTGGTGGCTATGGCAATGTTTCCGTACAAAATTAGACATGCGTCCAAACACTTCATTCAATAGTTCAAAATGTGAACAAATTTTCGTAAGTTTCGCTGAAATTGATAAATAGATAAATTAATTCACAAATGTATATGTATATAATATTATATTTGTGAAAACTTAATTAATGGTCACATCGATTTAAATTATTGAACGAAACGCATGTATATAGCATAGCCATAGATTAACATATCTCGAAATTTTACTAACAGTCAATTCAAATTTAAAAATGAGAAGCAACAAATGACAAAACAGCTGATTTCCGCCATTTCTGGTTTGTTGCAAGCAAATATACATAGGTTTCAGCATTGGAAGATTGCACGCAATTGCACGAAATTTTGTGCGTGTATTTTGTTGTTGTTATTTGCATTCTCGTACAATCTGTGCATTTCGTGCACCTTGCAATGAGTTTGCAAGAGAGAGTGAATACCCCTAATGTGTAATTTTGTTATATTTGATAATTCTTTATTGTCATTTAGCAGTAAACTGACAACAAGAGCAGAAATGTTTAATCGCTATAACACGTTGGCTTCGGACATTCTTTCTCAGTTTTTAAACGGGACCCATAAAACAAATGAATTTTTTAATCCTTAATCAATTTAAGCAGTTAAATATACTAATACAACGCTTGACTAAAACATAATAAATTACTTTAAATTAAAATGATTTCAAAACATTTCCTTATAAGTCGGTAGGCGATAAGTTGACATATGTGTTAAATTAATGATGTTGAAAAAAACAGTGTACTTTTCAATTGAGAAATAATTCAAGAAATATTTAGTGAAACTTGAAATAATTTAAATATTTATGATACAATTGTGAAAAAATACGCATTAATATATATTTTTAAAAAAAATCTTGCTTTTTCTACGTATATATTTGTGAAAAGATTTAATTACGTTATTGTGAATTGAACACTTTTGGTATTTGGTATTTTTGTTGCTGTCATAATATTTTTAATCATCAAAACAAAGGGGAGTATGTAGAAGAAAAATATTTTTTAGGTCGAAGCAAATATCAAAATTCATTTTAGATAAAAACAGTACTTATATCCAATTGTTTATATTAAAAAACTAAATAGAATAGAATTGAAATTTTCAATTAGTCGTACCTAAAGTGTAAACAACTACATTTGATTAAATAGTATTTTCTGGAAATACGTG
>NC_051847.1:9741363-9757982 GCF_002237135.1 Teleopsis dalmanni
AATTCAATATGGTCAAAGAAATTCCATATGGTTAAAATGCAGTTATTGTTGTTGTTACAGCTTACAAGGATCTATAAACCAGATAATTTGAAAGGCATAACAAGACGAATACATGGGTTGGAATGTGGATAGGTATTGGTAGTGTGAAAGAGGAGGAATGGATGTTATTTAAATGGAAGTCAATCAGAATCAAGGCGGAGAAACTCAGCTACTTCTATATAGCGGGTCCAAAGATCGATTGGACTCAAGTTTGTGTTTGCATTGAGACAGAGAAACAGGAAGGCTACATAAAGGACGGTAGAGCTGCATTTGTGGCATACATTGGGAATAGACGCATTTATACGAGACAAATAACTATTTTGCACATGGCTATAACTCCTGTAGATCGTGCAGCTGGTGTTTCCTTCTTGGACACCACTTCATAAAAGTCTATAAAGAATCAGATTCTTAAACTCACTTCATAGCATCTTCAATTCAGAAATCAGCTAAAAACACGAGTTCATATATGTGTCGAACTAGTTACAAAGCACCTAGACCTCTACATAAAATTACAATGGAATCAAAAATACTTTTTAACCAGTGTCTTTTCACTCCATCTATTTCCCTTTAGGTCATATTAACTGTGAAATGATTTTACTTTTATTAATCACTGATATTTAAAAACGAAATACTATTATATACCATTTACAAATCAGAACTATGCAACTTTTACTGCTGATTAAAGTTCTCATTAAAGATTGTACGAGTATTTCACAATTTATTATTTTGAGATATAAATTTTTATAAAATATTGAGCTGCTCAGGGGATCGCATGTTGATGCGATTTCTGGTTCAAATATATATCAAAGCAAATCTTTAAAAAGTTCTGATTGATTAGATTAACATATTCTAGTGTTTAAGAAAGTTAAAAATTAATGATCAAAGTACATATTTAACATCGATTTTTAAAAAGACGACAATATTTTTATTACTCATATTTATTAGCTTTTATTGAAATATATTAATTTGTTTTTATTTTTTCAATTTTTTTTCAATTTTGCAGTGTAAATTTAGAATATTGGCGAAAAACTGATACCACCGTTTGATATTTGCAACAATTTTTTAAAAATCATTACAAGTACATATAGACTTTCTACATTCCTTATATGACATCCATTACGTATGCTCGAATTTAATAATTAGAGTACAAATTATTTCAATATATAAATAATCCTGTAAAATGTCTGAAGATAAAAAAGTTCTTAAGAAAACGCCTAAGCCCCAATCCAAGGGTGTGCTTATTGGCAACATTATTTTTGGTTTATTCACAAAACTCATAAGATTAGTGTTTCAATTAATTTATGGAGTAAAAGGTGAAGTAATGCCTCCTATAAGAGATCCCATACTATTAGAATCCGCAACATCACTTGCCAGAAAGATACGCAAGCAGAAGGTGAGTATTTGAAAACATAACAATTAACGAAAATTAAAGTTTATTTTGTTTCCAGTTAACAAGTGTGCAAGTTTTGGACGCATTTATTGCACGAATTAATGAAGTCAATCCATTGTTAAACTGTTGTGTCGATAATAGATTTACGGAAGCGCATGCTGAAGCTGAAGAAGCTGATAAGTTAATAAAATCCAAGCAATATACAATAGAAGAATTGGAGAAAATTAAACCATTCTTAGGTGTGCCAATATCCACTAAGGATTGTATTGCTGTTAAAGGTGAGTTTTTCTACTTTGGTATTACTTAGGTTTGGTTGCGGTATTATGATGATGCTGGGGATCTAGTAATTTCTGTTAGTACGCTGTAGCGAGGGCTAGAAACTCTAAACAGAATGGCTTAAAATTGGTTAAGATTCTGTCAAAATTAAATCCTTAGTAAATTTACTATCATTAGGCATGCGGGGGAAAACGACAAAGCTGATATCGTCTGCCACACCGGCAGTGACTCGATAACAAAAAAATCTCGAGACAGATAGTTTTTCATATTTCAGAGAGCCCATCGTTTTTTTATTATTTTCTATACACCAAGATTATAATCTATGTGCTAACCCTTTACATTCTTATAAATCGTAATACATTCTTCTTGCAATTGTTTTTTATATCTATTGATTTAAGTTTTAATTCGACAGACATTTTAATTTATAGTCTTATATGTCTTAAGTATCTTTGCTTAATCTTTTCAGGTCTGCTACATACATCTGGCTTGTACTGCCGTAAAGATGTTCGTGCCTCTGAAGACTCTGATGCAATGGCTTTGATGCGTAAAGCTGGGGCCATTCCTTTTGCACTCACAAACGTTTCAGAAGTATGCATGTGGTGGGAGAGTAACAATTCTGTACATGGACGTAGTCGCAATCCCTACGACACCAATCGTATTGTTGGAGGTTCGAGTGGTGGTGAAGGTTGTATACAAGCAGCAGCTGCATCGCCATTTGGTTTGGGTTCTGATATTGGCGGTTCTATACGTATGCCGGCATTTTTCAATGGTATATTTGGACATAAGCCAAGCAAATTTATTGTGTCGAATAAGGGACAGTTTCCCATACCATTTAGTGAGGAACAAAATTCATTTTTGGGTATTGGACCAATGACACGTCACGCAGAAGACTTAAAACCTATGCTAAAGATTATAGCTGGCGAAAAAGCTGCACAATTAAATTTAGATGAATCGGTAGACCTAAGCAAAGTACGTTATTTCTTCCAGGAAAATGATGGCGGTGGTCGTTTAGTATCTGCAGTTGATGATGATTTAATAAATGGAGTACGACAAGTTGTGCAACATTTGAAAAACAAACTTAATGTGCCAGTAGATCGTGTACAATTTGAACAATTCCGTCAGTCGGCTGCTATATGGTTTGCTAATATGAAAGATGATTCTGGTTATGGTTTTGAACATCAACTAGGAAATATGAAAACAGCAATTAACCCATATAGTGAATTGTTTATGTGGCTGTTGCGCTTATCCAAGCATACCTTTATCGGTATTATAACTGCAATAATGGACAAATTGCAGTGCAGACATGGCTCGAGTAAATATCATCACTTAGTTAAAAAACGCAATGAACTGCGAGCGGAACTACAAGAACTACTGGGAAATGATGGTGTGCTTATATATCCAACACATCCAACTGTAGCGCCATATCACAATGAACCCATTTTACGACCCATTAACTTCTCATACACTGGCATAGTAAACGTACTAGGTTTTCCAGCTACAGCAGTGCCTTTAGGCAAGATAGGTAGCGAAGGTTTACCTCTTGGTGTGCAAGTAATTGCCAATTTTAATCAAGACCGTTTATGTTTAGCAGTGGCAGAGGAACTGGAACGTGCTTTTGGTGGTTGGGCAAAACCAGAAATACAAATTAATTAATCAATACCAGCAAAACTAAAATAAGAAACTTTAATTTCGTAACAGAACTAAAATTTATGTGTTTAAAAGACACACATTATTTGTGATTTGTAAATTCAATTTATGTATTTAATACAATTGCATTTTGTCGCAATTTAATTTATTTTTGTATGAAAATTAGAATTAATTTTATTGTAAAATATTTTTTTAAATTTTAAACTTATAACATATACTTTATATCAAATTTAAAATTCAAGTCGTACAGATAAATTATGTAATTACTTACATTGATTAATGTTTATATATGTAATATAGTTTTTTTTCGATTTTATTATACCATCTATTATACACAGAACTCATTTTTGTTCCTGTAAATAAAATATATCCATATCAACTTAATTATTTAAAAATTCCAAAAAAAATTACTATTTAGAATTTTTAGGCGCATAACGTCATATATTTATTTAATTCGTTTTTCAACAATAACTAAACAAATTTTAGACTTGTCATGTTGGTAACGTGAAAATATTTATATAAATATATACACCGATTTATATATTCCTATAGAGAAATGTAACATTCAAACAATATATTTTGTGCCTAAAAGCCAATAACCAATTTATAAGATTTTTTATTAAATATAAATGTAAGTTTATACAGGTTTAATAGTTGTTTTTATGAAATTTTTAAAAATATGTAAGATATATTATTTATAAAATAAATTTGTGTAATGCTTTATAAAACTGAATAATTTTATTTTATTTTCTGCTAGTTTCCCTAATATTAATCAACTTATGAGAGTGGTTCTATACACTTAACTAGTTTATACTTACGGAAATATGTATACAAAACAATTCAAAGTGATGGTCCTTGTTGAGCTTTGTTTGCTATTGGTTAAATCTAGGTTAGTGTCAAGTAGCAACTACATACACTTTTTGATAACTGTTAACAGCAATATATTTTTGTTGTCCAAGCAACTTGCAACTTGTTGTTTTGTAATTCTGAAGCAACTTGTTTATTAGACTAAAAATCCTGATGACGATTACACTACGCATATTAAATTTGGACTGGCAAATATGGCTGTTTGTGCACAATAAATAATTGCCAACATATTATTATATTAACCGTGGCTCAGCACGTTCAAAGAGTACATTAAACAAGCTACATAAGAACTAGTGTAAGCTTAAATATTCGTTCCGTACTACTAATACCGTGTCAAAAATCTGTTTATATCAACATATGAACTTTAACGTCAAATTTTTGTATTAATACTAATTTCTTATTTATTTGTGTTTCTTTATGTATTATAAACTTAGTAACAAATTGTTTCTCTAAACTACATGATTTCTTTGTTTTTTAACAAATATATGTTTAATTATTTTTAACCCAATTTCCCACCTAAAGTGTGTATTAATTTTAATAATTCAGAACGTTTGCCTTTAACTGCATCCTGATGCAACAAAGCGACATCTTCTATACACTCGAATCTGTTAACATGATCAGCAATGTTATCAGCCATACATAGTACATGAATACCGCAGTCATAACTGTTTGCCTACGATTATAAAAACAATATCAAATAAAATGACAACAAATAAAAAACTGTTTCTTACTTGTTGCAAACATTTCACTGATTTCAAATTAAACTTCTTACAATGTAGCGCATCTTTAACTTGTTGCATAAATTGGTGTGCCGCTTCAGAGTTTTGATTGCTATGCGAATCAAAATGAAAGAATGTTTTCTCTGGTCTTGAAAGAGCAAATAATGACCAATGCGTACCACCTGCTAGTGTCGTGGTATTGTCATTTAATGCAAACAATATAAACATTTTAGATGCAGCATCCAATTGATTTAATAACGTTGTTAATTCATCTTCACTCACGAGCTTCATACATTGAGTTACTTCAGGTGAGACAAATAACATTTCTGAATTATTTTTGTACTTAACTCTTTCTAGGTATTCGAAATAGAATGAGATGATCTGATCATTAAGCCAGTGTGGTCCTTGCAACAACTGTACATCGGACATACGCAAGCAACTCTCATGAAAATTCAAGCAAACGGGATCTGACTGCTTTGTTCGCCGCGGCAAAGACATCTCGTCGAATATTAGTTGACTAATTTAAAATAAGAAGTTTTATCAAAAATTGTTATAATAATCAAAAATGTAGATTCCAAACAAATTTTAAAACTACATGCACTTGTTTCTTTTGCCGGCTGTGCTAATTTTCATTTATTTGCTACTCCCTTTCGTAAATTACTTGACTTTGTACTGTACATTTCAGACAATGTCAACTGGGGTATTACCAACAAAAAATTTTCAATTCTTTTAAAAATACAAAAGCCTTACAATATTTAAAATATTTTTATTTAACTAATTTCGCATTATTCGCAATGAAAATAAAAATTATATTTAATGGAAAAACAGTAGTTATTTAAAATATCTTAATACATTGAATACATTTTAATAGCATTTGCAAAATCATTTATCTTCGCAATTCGCAATTTCTCTAAAAAAGTGTTTAGACTTAAATTATTATAGTTAAACTAACAGTCAAAAAAAAAAAATAAATTTGTTTTGCTTTTCCTGCCACAAGTCAGCATTTGTTTAATCAACAATATTAAAATAAATGTACCTGTTTATCGCGCACGTCTTTGCATAGACTTTGTATGGATTTTGTATGGCAAATTGACTAAACCATACACGCTATCAGATACATAAATGAGTTAAGAACGAATAAGTCTAATCGTAGAATTATACAATTCTATTCAATAGAAAAAGATAAAAATACTGAAATGTCATTACATTTCATAAAGGAATTTATTGACATATCCCACCTACAATCAGATATAACAAAGAAACTTACTGTCCAAGTGAATTATTATACTTGTAGGTAGACTATCTAATTACTCCATTAGTAAAAAATACGGCATTGAAGATAATCAGTACACATTTTCTGTGTCACTTCCCGGCTGTCATCTACTACGAGGTTTCGCTTCTACATGCCTATTCGAGATCTCGAATTAAAGACTGATTTCTTCTGCAATCCTATGAGAATACTTTTTATTTGAAACTTGTCGTAGATAAATACCACTGTTTAACAATAATATTTTTAATTACAGAATCATAGAATATATATTTATTATGATATATTATATATAGCACTGAATTTTAAAAAACTTATTTATTTATGTATTTCCAAAACCCTCATGTTCCTGAAAAAAATAATAAATATTATTAAATTTTAACGTAAACAAATGAAGCTCTATGTGTGTACGTGACCAAAAGCATCATAAAATCTCTTGAGGTCTGAATGAAATGTGTGTACAAATTAGAGATAATTAAAATATAAAATTTATAAATAATTTTAAATTGCACTTTTGGGTTAAGAATCAGTAAATAAAAATATTTGTTTTTTCAAAATAAATTATGTGAAATTTTGAAAATTGACACGTTTTTTTATGTTTTTACTTAATGATAAGAGCGGTTAAGCTATTTAGTATATATACGTACATATATATATATTTATGGGTATGGCATGGGTATTCAACTAATAATTTGTTTTTTATCTATATATATTGATAAAACTAGTGTTTTTCGCTTTAAACAAAGGAAAAACTTCTTTCTCTTGCATTAGTGGTTTTCGGTCTCTTCGTGTCTTTGTATTAACACGATCTCATGCCATACTTTTACAATTCACCTTCTAAATTGCACTTCGGGGGCTTTTTATGGCACATTCTATATTTTATTTCTTGACCAAACTATTGTAGTTTGTGACAAAAGGTAAATGTTGACATGGGTGAAAGTGGACATTCTTGACTCTTAACTCCAGTATGTGTTATTATAAACGTATTTTAACAAGGATCTGACTAAATTTAACTTAATTGCCGTAGTGGAATCAAATGGTATGGCCGATATCACAGACGTCGTATTATCTCCGCTATCAGCAAACAGATATAAAAACTTAAAAAGACAGACCATTGAGATGAATTGTTATCTGTTATTTGAAGTAGAGATTAGTAGCAGGCGTCCACACGCCTATTGAGTAAGTTGATACATTTATAAAAGAATCGCCTAAATATCGAATTTCTGAATTCACTACGGCTCCAACCTTTGCCGCCCTAGATCCGTGCTATATTAAAGGCAACTAACATAGATCTGGCTGAGTTGCCATAGGTAGTAGTCAGAATCTGGGAGACCGGCAAGTACCAGTAACTAGACGCAATCTTCACCCCTATAAGCAGCAATTGTGCCTGAAAGCTATAATAATAAGAAAACTAATAATAAGAAGAAAATCATTTGGTCGCCTTCCCCAACTGCATGGCATCAGATGCGAAGTTAACTTTCACAACAGATGCCTCCGTCGATGCAATGGGTATTATACTCCAGCTAATAGTTGATGGAGAGTACCAGCCATTACCGTTCTACCCAAAAAAGTTAAAATCGCAACCAGTCGTAGATGTATTCCAGTAAACCAGCAAGATTCAATACTTCAGATATCCATTAAAGAGTTGCATGTTTATCATATTTACCGACCATAAACCACTCGTATATGCGTTCCAGTAAACCAGCAAGACGGCTTCTCCTTCTTGCGCCTCTTGGGCACTTGACATGAATGACAAAAGCAAGAACTCAAGAATCTAAAAAGCAATTCGCGGTCGAAACAAAGGAAGTCAACTCCTCACCCGTGGTTAGCGAATAATCAACTAAGCGACAGCGATATAGACAGCGCTTTGTCACGTACGCTTCTCGGTGCAGTGACGTTCACTTACATTTAACATTCCAAACTGGCAGCACAGAACACAGCTTTAGGCATTTCTTCAGATAATTAATATAAATGTTCAAAACTTTTGTAGACTGTTAATCACCGTGTAAATGTGTGATTTTTGAAAATCATAAGTTAAAAATCGTAGTTATCTCTTCCGAATAAACATAGAAACAATTATATATTATTAAACGTAGTCTAAATCTATAAAAAGAAACAGGAGTGGTGACTGGTGGTCTGTACATGCAAACAAAACGAACGGCTTCTAAAACGAAAGTTGTTGGTATATAGAACTAAATTCAAGGTACGACATATATTATGCCATAGATCACAATAATTTTCAATTGAAACAAGATTTTTTTGTGTGTAGTAATTTTTGACCATGATCCTGAGCTCTTTTAATAATTTTTAATACCTATTATATACATATATGATTAATGAAATTGTGAAGGTCATTACTAATTCCTTGAAATCTATTAAGTTCATTTTTTTTTTATTAAATTTATGTAAACTCAAATATTTATTTTAATAAAATAACTGGCTTGCGCCAGTATTTTATTTATGTTTTTGTTTAAAAGATTAGGTTAATAATTATATGTGTATATATATTTTTATTGTTAATATATATATATTATATATTTCGTAAAACATATTTTGTCAGAGTCTTAAATTTATTTATTTTTTTTGGTTGGCTTTGTATGAGAAATGGTCTACTGGTACTAATTAAGAGATATATTTGTACTTTTTGTTTGGGTTCTTATCAATAAAATAGAAGATGCTACAAAGTGCAAAATGTGTGCTAATGTTTTTCGAAGGTGAAGAAAGTTCAGAATTACGAAAATTATCAGAGACATGCGTATGGAATTGTTGGCTTGATTAAAACTTCTGTGATCTTTGTTTCTTATGATTATATAAGACAGTAAAGATTTTCAAGTTTACTCAAATCTTCGAACATTCTACAACTGTTATAAAAAGGAAAAGTTTCATAAACAAATAAGTCGTCTATATGACAGTCCATATAGTAGTATCGAGGTCCATCAATTAATTTAGTGTACCATATATTACAGTAGCAGAAAAATGTTAATATAAACCATTAACACCGACTTGAATTTAAAATAATTATAGAGTACATTTACACATTTTTTTATTTGTTGATACATTTTTAAATAAGTAATAAACTAATTGCTCGGTAAACTTAGTATTTCCATAAGTTATACTTACTACAATATATTTTTACATATACGCCTTCATATGGACTAACAACAAAAATAAAAAATATTGAAAGAAAGGAGTGTTTTTAATATTGTGTCCAATAAGTAGGAGTGTATTCTATAGAAAACTTCCTTTAAAACATATTCATATTTAAGAATTTAGAATATTTGGCAATACTCTCAAACAGCTGTAGAGTTAGCTAAAAATTCAATTAATTAAAATAACATTATATAAAAAAATTTTTTATTGTAGTTTACTCTTTTCGAAACCTCTAGAATTTGGGTTATATAAATCTAAAGGCTTTATAGAGTAAAATCCTCTATGAATATGGTACACCCATTTTTAAAACTTCTCACATAGTTTTAAAATATAGTGAATATTTATTAAATCTTGTCCGGTATATATATTTCGTGCTTAAGATCATCAACCTGCCGATATTTTTTCGTGGCACTACTTCGTAATAACTTAATCTCTTGATCACAGAGATTATTAATAACCATATTTTCTAAGGAAGAACTAATAATAACTTAAGTAAGTAACTTTGTAGTTTTGCTTAAATGAGTTCGCATACTATATAAATTTATATAGATAATTTATATAGTATGCATATCTTATATACGTTTTCTGAAATCAAATGGATTTCTTATATTGGACTTGCGTTATATTGGACTTTAACTCACATGGATCTTTTCACTACATCATTCTTTTAAAGATGGTTTTAGCGGATTAGAGTCTCACATTGACTTGAATATTAAAATTCGACTGTAACAGCAACTAGTTGCGTTTATTACAATTAATATCATAATAATTGATTTGGCATTTATTATAATTAATAGCATTTATTACGATACGTATTATTGTATAATTCAATATAACAAAAATCAGAGATCGCATTTAGTTCGATTGAATGAGTGAGTGGTTATTTTAAAAGAAATCGGTTGCCATGCTGCAGTTGCAAATTGATAACGTAATCTCTGAATCAATTAGTGTAACGCATTTGCAAAATAATGTATATATGTCAGTATTTCTTGGATGTTCTCATAATCCTTCGCTTGAACACATTTAAATATTTCCATATCGGTAATAGCGTTTAAAGTAACAAAAGAAAAATTTACGACATTTTGTGTAATTGTGTAAACCTTCAATATTTTTATCAGTTTTTCAGTTACTCAGTGTTAATATTGGAGGCTACTTGATTTTCATAAAACAATATTTTTATTTATTTATTGACATATTAAATTCACATTAATAAAATTAATAAAATAAAATGTAACGACCTTACAATCAAACACATATAATATGCATATGTATGCATTATAGTATACACTTTACATATATGTATGTATTTTCAGTATAAACTTTTAAATTATTTTAGTACAAAATTCTAATTAAAATAATATAAGCAACCTACATATGAGTATAGTAAATTGAAGTAAACAAATCTGGCAGAAACCGGCTAATCTAGGAATATATATTACATACATACAAATATACATATATACATACAGCCATTCAAAATAGAAATACGAGTACTCAATATAAATAAACAGTGATGTGCGTAAACATTTAATATGTTAAGCCAATGATAACCCCGTCCCATAAATAAAATTTTAAAAATCACTATAATTTGATCACATCTCGGATTACTTCTATCTGTTTAAACTATTTTACAAGATAACCGGTAATTTTTTCACTTTCCATTATGACTTCATATCCACAATACTTTCACTATATTTTTCCGTCTGATTGTAATTCTTTTGGAAAAAGTTGGAACCTTCAAATGTAATCAAGATCTAATAATCTTGTTCAGGTATGTTCAGGAATTTAGGTATTCTCAATGATAGAGTTCCGTATCTCTCTATTAGCCATCGTCAACTTATGGTAATTAAATATTTTCATATAGTAATTATATCACAATAATCATGTATATTGTCGATTATAAAAGTGGTAGTAAAGGAGATAGTAAAGTTCTTGCTGCGGAACTGGATATACACGATTATATTATAGGCTGAATAATCAGCATATGTATTTTGCATGAATGATAAATCTCTGTAATAGAAATATATTCTAGTAATTATTAGATAATGATGGTGTTTTCAAGTTCTTGAGTTCAGTCATATTTATATCTAGGAATATTGAAGATGTAGTTTGAGATAGCTCTTCTTTGGCTTTCAAGTTACAGTGATATTGCTGGCAATTCCAATGCGGATGCTTTAACCAAATAAGGTGTCTTAACAACATAATCGAAACATTTTAATTTGATTTTGAATAATATTATAATATGAACACTTTCGAGCTATGATAGTAAATAAATCTCTACTATCATACAAACTATTAATTCCTTTTGTATATAAAAGTTAATTACAAGATGGTAAGGGGCAACGATATGAAAACACTTAACGATCTCATTGTATGGTAATTACCCCTGCCTAGGAAACCATTTTTATGACTTTTACGCTGCGGTGAGGAATGCAATAAGAAGAAAGCGATAAATAACAGATAAAGAATTTTAATAGTACTTTGTGAAAACTACAGTATTACTTTTTTGATCTACTCTTCAAATGGAATCTACAGGACAACCAGATCTGTGACACTCCACAAAAAACTGGAAACGTATACATAATACTAAAGTCATGTCATCAGACTTTCCTTTGAATAATTTAGTGAATAGAAATCAACTTAAAAGAATTGTGGAGGCCATATGGTATATACTCCATTACAGAGAAAAAGAAGTACGATAATAACCACACTTTTAATGAGCAATCTATTTCATCTATAATCACAACTTCTTGCACACTATATTTCAAAAGGTACATACATATCTGATGTGAACGACTGCTCAAAAATGAACCTTGATATATTATCATATAAACAAATTGTAGATGTAGTATTAGTATCAGTACCAATAAAATCGCTACAGTTTCTTCGATTCCATAGATAAAGATTTTAGATTAAAAATAAAATTCTAATTGGAATTAAAGAGAACAAAAAAGCGTTCTTCAGAAGAAACAAAATTTAGCATATTTATTTTTATAAAATAAAATTTTCTAAATTTGATTAATTTTCGTTAAAAACATTATTCAATAGAAGAGATAAGCGATTGTTTATTTTTTTTTTGTTTCAATTTTTTTTAATAATTAAATTGTTGAAAACGTGAACAGATTATTTTTTCAGTAAACAATTTTTTATAGAATTGAAAATTCGTCATGTCTCGCAAGATTTTTATAGAATTTCTATTCTATTTTATTCTATATTTCAATTCGTAAGTTTTAATAATCTAAATAGATACTTCATTTAGATTTATACTTTATGAAGATTAACTGTGATTTTTTACCTTGTGTATTAGAAGTATTAATTTTAGTTTGTTGTACATTTACTATAGCTGATTAATAATGTGATTAATAAATGCTGATAAAATACGAAATACTTCGTACTTTAATATATGTTAGCCCTTGATTTTCTTGTTTAATCGCAATAAGAAGATTTTAATATAATAACAGTTCTGAAGAATGTGATTTGTCGTTAAACAAATTATATACACATATGCTCCTGCACTGTCTATTTTCTTTTTCTTTTAAATAATTGGGTTTGGTATTTTACCGGATCATGGAAACAATAATTTCAACACATATCCTTTAACATTTTATTATGATTAAAAAAATTGACAACTAGAATGCGAACTAACTGTTTCTGTAGATAGCTTCCCTTTACTTCCTGACAAGACCATGAAGACACATTCACTTCATATTTCTTTAATATTTACTAACAATCTCTTTTATATTTACCAACAATCTCTTTTTCTATATTTATTTATTTTCCTTATTATTTACAATTTTATAGATTTAAAATAACATTAACAACAAATGTTCGTTGTTCTTAATAGTTTTGCCTCAAATGATAGATACAAATTAGGTTAGATTGAGGTGACAGCCTGATATATCAAAATTCACTGAAGCATAAATGTTGGTTAATTGTGATAGCCGACCATTGAAGTAGTATAAATCATCAAACAGCGTTCCTTTGAGAAGGCACGCCTCCCTTATTCAAGTAGAAGGGAACAACCAGATAAGTCTATGACCTGGCTCCGATCCTAATTTTAAAATATTACAGCTTTGTCAGGTCAGTTAGGAAATTTTCCCAAAAGATTTTAAATATTTTACTAACTAATGATGAACAAACTAACAAATTTATTGAAGTACAGTTTACTTTTCATCTGTAGATCCACAGTCCACATAAAAGTTTTTAGAGGCTAACAAAATCTTATTACTTATCTTCCTAATATGCAGTGACATGTGAGCACCCAGACCGTAGTACTGAGTTGATTCCACTTTAGTTGAAGCAGCTGACTGGTAAAAATTTTTGTTTAATTTGGACTAGGTGAGCTTTGTAATTTGACAAAAATCTTTACGTTCCCAGATTTTCTTTGTCAATCTTATGTTATATTGCCAATTTAGCCGTTATAAGAGGAATACCAGTAAAAGAAACGTAAATTTCGCAGAGCGTTCCGGTTTTGACAAATCCGACTGCTTGCCGAGAAGATTGCGATATGCATGTTAGAAATCGAATAGTTTAAGGCCCAATTTGCTGCAGAGTATAATTGATACAAAAATGAATAAAAATAAGAAAAAGTAAATTTCCATCCCTGAGAATCTCGTAACGAGGCGTACATATATAGAAGTTGTCGCTAAAAAACTTAGAGATTATTTAAAATTAAAAAAAGATTACATTTTTGTTCTTAATCGATTGTTTTAAAATCGGTGCAGATATCTACAATATTATTTTAGTACATGATGTTAAGAGTTTTTTTTCTGATAGTTTTTCTTGAAAAATAGATTATAGATATATTTGATACAATGTAATTATGCTCAAGTTAAGAATTAACAGTACCATTACTAGTGTTCTTAATATAGTACATGAGTATTCATTTATGTATACACAAATATTCCCTATTTGTTGAATGATTTGATTACTAAATGCCGCCTCTTATCAGTTTTTACAGCAATACAAGTACATATTATATTAAAGTATGTAATTATTTTAATGATATCTATTTGTGATCTTTTCTATATATTTTACACAAAGTCTCCAAGCGAAAAAATTACTGACCTGGCTTAATGACGTAGTCTTTATTATAAATAAAAAAACCTCAAAGTGTTAAGCACATGATAATACCATGGATGGATGTATAAAGCGCTGTGAACGAGATTATCTATGAAAATAACAAGTGTCAATGTTCTTGTCTTTTCTTGAAATAAACTATTCAGATCGTCAATATTTGAACTACTGAAAATGAGAAGATAATACTATTAGTAATAGGTTTTATAAGTACATAAATATGCATAATATATATATATATATTGAAATTTTTGAATGGAAATTTTTTAAATTGTAAAGCGAAAATATTTATTTATTAGTTAATAATAGTTACTTATACATATTCATTTATTAATTATATTTTATGGTACACATATTCTAAGAATGATCTAATTTTTGAAATTGTTAAATTTGATCGAAAAAAAACACATGGCCTTTTCCACTGAAGCCATAAAACGAGCTATACAAAGCCTTAACATTGGTAACTAGACAACAAACTATGCGCTATGAAGTTATATTGAATTTTAAAACTGTAAACAGAACATATTCTAAGGTCTTTAGTAACAGAATATCAAACCTTGTCTGACAAAAATGTAAGCTGCAATATTGACAAACGTGTGAATAGCCCAGTAATATGCTATAGAAACATGGCCTATAAAATAAACTGATGAATTTATTATAAATTATTGTATTGTATTATAGTATTGTATTATTGTATTGTAACATATACCCAGAATGAATCATAGTAAATACATACCGACACTATGATGTGAAGACGTCTATGTATATTAGAGTAAATGAGCTTTAGAACTTTATATATTTCATATGAATATAAGTTATTAATTACGTACTTGGCCATTATAACCATATGTCGATATTGGTCGCCAAAGACCACCTCCCACAGTTAACGTTTTATGTTGCGAGCTGGCGTCAGTCAAAAACATCAAACTGTAATAAGAAAGCCAATACTTCATCCTTTTCCTTTTAAAAGAAGTCTTTCTCTTATCCGATTTCCTACTGATGGTTCCGTTTCGAACTTTTCTTTAAACAGTAATATCATCTTGTATATTCTCGATATCTTCATTTTCTCCGCTATGTTGCTGTCGTGCTATAATGCTTGTTATTCTATCTAGAACGATATTAACCAATTATGTACAATATAAAGGATTGAAAGTTTAACGCAGAACTATCTCTAGAAAAGTTCCAATGGTCGTTCATCGTTAATCTTACCTTATATCGTATCTGTAGTAATTTATAGTTATTTTTGTACTCTGAGAGAGCCCCCATCTTGCCTCTCTCTTATGAGTACCTGTGAGTAAGAGTTATTTTTCGCTTGATCCCCAGACCAAAATTCATTTTCGCTGTTAATGTTGGATCTAAAGTAGACACAGTACATTAAGTAATGTCGCTTCCAAAATTCTGGAATTATAAAAGGCACTTTGTACTTTATAAGCGAAGTATCCAAACTAAAAGCATATAATGATTGAAAGATGATCATTATTTATTACAAGCAGTAACAGCCTAATACCTAACTTCTCTGCTTGAGTTCAATCCTAAAAATATTTGAAAAGAAAAGCTATAAATGCTCTTCCATATATAAATGGAATAAAATATAATGTAAAATAAGCATTAGTTTTTTACTACATCATGAAATTATTTGTATTTACAAATGTATTATAATATAATATATAAATACTTTGTAAAAAGTTGTTTAAACAATATTAAAGGTAATTATATAAAAATCGCGTTTTGTTTCTTAGAATGCTTTAGAAAATTGTAGACGAGAAAAAATCAAGACCCCACTGATAAGGATAGATAGGCATTTAAAATAAAATAAGTGAAACATGTGAGAGTGCTGTGAAAATGTTTTAAGAAAAAAGAAACAACAAAATGGCGATTTTTCTATTTGTTCAATAATCGTTCGTGTTCTTAATCTTCGTTCTCCGAAGACTATAAATTCAATAGTCGAAACATCTTTGTAGCTCATTTCGATTTCGAATTGAACTGAAACGGTATGAATTAAATTGAATCGGGTGTTTAATTATTTTTCAAATTTTTTAAATTAAAATTGTGCAAATAAAGAATTAAGGAAATTAAAACTATTTTGAAGAATTAAACTGTCGATTAAAAGTGTAAACGCATCTTTTAGTGCGTTGAAGAAAAACTGTGAACTGAAAATCTCTTACAAAACTGATCTCAAATTTTATTG
>NC_051847.1:9758082-9766656 GCF_002237135.1 Teleopsis dalmanni
ATACAAAACTAATTCAACAAAGTTAACTTCAGTAAAATGACTGAAAAAAATACTCCTGAAGTTATTTTACCTCCTTTTAGGGGTGATAAATTGCTATCGCCTGCTGGAGTACCAAAATTATTAAGCACCGGTTCAGCAACTGGTAACCCACGTAATAAATGCGCACTGCAACCTGGCCATTCGTTAATGGACTGGATTCGTCTAGGTAATTCTGGGATCGATTTATCTGGCACTTGCGGACGTATTGTGCCAGTAAGTAAAGAAGAATTAGCAAGACATAATAAACGTGATGATGCGTGGATGGCTATACGGGGTAAAGTATATAATGTCACTCGTTATATGGATTTTCATCCAGGAGGTATTATCATATATATATGTGTAATAAACGTATAATATTTAATAAACATATTACAATAAATTATAGGAATCGATGAATTAATGAGAGGTGTAGGCCGGGATGCTACGAAGTTATTCGATGAGGTACATGCCTGGGTAAACTACCAACAATTACTTAATAAATGTCTAATAGGTCCTTTAAAAATTATTGTTAAACCAGATGCTGAAATTTTTAAATCCATTAAAACTGAAACGAATAAAGTAACAATACCTAATACAAATATCGCTAACATCGAAATAATACCACGAATCGATTGGATACAAAAACAATCAGATATAACGTTTTATATATATACTCGTCAGTTTTGCAATCCTGGCTTAGTGCTAAAATACATAAACGAAAAGGAATTTCGGTTGCTTGTACAAATAGAACATACCAAACATTGTATCGAATTGCAATTGCAATCTGAAGTAAGATGGCCACCAAAAGCTTGTAAGTTATCTAGTGAAACGGGAAAAATTGAAATATGCTTCGAAAAGGTTCAAGAAATGAAGTTGTGGAATAGCTATGGAGCACATACGCTAATAAGAGTATTACCAACTGATGATGCCGAAGAATACAATGTGTTCAAATTTGAAATTAAAACTAACACTGATTTTAATCTCGATTCTTTTGAAATGATATTGAGGGGTAGCCAAGATGACACATTATTTTTATTACCACTTGGATATCATGTCAATATCTCAACTGACATAAATGGTAAGTTTTATTTAATTATATAATTTTATAGTTAATAACACATTTTGATTTAGGTGAGCCAGTGGAACGGAGTTACACACCAATACCACAAAATTTCCTATCTAAAACTTTAAATACAAACAACAGTTCCTTAAATGAAATGAACTTAAATTTTCTAATAAAAAATTACAAGGCCAATGGACTTCTATCCGAACACATGCAACAGTTAAATGTAGGTTCACATCTGCTTCTGTCAGTGCCAAGGGGAAACTTTAAACTACAACATTTACTTCGACATAAGCGTTTCACTTTCCTCGCAGCTGGCAGTGGTTTAACTCCCTTTTTAAGTATCATACAACATCTTCTAAAGCGATTTGAAAACAAAATGTAAGTAAATCAAATGTGTTTTTTTATATAAAATTTTTTAAACGTAATACTTTATGTGATTTTTAAAGACAATTATGATGCAATAACCATATTTCTTTAGAAACAATCGTTTTATGAGAGATTATTAAACATTATATATCTTACTATTAAATGTATACTGTTCAATATAATTAGTTGAGTTTAATAATATAAACACGTTATTATTTATAATATATACACAACAATTCCATTATAAATCCCCAACACTCTCCTTCGTTATTAGACATCATTTGGAAATTTAAGTTTTTGTTTTATATTTATATTATGTTAAATCCGAGATATTTAAATAAACGATTAAGTTCATACTATTAATAATCTTTATATATAAGTTATTAAAGAGTTCCAAAAAATACTCTATAATACTTCGAACTGTTTCGATAACTAAACAATATAACAGCTCCAATACTTGACACACCCACATAGGTGATAAGGAGATAATCTCTTCTCTTCGTTTATAGGTTTTAGAATATTATATAGATGTGGTAAAAGTTGGTTTACGGCAAAATTTATGTGTCCTATATAGCTAAATGTAAATAATTGTGAGTTCCCTAAAGGGAATCTTAAATAAAAAATATGGATTTCAAACAAAAACATACTTATTTATTAATAAAATCTCATTTACAGTGAATATCTACGGCTTATCTATTTCAATAAAACTGAGGCTGACATTTGGTGTCGTAATGCTCTTACAGACTTACAGGTGCAGGATGAAAGGTATATTCTTTTGTCATTATTGCAGTTAATTATATCGATTTGTGGTACAAATATTTTCTTTTAACAGATTTCATCTGACGAATATTCTATCACAAGCAGATGAAAAATGGCAGGGACCACATGGAAGAATTTCGAAAGATTTGTTTACTACAATTTTGGACAGAAATTCAGCAGAATATTCCACTTACCTAGCTATATGTGGTCCAAATCCATATAATCAGCTTGCAGAAGATATTTTAAAAGAGCTACAGTTTGATAAGGAAAATTTGCACATATTTCATGGATAAAAATAGAGTAATAAAATTGTACGTTCACGTGAAGAATTTTTGTTACTAAATTAAATGAATTCAAGCTACTTTGAATTGACAGAAAGGTTCAAAAAAATGTATTCTTATCCATATTATTTCTGTACATATTTTTTACTCTTAAGTTTAAATTATAATTTTAAATATTTTTGGTTTAAAATTAAAATGTAAATAAAATGTATTTGTATGTTTATTACAGAAAATATAAAATATACTTCAGCTTCATTACATAATTTTTATTTCAATTTTCGATATTGCAGATTTTTAACAAAATTATAGAATATTTCACTGATTACAATTTCCTGGAGTTGAATTTTAATTTTGGAATTTAAACTTGAGCATATTTTTTAAATATAAAATAAAAATATATGGTGAGGTATAGCAGAGCACATTAAATTTTTACAATTGAAAAGATTTAAATCTAAAATAAATATTAAGTAGTTTAGTTACAAAAGGTAGACGTCATATCCTGGATAAAAATCTGTAGTTAAAAAATATTTATAACAATTTCGGTTGTTTTGATAATGGACACTTGGATCAAGCATCTATATCGTTGCGAAATCTGTTTAAAAAGTATATAGGCCCATTTATACAAAATAGTGCAAGAAACTTCTTTACTACAATAGCCATTGTTTTAATAGGAGCGTATAGCTGGTGGTACTGTTGTTACAGTTTCATCCAAGGTTTTATCGATAACATTTCTGAATTTAATATCAACATTGCCTTCTGTACCACAAACCCATGTAAGTGTGTGTTTACGCCAATGTTGTTCGAATGGTTTCTTTTGTTGACCATCCACTGGTTTGCTATAATCCTGTTATAAAAAAATAAATAAATATGTGAGAATATTAATATGTGTCTACAGTATATCTATTAGTAACTAACATATTCATCAATACGTGTCTTGAAGTCTTCTCGGGCATGTGCTCCACGTGATTCCTTGCGATTTTCAGCTGCAACTATTGTCATTTTCGCATTTGCCAACAAGTTTTGTAATTCCAAAGTTTCTACTAAATCAGAATTCCAAATAAGAGATCTAAAAATAAAAAAGTGTGTGGGTGCGTTTAAAAATACTCATATACGTATCATAAATAAAAAACATACTTGTCAATAACTTTGACATCTTGGAACTCTTTATATATTCCTTCCATTTTCTTGCAACCTTCTTGTAGAACTGGGCCATCACGGAATACAGCAGCATGACCCTGCATAGTTCTCTGCATTTTCAAACGCAAATCAGCTGTGGTTACTTTACCATTTGCATGACGTAGTCTGTCCAAATTGTCTACTGACATTTCACCAGCATTCTATATTATAAAGATTAAGTTATTAAAATTGGTTTTGTTTTGAATTTATTAGATCAACATACATCCTTTAGTGAGGGTGGTGTTGCACCAGGTTTGTTTTCTTCAGCAATTGTTTTAGCACAAGCACGTCCAAATACAACTAAATCAAGTAATGAATTAGCACCTAAACGATTAGCTCCATGTACAGAAGAACAAGCAGCTTCTCCTGCGGCGTATAAACCTGGCACAATAACATCATTACCTTTCTCATCAATAGTTAATACCTGTCCTTTGTAATTCGTTGGAATACCACCCATATTATAATGCACAGTTGGTAATACTGGTATGGGTTCGCGAGTCACATCCACGCCAGCAAATATCATAGCAGTCTCCGAGATACCAGGTAAACGTTGGGCCAATTGCTCTGGTGGTAAGTGATGTAATTGCAGGTAAACATGATCTTTTTCAGGGCCCACACCGCGTCCCTCCATAATTTCAATAGTCATAGATCGTGATACTACATCACGTGATGCGAGATCTTTGGCTACAGGCGCATAACGTTCCATGAAACGTTCACCATTGGCGTTAACAAGATAACCACCTTCACCACGACAGCCTTCGGTAATAAGGCAGCCAGCACCATAAATACCAGTCGGATGGAACTGTACGAACTCCAAATCTTGTGAAGGTAAGCCTTGACGCGCAACCATTGCAGTACCATCGCCAGTGCAAGTGTGTGCAGATGTGCAGGAAAAGAATGTTCGGCCATAACCGCCAGTAGCCATCACTGTGTTACGGGCACGGAAACGATGCAAACTACCATCTTCTAAATCTAGTGCTATAACACCTCGACATTCGCCATCTTCCATTAACAAGTCCAAAGCAAAATATTCAACAAAATAATTACAATCATAACTCAATGATTGACCATATAATGTATGCAGCAGTGAGTGACCTGTTCTGTAAAAAGTCAAAACACCTTTGAAAGAATTACACGCATTCGCTTAAGTCAGAAATACACACCTATCAGCGACAGCGCAACATCTATGTGCTTGGCCACCTTTGCCAAATTTCAAACTTTGTCCACCAAAGGCGCGTTGATAGATTTTGCCTTCAGGTGTACGTGAGAATGGCATACCATAGTTTTCCAGTTCAATTACAGCTTTTGGTGCTTCTCGAGTCATATAATGTATGGCATCCTGATCACCCAACCAATCTGAGCCTTTTACCGTATCATACATATGCCATTTCCAGTCGTCCTCTTCCATATTTCCTAATGCAGCATTAATGCCGCCTTGTGCAGCTATTGTGTGTGATCGGGTGGGAAATAGTTTTGTGATGACAGCAGTTTTAAAACCTTCAGCCACTAGACCGAAAGCAGCACGTAAACCAGCACCTCCAGCTCCAACCACAACAGCATCGTAAGCATGGTCAACAATTGGATATTCTTTTGAGATTGCATTGGATTTCGTAGTGGCATTTCTTTTATCGTGTGTGATATGCAAGTCACGTTGTGGTACTAATGAAGCAGAACGAACCTAAATAATAGAAATTTAAATATTATTTTTACATAATTTCGTTTAAAATGTTAATTGTTTTAGTCACGTAAAAACAATTTTATATTAAAATATAAATTGTAGATAATAAAACTCATACTTGCGTAAGTCAAATATGTAGTCGCATGTTTTTAAAGTGTCTATAGTACATATAAAACTATAGAAATTCTATCTTAAGCTGACTCTGCTGAGACTAAATTGCCGATATTTCACTTTAGATGAAGTTTTATATGATTTTTATCTTAACGAAATAATAAAGGCTTGATTATTTAGGATATAAATAAATTCTCCTATTAATATAATACTAATTTAAAAAGATTTTAAGTTAAATACTTTATGAAATCAGGAAACTATAAATAAACCTCTCTTTCCGTAAAGTAGATTGATATTCGGAGATTTCATGCTATTTATTTTAAATAAATTTGCATTAAGTTGAAGTTAAAAGTTCGAAGATTTTCTTTATGTTTTTAACATATTTTAACTCGCTTAACATAGTTACATTGGTGTGAATCGTAATTGTGCGTAGAAATAATTATATTTAATTAAATCTCAGTCTGAATCTTCATGTTAAAGCAAATTTTCCATTATTAAAATAAAATAAGGGCATTTTGTTCATTTCGACTTTAAAATCTATCAAGTTTGTTTTTATAAATGATGTTTAATGATGTCACACTTGTTCTAAAACATACACAAAAGTGTATATTCTTGAAACAATTGCAATAATTATAATTCAATTTCAATTTTCAGACATTTTAACAAAAATTTTAAAATATTAAGACATCAACATTTAACACAAGCAATTATATGCATTATGTAAACGGGTGTTAATAACTAAGCTAATAATATTTCTTGCTTTACTAGTTAAAATATGCAAAAAATGCTATTATTGTTTTTTTTATTATATCAGATAAGTAATTTTTTATATTTAAGCGACAAACAAATATCTTCACGATAATGAATAATTTGCTATCTTTATAGTATAAAAAGTATTTAATTGATTTTTCGTAATATAAATATGTTATTTGCCCAGCAAAACCTTAAATATCTAATATTGTTTATGTATAAAACAATTCTAATAGTATATAAACAGAAGCTTTTATTATAATAAATGCTATTTACTCTAATTGCAATAAATCGTGATAAATGTAATCTCGTTTATAATCGTTGCAAGCGATCGTAATGTTGGATTTATTACAATTGAAACGCAAGGTTGTATTTAAATTCTGATTAAAAACATTGTATTTAACTTGTGTTATATATATTTATTATATAGATTAAAAATAAATAGCCAACTTAAAAACCTATATCTAAATGTAGCAATTTTTATACTATTTTTATGTTGATGCCAGCTTATAGGTAGTATACCAATTCATTTAACATTGCTTCGTTTTTTATGTACAATTTCCAACGAAAAGGTCACCATCTTCTAACATAGATGAAGAGTCAGCACAAATAATTCAAAGACCAATAAATTTTTTTCTGTTTATGATATGTTCTGAATGATGGCGACAAAAATTCACAATTTTGAACAACTTTTAGACAAGCGTAGCATAAACTTCATTCATAGCAGCATTTTTATTTTAATTTATTTTGGTTTAAAATTTGTTTTCATTCCTGGATCTACGTCTCGGAGCCACTCGTTAAGTTCGTCGTCCACTTGCCGTTCGCCACACCCAATCAATATTACATAATGCTGCCAAAACACAATTAACACATATATCAAAAATATGTCAAGCTAATACATCTTTGATAATTTAACAAAGTAATTAAAAAATCAATACTCATCTCTTAATCGGATATTTACATATAATATATGTATATGATTGCCTTTGAAATTTTCTATTAACCCAACTTTATATACATGTGGTAACATTGCTCCTTATTTTTATAGTGTAGTGATTTATCATGTACATACTTCCCTACAAAAAAATTTAATTAGTATGCGTATAATATATTAATTGATATTTCATCAAAATTTATTATACCGACGAAGATGGATCACTGTGCTTTATAGCAAAACTTATGCAATCTATAATATTATTTACTAACGTATTTACGTTGCTTCTACTAACGGTTTGCTAAATAATTTTTCTAATTAAGGTCGTGTGCGAGTTAGGCTAAGTTGCGTTCTAAATGAGGGAAATTCTAAGTTGTGCCGATAATGTAGTGATGTGTCGATACGTGTTGTTAAATGGCAAAATGTGTGCAGTGCCAAAAATCCCAAAAAATCTCCAATTTGGTTTAGCATCAACTTAGCCTAACTCGTACACGTCCTAAATACTCTTTTAATGTGTTTACACCTTCAATTTTAAAAGTTCGTAATGCGCATTTTTGTAGAGATTTTGTAAAATGAGTTTCATTGGCATACATTTGTCAAGTTAATTGCGATAATGTAAACGTAGGCCGTGTGCGAGTTCGAGTAAATTGTCGGTATGGCAGCGAATGTTGCTATTTACCAGAATTTCGAGTAGGGTAAATTAGATAAAAGTTAGATATTACTATTGTATAAGATGTGTAAGACGTGTGCGAGTTAGGCTAAATTGATGCTAAACCAAATGTGAAGTTATTGGGATTTTTTGCACTGCACACATTTAACCATTTATTAACACGTATCGATGCATCACTACATTATCGGTACAACTTAGAATTTCCCTCATTTAGAATGCAACTTAGCCTAACTCGCACACGTCCTTAATAAATAAGTAAATAAATTTGAAAACTTTTAACGAAAAATAATTAATAAGTGCAATAAATAATTAAATAAATATTTACATAAGTTCAGTGCAAAAAACCTATATGAAATTTCCATTTACTTTACCTCAATTCATCGATCTCTCACCTGGCCGTAGGGTCATTTTAACAATCTACATTGTGATATAATATATTTCGATTGAACATTTCATATTTTCATCTGAACAATCTCTATACTGATTATATATGATTTATGTAAAAATTTGTAGTTATTTGCTATAGAAATAAATGTAGAAACAATTAAGTTGACAATATAAAAATATATCCAAATTCAGCTGTCTTCGTTGCTCTAACCACTAAGAACCATGCTTGTGTTCTGAGTGTGTGTTTGTGTATATATTTTTTATTACCGCCAACGGCGTAGCTGACACGTAATTCAAAGATTGTGAAGCTAAATGGTGAATTTTTTACTTATATTTGAAGTGTATAATTAGGGAGACAGATTTATATTGGATGCTTCA
>NC_051847.1:9766756-9825266 GCF_002237135.1 Teleopsis dalmanni
TGATTGTGGACTGCAAATTTAATTTTTTATTTGCTCATCACAATTTGCTTCATTAATTAAGAACGGGCATAATTAAATCTGTTTCATTTTTGAATAGTTTTAAGGTTACTTGTATATGTAATAAACAGTTGATTTTTATTTTCGCTGAATATACCCTGACATAAAAACAAAACAAAACAAAACAAATATTAAAAATTTAGAAAGTATACTTATGTATATTTAAAATTATATATATTTTTTGTCTTTATATTCCAAAAATATATTTTATACAATTGAAATAATAAAAGAGCTAAAATAAAACTATTTACCATTAATTCATATTTACATTAAAGCTCTACCTTTTCATTTAACATAACATATAGGCAGAAGAATAACTTTTAGAATATTAAGTTTTGTACTTCTATATTTCATAAAGAGGTTTTTCGAACAGTAGTGAACTAAAACAACAAAAATTAATTTTATATTACTTTTAATTAATTGAATTTTTAGCTGGCCATACAGCTGTTTCGAGTATTGCCAAATACCCATCATCAGTGATCTTGGAAATAATTCTTGTATTTAATTATTTGTAAATAATTTCTTGAGACTGCAAGCACCAGGAATCTAACTCATCGTATTGGTGTGATTGTTCTTTTACTTTTTGGAATAATACAAACTATTTTGTACGATTCGTATATGACTATATCAATGCAATCAATACATAGGTAGTTTTATATATTGTATGCATGGAATACATTATTATCGATCTGTTACTTTATATAGTCTTAAGTTATTCTTGTAAAAATACTGCCCAAATAACTGTTAGGAAATAAATCTAGAACTTACGTTCGACTCTCAATAAACCGATCACGATGTTGAACCTGGAAGTAATATATATTGTTAGCTTACTTAGAGGACTCTTTTTGAAAGTAGCGCGATAGATCGCATAGCATGTTCCATTTTAATAATAATATCAAAGTTCTATCTTCAACAACTGCTGTGCTGTTACAGATATTTGGTTGAAAAAATAACTGAGTTTTCTATTTACGTTTCAAAAATTCATGGTTTTATTTGAATATTATAAAAGTAAATTTTTATAAATTTTTATAAATTGTTTTTTGAATGCAAATATATATATATAAATTTTTGAAAAATATATTAATGTATACTTTCTAAAAAATTGGCATACTCGTATAACGACGAGTAAGTTTTTTACGTTTATATTAAGTAATACTGCAGCTGAGATTCGTTTTGTAAATATGTAGTTGAAATTTTTTGAGTTGTACCTACAAATGTAAGTAACATTTAATTAGTTGAAAACAGCGTATGTAATGTATTGCAAGAATAGCATGACTTGACCATAGCATATAATAAGGAAGTAAATTTTTTTTTCTTTATATTTTAAAATTTAATTTATAAAACGTTTCTTTTTAATTGGTCTAAAAACAAATTTTAGCTACACTTAGTTTTATAAACGGCGAACGTTCTCACACAGCTACAAATCGAAAGCCACCGACTGGCCGAGGTAAAAAATATTTCTGTTTTAAAAAAAAGTTAATAATTAACAAATGCACATGTGTACATACGCACCATAATAATATTAAATAAATAAACCCAAATTAATGACAAATATTTTATAACTAATATAATTCCGAACTAAAAATAATGTTACATATTATTTGCACTGGGATATGTTTTACATTTGCATTCATTGCACATATGTATTATATTAAATTTACTTTTTAACATTTCATTTAGTATATATAATTAATAGTTATTTTAAGAAATAAAATTTAATCAATTTAGTAGTACCTCTATTTTATTTAATTAGATTTAATTTATTTTCATTTTAATAATACTTTGGTTTTATTTAATAATATACTATGTAAAGTTTTCAATCATTTAAATTATAATCATTTAAGATATTTAAGGTAAGTTATCTCATACACTAAAACATTGTTACTATACTTTTTTTTTTAATTTGTAATATATAACTTTATAATTTTAAATTATAATTAGGTGTATATTTTTAATTCATAGTTTTTAGAAATAAATAGATGTTATTGTAATATTACGAACATTTTTCACTTGCCGACAGTAGGTTTTGTTCAAAAAAACAATGACATAATGATGATAATAAGACTGAGACTGAGTGCTGAGAAAGCACTTCTAGGTATCTCAAATATATTTTTAATAGTTATTTTGTAAATAGAAAAGAATTTAACGCTCATTTATATATTTTTACTGTAATTTTTCAATTATAAATATGAAAAGTTAATAATTATCCAAAACAATTGGATTATATGATCAGAAGATTGATTAACATATAATATACGAATAAACTTCCTAATCAGCGAATTCAATTTTAGGTTTTAACTGAACCCTCATAATAAACTTAAATCTTAATCTCCTATAAAGAGAAGGCCCGCCGGGAGATCACGTACAGATCGATCAATAACTATGCACATTGTAGTTCATTATACCATATATTGTTACCTTCAATATCATGAAAGAACTTCAGACTACTAAAATTGGTAGCTCCAAAAAATTATAGTCAAATTTTTAAAAGAGGCGGTCAAAAACAGAAAATTTGTGGAAGTTTCTTTAATGTCTAGTTAAAACAACTTATTTCATTTATAAGGCGAATGTATTATTACAAAATTATTATATAATGCACTACATAAATTATTTAGTGTATTTGATTTACGCATCGAATTTGATGTATCGATGGGTGAATAGTGAATTAACTTGCAAAATTATACCATTAATTTGTAAAATATGTTTTCTAAAATCAATAATAGAGTTTAGAGTCTAAAAGTTATATACTTTATTATAAATTTTATAAATTTATTTTCTTTTTTTTTTTTTTTTATAATTTGTATACAAACAATTTATTTTATCACTTTTAACAATTAATTGGTTTTTTTGTAATTATTATTATTTCCCCAGATTCTCAAGAATTTATTAGCGTTTCAGGAAAATATAACCAAGCTGCTCAAATTGCTGAGATTCTAGAGTTATATGAAGATAGTGAAAAAGAACGTGTATATCACGATTGCAAAAATACTCAATTCAAAAAAAGTTTATTAATAATGGAATTAAAAAAAAATAATTTTTTCAAACGTCAGAGATGTAAAACAGCATCTAATGTTCTACACAACGAAACACCTGTTACTAGTAGAAATAATAATAATAATAATATACAAAAAGTCGGCAGTAGTAATGGCACTTCTCACAGTTTTAATATACACAATAGTAGATCACGTTTCAGATTACCACTTAACATTCAGAATAATGACACAAGTAGTTATTACTCTGAAGCAGAATCAGAATCTCTTTCTTCATCGCAACCAATCTATGATTATGTCTATAATGTTGCTGATGAAAATTCCGAAACAGCAGATAACAAAACAAGTAATGTTTACTATTATATAAATAATGATGAGGAAAAACTATATAAAAAATCTGTTTCTTGCAATACCCCCAAAGTTTGTGAAACAGTCTTTAAAACCCGAAAAACTCCCAATCAAAAAAACGATTTAATATTAAATATACCCTTTATACCTATTTGTACTACATCTACAAGTTCCTCGAGTACACCGAGATATATCCAGAGTGGTGGAAGTCGAAGCCGTCGTTCATCTAGTTCAAGTGCTCTTAGCCCATACCGTACTCTCTCGCACTCTGGTTTTATGCCTGCACAACGTAATCCAGTTCCTGATCATAAGCATATACCATTACCATCGGAACCAATGAAATATAAACCACTTGGCAAAAGTTCAAGTTTTGAAGGAATATTTGCTTCTCCACGGTATATTGAAGTTTGCGAGAATTGTTTTGAAAATATTTTTCAAGCGAAAATATTACAGGATAATATTAGTGATGCACTAAAAAGTTCAAACTTTAACAATTCTAAAAATTGTAATGAAAGTGCAACTCATTGCAGAACAAATACAGAGAACTCCTCTTACTTGCCTGAATATGATTCGATCACAACAACTTCAGTTGATGTGACAGAAAACTTCGCTAGCTTTTCATCGCAATTGGAACCACTTTTGGAGGTAGAAGAGATTGATAGTGATAGATCTGATAAAAAAGTGGTGAATTCAAATCACCAATCAAATAATTTAAAAGAGGTTTTACAAGTTAATCCAATATCTAAAACCAGTTTTATTGACAAAATCATGCGACTTAATTATTCAGAAGAATCTACTAACAGTAACTTTAAGAAAAGAAATCGTACAATTTCCAGCAATATTTCTGATATGACGCCAGAAAATTATAGTAAAAATGAGGTTATGGAGTCTACATCTAAAGAATCTGTAATGGAAATATTGGAATTTGGTAATTGCATCAAAAATAATGCTATAGTTTCAAATACAAACATATTAAGTAAACGCGACAGTGATCACAAAACCTTTCGAAATGACAAAATACGTAGTTCTTTTTCAAATAAAGACTTTAGTAAAGACCAAAAAGCTCAGTATTCAATGGAGACTAATTATAATGAGGTTGCCAATCCTTCGGACGGCAAGCGCATGTTAATGACAAGGGAGGAGCGCATACACAGAAAACTAATATTTCAAGATCTATGGGAAGATCATATTCACTTTTTCCAGTGGAAGGAAAATGATTGTGATATTGTTACTACAGAAAATATTCTAAAAAACAAAGGCGGATTGTCGGAGCATCAATCGCGCATTGAAACAGAAAAAGCACATATCACTAATAAAACTACTAACCGCACTCAAAGTTTGTGTTCTTATTTTGAGCAAAGGTTACAAGATGAACCACTCATTGAGGTAGACAGAATGAGTAATAAACATTTTCAAAGTAATGAAAATAACTCAAAAACGTCCATTGTAACTACCAGTGATAATGACTTCAATAAAGAAAAAGTCGAGATTAAAAATAAAACAATTTTAGAAGAAATTGAACACAACGAACATAACATCAAACATTTAAAGAATTCATCAGTAAATATTGAACCCTATTTTCCAGAAAAGTTTGAGAGAAATGATTCCGAATGTTTATGTGTGGATCACGCTTCCGTAAAAATAATCAGTCAAAATGAACGACAGTTCGCAATAGAACATAATAATAGTGATTGTAGTAAAAATCAAACTGGACTTGTTGAGACTGAAAATGAAGAGCCCACAGATATGTTACAATTAGCAGTTGATATTCCAGAAGAAGAGGAAACGCAACATACAAATATATTCGAAGTTATTGATAATGTTTCAGAAAAGTGTTCACAAAATGTTAGTAAAGAACAGTTCCAGTGTTGCAATGATAATGAAAATGAAGATGGCGGTGAACTAAACCCTCTAAAATTGACTTTAGCTGAAGAAAATGTGATTGAAGATATAAATAAGCAAACAGAGAATGTTACTAAAAATGTCTTTATTACACCAGCATTAGTTATAGAAAAATGCAAAAAGTTGATGGGTGATCAATCTGAGTGCAGAGTTGAACTTGAACAGGGTAAAAATTGTGAATGTGAAGATAATGTCAAAAAAGTGATATCGAGAATAGGTATCGAAGATGAAAAATGTGAATCCGATGCAGATTTCGTCTTTGAGTCATGCCATAAATTTACAACCAATACATCTGAATTGGTAATGAAAGATGATAAAAGAGTTAAAAACAACCCAAAAAATTCAATTGTTGAGTCATGTAATAAATCTACATATAATCATTTGAAACTCGGAACGGAAAGTGATAATAATGTTGAGTATCAATCAATAGAAAGAACTGAAATAGTCACTCAATTTGTTGACAACCTATATGGTTTGATTGCTGAGCCTTGCATTACATTTACAAGTAATGATTCTAAACTTAGAATGGAAAGAGAAAACTGTTCTGTATTGAAATTGGTTGAAAACACTGAAATGGTTTCTGAATTTATTAACAGCCCAGATGAATTGATTGTTCAGACTAACGATAAATTCACAACTGATCAATCTAAACATAGAATGGATGGAGAGAACAGTTCTGAAATCAAATTAGTTGAAAATATTGAAAAAATTGACAACCCAGAAGATATGATTGTTAAGTTTTGCGATATATCATCAACTGATCATTTTGAACTCGGAATGGACGGAGACAAAAATGCTGAATATCAATCAATGGAAAGTACTAAAATAGTTAATGATATTATGAAGAACTCAGATGATTCAAATATTGAACCATGCAATAAATCTACAACTGATCAATCTCGAAAAGGGATGAAAGGAGAAAATAGTTCTGAATTGAAATTGATTAAAAAAACTAAAGTAATTTCTGAATTTATTGACAACCCAGAGGACATGATTGTTCAGACTTGCGATAAATTCACAACTGATCAATCTAAACAAAAAATGGATGGAGAAAACAGTTCAGAATTCAAATTAGTTGAAAATAATGAAATAGAAATAGAAGACGATAAAAATGTTGAAAGAACTAAAATAGTTACTGAAACTATAAACAACTCAGATGATTCAAATATTGAACCATGTAATAAATCTACAACTGATCAATCTGGAAAAGGGATGAAAGGAAAAAATAGTTCTGAATCGAAATTGATTAAAAAAACTAAAGTAATTTCTGAATTTATTGACAACCCAGAGGACATGATTGTTCAGACTTGCGATAAATTCACAACTGATCAATCTAAACAAAGAATGGATGGAGAAAACAGTTCTGAATTCAAATTAGTTGAAAATAATGAAATAGAAATAGAAGACGATAAAAATGTTGAAAGAACTAAAATAGTTACTGAAACTATAAACAACTCAGATGATTCAAATCTTGAACCATGCAATAAATCTACAACTGATCAATCTCGAAAAGGGATGAAAGGAGAAAATAGTTCTGAATCGAAATTGATTAAAAATCCTAAAGTAATTTCTGAATTTATTGACAACCCAGAGGACATAATTGTTCAGACTTGCGATAAATTCACAACTGATCAATCTAAACAAAGAATGGATGGAGAAAACAGTTCAGAATTCAAATTAGATGAAAATAATGAAATAGAAATAGAAATAGAAGACGATAAAAATGTTGAAAGAACTAAGATAGTTACTGAAACTATAAAGAACTCAGATGATTCAAATATTGAACCATGCAATAAATCTACAACTGATCAATCTCGAAAAGCGATGAAAGGAGAAAATAGTTCTGAATCGATATTGATTAAAAAAACTAAAGTAATTTCTGAATTTGTTGACAACCCAGAGGACATGATTGTTCAGACTTGCGATAAATTCACAACTGATCAATCTAAACAAAAAATGGATGGAGAAAACAGTTGTGAATTCAATTTAGGCGATATAAATGTTAAATATCAATCGATGGAAAAAATTAAAATAGATACTGAATTTATCAACAACTCAGATTGTTTAATGATTGATTCATCCAATAAATTTACAAGTGATCAGTCTGAGCTAAGAATGGAAGGAGGAAACAGTAATAAATCCGATAGATTTGAAAACATTGACACGGGTGCAGAAACCGTTGATGATTTTTTTGAAAAATCCAAATCCAAATTTGAATCTGCATATGAGCAAAATAAAAATTGTAAGTCAATTGATTGTAGTCATAAAGCTTATGATAATGTTACCAGCAGTACAGTCGTTGAATTTGTGTCAGAAAATGGAAACAATGAAGACCTTGCAGTAGAGAAACCAATGTGTGATGATGTTACGCGCGATTGCAACATTGATGAAGAAAATAAATTTATATACCGTCAAAATTGTGATGATAAAAATGGATGTAACAATGAAATCTATACCGAATATGAAATGTGTATAATGCATGACTCAGAAACTAATAGTGTTGATGTAGATGTACATCTTACGCCATCAACTGAAACTATAAATCAAAATTTATTTGAAAAATCTACTTCTTTAATCACTGATAGTGAACTTTACCTACAAAAGAAATCATTTGATTCTGAACTTGAAATATCAAAAAAAGAAGAAAAGTCTATTGGAAAATCACAAGACCTTCTCGGTTTGCCATCATTGGAAACAGTTCTAACTAAAAAAACCTCTGAGCTATATGAAATGGAAAATGTTAAAGAAATCGATTCAATACAAGTTTCTGAAAATCAGAGTTCATCATATCACACTGCATATTCCATTTCAGGACAAGAAATCGATATTGGTAAAGAAATTAATGGAAAGGACATGAAAATTGATTGTCCATATGTTAATCAAGTTCCTATGCGAAGTTATAGCAAATCATCTAATGAATGTGATATTATTGAAAATAGTATTTATTCAACCGGAACAGTTAACTTTGTAGATAAAACAAAAATCGATAAATGTGAAATGGAAGCAGATAATGAAAATGCTATAGAAAATGACTGCGCTAAAAGTGATGAACAAAGTAACAACAGTGAATGTTCTAATCACACATATAATGTGGATGAAGATAATGATCGTCGCTTATCGTTTTTTCGAGAATATGAGCTTTATTCAACTACTACTGTCAATGATTTGCCTAAAATTGATATGCATATTAATAATTTAGATTTAATTGATGTAGAAAGTGTTAATTCAGAAATTATGAATAATCTTTCAGCTAGGGCTCGTATTACCGACGAAGAGAGAGAAATAATTCATAGTCAACTAAGAAAACATGTTAAAATCAATTCAGATGCACAACAATTGAAATTTACCGTAACTCCTACTGATTGTGATATCGAACATCAAGATATTGAAGAGCCTTTAATATTTAATAATTCAAGTGATAGCCAAGACATGTCAGTTCCTAAAATCATTAATAGTGATGATCTTAATAAAGAAACTCAGTTTTCTTTATTAGAATTGGAAATTCTTAATAAAATAGAAACAAATAATTTAAAGGAAACTGGTGAAATATTTGAAAAAATCGATTCTTCTATTCGTAATAAGTGGGCAACATCTACATTAGCTGAATTAGTGAATACTCAACTAGATATATCTTCAAAATCTTCTTCAAAACTGCAAGATTACTCAAACTCTAGTGAAATTGATTTCACTAAAAAAAATTTTCTTTCATCAACACCATCTCCATCAAAATGTAAGATTTTGTCAAAAGAAGATTTGGGTTTCATAACACTATCAAATTATACAAATAAAAAAGATAATGCTTTAGATGAAAACCCCTCAACATCGACTCCAAGAACAGTAACCACTAATAGAGGCACATATGTACATAGGAATTATCGACGTTCCCGTTCGTTTACAGCAGAACGATCAAGCCCCATAGCAGGAGCGTTTAAAGTAAAAATGAATAAGACCGTTCCTAATATACGAACAATAAAAAATAAACCAATAACAACTGTACATGAAATGTTTGAAAGTAAACGTGTAAAGAATCAGAGAAATTTTGTAATGGAGAATATACGTAATGCTGGCGTACCTCGTTATTTACAAAAATCATGTCTTAGAAAATCAAAATCAAATAACAGTGGGACTACCTTAAAAAAAACATCGAATACAAATGAGGTACCTGTTACATCCGTAAGCACATCAGGCATACCGCAACCATCTATTTTTACTTTTAAGTCAAAGGAAAGTATCAGTGGATCCCCTAAATTTTGGTTTAGCTTGCCTGCTAAAAATTCAGTCCCAAATAAGAAACCCCAAAGATTGAGCAACAAAAAGGTTTCAAGAATTAGAAAAGCTCAAGACCCATTTGAATTAAAACCATGCGAATCGCTTACTTGTATACCAACAATAGCATCGAAGCATGCAAGTACAATAAGCAATGCCGTTGACGATGGCACTAATATAAATGAAGTATCACCTTATAAACGTCGCGTTCCTTGTGACGAACAAGCTTCTGCTTCTAAAGCCGGTGTTGTACATAAAAAAATTCGTTTTGATAACAGTTTAGATGAAGATACATCAGAAGTGTATGGAGTTGAACTTGATAAATCACCAATAGCATCGGAAGAGGATGAAAAACAAAATTAATCAAGAGATTACAATAATCCCTACTTAAAATTCGTTTAGAAAGAGGATGGTCTACTATTATAACAAACAGAAACTTTTGAAAGTGTGCCCTAAACTATAGCCGACACAATCCATTACTGATAGTAGTTATTTTTGGATTATTTATTTTGATATAATTTTATAATTAAATATTTTTAATCAATTATATTTTATATTAATAAAATAAAAATTAATTTTAATCAAACTAATTGGTAATGGTTAGCTAAATTTTTTAATTTGACGCTTTTTCAAGTAACCATAAAATATTATATCAAGCTTTTTTTATATAAATAAATCATTCATTAACATTATTAACAATTTATTATTTTGCTTTCAATATCATTACACATAATACTAAAATCAGAATAAAAAGAACGGAATATGTAGTAAGTAAATATCAATTAACTTTTATTTATTAAAGTAAAAAAATATGTAACAAAAAATGTATTTGATACTTTACACTTTACTAGAAATAGAAAGTACTTAATTCTATACAATTTAATGTAATTTTTTTTGTAAAAAAAACTTGCTTTTATATATTTACAATAAAATATTTTTTATTTTATAATAAATGATTAAATTTTATATAAAAAATTAAATACATAAGTTAGTTCGTAAATGATGTTCCATAATAAACTTTTTGTAAAGAGTTTGGGTATTATATATTTAAAAACAACACTTTCATTAGAATTAGCTTTAAATATTTTTTTATTAATAACAATTTAGTTTTACTTATTATGTACTTATTTAATGTATTTCATATTAATGAGATTTACTGTAATTTATATGTGCATATAGTTTGTGTACGTCTACCTGTTATATGGTTTATGTGTGGGCTAAAGGATCATTTCAAATAATATATCTTCGTCTTCATACTCAGTGTTCCATGTCGTGTCAGTACCTTGTTTGCATAAATTTCTCAACCATAAATGAAAAACCATTTCTTTCATTTCCAGCTTATAAATATTATACATATAAGAAATCAATGAATCAGGGTTTAGTAAAATATAATATTTCAAAAAAGTACGATGATCATGGCTTTAATGCTAGAAAGTATGCTTTCCTTTATGAAAAACCTTTACTGAGTAATATATCAATGCAGACAACCATAGATATATATATGATACACAAAATTGAAATTTTTCCACATTATACATATCCTGTATCAAATTATAGTAATCCTGTCGGCAATACAAAAGATGGGAATATTGCAAACTCAACAGAAGGTATTTTTCAAAATCACTTAGATACAAAAGCATCCTCAGTACTATCTGAATCAATTGGATCAACTTTACCAGTCTCCGTTTCTGCTATAAGTTCACCACCACTTTTACCAACTTCACCACCTTACCGTACTGTTTCACATTACGGTTTTAACTATCCATTAACTTATTTGCCATCCATAACTATGCATCCTGCACATTTACTTACTGCAGTCGAGTTGCAACGTCAAAAGATAATTGCGTTTATCAACTCTACTGCAAAAAGTTTAGCTCATCATCATCTACATGAAGGTAAAAAATTGGTCAACGTCAAAAATAGATATTCAGAAACAATTGCTACACCACTTACCCTTAAAACAATTGAAAACAGAACAGAAACAGAAACAGAAATACTGCCAAATTTAGGTGCAAAATGTCTTACGAGCCCGACAAACTTGCAAACTTCTCCGAAAAGAGAAGATAATAGTGATTCTTTTATTTCCGTCAAGGAGATTAAATTGGAGTCAAGAAAACGTCGTCGTAATGTTATTAAAAAGGTTAAATCAGTAACTGCTACTATAAATCTTTGTAATAATTCAACAGATGAACATGAACAAGATTTCGACCGTGAACAGGATATGTTATCAGAGCAATTCTCATCGCTGTATTCATTTGCTGGTTCCTATCCCACAATATCTAATGATCACCATTCTGGAAATGAACATGTTAATGACCATGAACATGAACAATTTGATGATTCTTGTGACAACTCCTCATTATTTGCCTTACCTTTGTGTGGACGTCAACATCAAAGTACGGATAATCTATATCGCTCATTTGTTTTACATAATTTTCTACCTATTAATCGTACACGCTCATATGAACAGGATTTAATGCATCATAGACCAGAAGCAGAGCAAACTCTTAATCATGATGCATTAAAAGCAGGCACTAATAATGGCTTGCAATCAACCACCAACGATGAAGTAACAAGTTTAAAATTCAATTCACTTAAAAGACGTCCTCAGCGGTTTACTTCCACTTCAGAAACAGTGAGTGGTATTTGTAGTTCTGACGCAGCAGATAATAGTACAGCTACAACAATCAACTCTATAGAAATACATGTAAATGTAACTATAAAAAACGTCAATAGTTTTAAAAATATAAAAAGGCACGAAGACGAAGTTAAAAACAAATTAAAAAAAATTATCAATGAAGAGATTGCATTGCTATCAGAAAAGCTAGCCACACAGAGTGAGGAGCAAACCAATAACATACTCTCCCATATAGCTACAGAATTGGAAGAAGAGGAAATAGATATAGCTAATACGAGTATAAGTTCCTATGACGTTAATAACGTGAACCACCAATACGAGCACACACAGGCTCTTTACAATAATATAGCGAATTCTTCTAAAGTGGCGAAATCGTCATCTGTACCATCGTTAGCTACAACTGTTACCTTGCCATTTACATTTGTGAGACCTCTAAGACGTTATAATAATACAATACAATTACTTGAGCGGGAATTGGAAAATCTATTGAATGGTATAATAAGAGCAAATGAACTGCATAATCATGCCTTTATCAGTGACTGTAAAACCAAAATCTCTCAAATGTCAAAAGATATAAGGCGAGCAACATTGGAATTTAATTAGTTCGTCTCTACAAATATTAAGTAGGTTAAGTTTTGTAAATAGTATTACATTTTTCCCCCTATTAATTATTATTCTACAATAAAAACAATTGAAGTAATTTATTTTATAGAAAACCTCTCCCATCTATCATTGAAAGTAAAATTTATTTATTTTTTTTGAATTAAGATTAAATTTTTTTTAAGGTTCAACGTTTGAGACGTTTTACTATATTTCATTTTTATTTTGTTTTGTTTTTGGTGAATTTTTTTTTTCGATTTTTCTATAAGTTTGTTTTATTGAATTTTATTATTTTTATTTTATAATAAATATATTATTATATTAAAATCATTTTGATGTGTTTTTGTAATTTTTGCGATATCTTATGTGATATTTTATATCACAAGAGTATATATCACATCGTAGTCAAAAAATTATATTAGGTCTTCCGCTCTTCATTGTTCTAGAAGATTTTTTAAAAATATATTTGACATTTTTCCTTGTCAGCAAAAATTTGTTCATTCAAATATGGTATTGTATCAACAGAAAAGGTTTATTTGTTCTAATTAATAATAAAGATTTTGGTTTAGAAATAGTGTCTGTCTATCCATTCAATAGGAGGGAGGAGTATACTTTAAAAGAGTTTTTTTACTACAAATCTATCATATTACAGATAGAACTCAAATTTAATTATTTAGAATTATTAGAGACATAAATACGATTTGATATAGACTCACAGCTTTAGTATAATGTATTATACTGAGTTATTTGTATACAATATATAATATGATAGTACTAAGTTGTATTATGGAACATTTTTTAACAATTTAATTAATTGTCACTATTTAATTAGTGACAATAATGTAAATTACTTTTAAATAAAAAATTTATGATATATTATATCCAAACTAATAAAATTTAAGTAGTTGATATAAGAATGTATATAAATATATCTGAAATAAATGCGCATTTAATGTTAAGAGGACTGACTTGAAATTGCACAAAAACTGCACATTTTGGAATGTTGAAATAATTAAAAGTAATTAACTTTTAATAACAAAAATTTTGAAAGCCAGGAAAACGTAAGTATATATGTTGTTTTTATTGCATGATTAATATTTTTTAATTTTAAAATAGTTAGAAACGTAGAAGATATTTTTTCAACGTATTTTTTTTGGTAAAAGTAGATATCTTAAGATCTTAATCTTGTTATTATTAGTAGAAGATATTTGGTCACAATAAATATTTTTGTATGTACATACAGATAAAAAAAATAGTACTTATACTTCTTATAATTATATTTGTATTAATAAAATATATAGCTAATAACCAACCTTTTAACAAAACTCAAATTAGCAGCATGTTTAACGGTTTCGGAAACGGTTTTTTTTCTTCTTAATATACTATCATATACAATATATTATATCTATGAAAAAAATGTACATTGCTTATATATATGTTTTCGTGACTAACAAGGGAAATATCACATACAATAAATAACTGAACAAAAGTTTCAAATATTCACAAATTTTTCAATCTTAATTTTTATTTCATTCATTTCAATTTAATTTCGTTTCATTTTACTTCGAATTTCGTTTTCGTTTTCGTGATTGTGATTTTCATCAAATATGTGTTTATTTTATGTTCTAATCAAATATGTGTGAATAACGATTCTAAATATTTGATATCAATATATTAATACGTTTTTTTGATACATTATTACAGGTGAGAATGTACAGAATGGCGATCACTCAGAGGCTCACCTGAGCACATTTTCACAAAGCAGCAAAGAGGTAAGTTTTAAATTTGTATTTCATAGTTACACCTTCATCTCTACCAACTTCTGTTACTATTCATTGAAAATGGTGATTGGAATTTATTCAATAAATATTGATAAACGCCTTCCGCATATGGATATTTACGAAAATAGTTAATTATTTATGTGTTATTATCTAATTAACACAATAGTTTGACAAATGGAACAGCTTTCTATTAGACTTGTTTTCCAATTCAAAAGGTTTAATATATTTTTTGTACTTTTGTGGTATTAGATTAGATTAGATTTTAAAACGGGTTGGGATTATTGTTACATACTGACTTTAGTTCTATAGACGAGTAGCAGTTAAGAACGCCATTATGTCCTTTGGAGAGATGTTACATAATTCCGTTATAAGTGAATACGCAGTGGATAAGTATCGAAGTCTGAATCTGGCGAGAGACTATCACAGTGACACAAAATATGTTCTGCTATTTCCTCTTCTTCGCTAAAATGTCTGCAGCCATCATCTCTAGTAATACTTAGGTTTGATAGATATTTTTTAACTCCGCAATGCCTAGTGAGATACCCTGTGACAAGTAAGATGCCACTACTGTTCAGCATAAGTAGCTCTATAGTTTTGGCTTTTGATCGATACGGCATAGATTCGTAGTATAATATTATGTGTAAGGATTTTACAGAGAATTTATAATTTGTAAAACGTGGCTGGCTACTGACGTTATTTATTTACGTTCTCCCTGCATTGTTAGTGCAGTGGCATTATATCTTAATCTTAACATGATGACACTCGTTTTCGTCTTATAAATTCCTTAATAACTATTACAAGCAGCCAATTTTATTTCGGTTAAGTTTGGATAATTATGTTATAATGCTTATAAAATTCTTCTTTGTTTCATGAAATGCGAGTTAGTGCCTAAAACTCTTTTAAACACTAGTGTCTCTGATCATATGGGTAACCCACTGTAACATTGAATTATCTTTTTGACGGAAAATATATTGCATTTGATTTAAGACAGCGAAATTTTGAATTTGAATTCACAGACTTTTTGTTTGTGAATTCATAGCAACAATCACCAAACAGACAAAGCGTTTTATTTTGCTTCGCTTAAAAATAGGACTCAGGCTAGCAACTTATGTTTTAATTAATATAATAGCTATTATTTTTGAGTTTTTCGTTTTCAAGGCAAGAATAATAATTATTTTTGGAGTTTAAAATAAAAAGTAAAATATACTAGCAAGTTAGTTAATTAACTTAATTACACAATTAAGTTAGTTAACAGATAAACGTTTATTTTACATAATATATATTGTTCCAGATTCAGAACGGACGCAGAGTATCGTACTTAATAAATTTCACATCTATTTTGTTTCATAACTATTTAATACTAATATCTTACATTCATCAAATTTTCATTTCACTTTACATTCAAGTTTTGTGTTTTACTAACCAAATACAAACGATATTCTCACTGCAAATTTCTATTACGGTTCCAGGATATTTCAACGGAGGGGTCTCCCAAGAAAGACAAGAAGAAAAAGAAAGGTCTCCGAACACCATCGTTCTTAAAGAAGAAGAAGGAGAAAAAGAAGGCCGAAGCCTAAATTAAATGCTAATTTATAAAAATAGATGACGACTAAAATGAAAAAAAATGCAAAAAGGAGAACCACACGAAGTTGATGAAAAAAGTTAGATTCAACAATATTTATACGAAAAGATAAATAATAAAATTAAGTGCAGCAACAACAACAGAAAAAAATATATGGCAGATTACATAAAGCAGCTTAAATTTAATTTCTAAAAACGATTATTTAATAAATATTATTAAAAAATTTTAAAACAATTATAAAAATTAGATATAGTTAAAAGAAAAAAGTGCAAACAAGTTTGTTTTTTAAGTTAAAACAAAGCAAAAGAGGGAAAGAAAACGACGTACATTAAAAAGTCGAAGATGCGGCGAAAAACGAAAATGCAACAGAAACGGAAACGGAAATAAATGCAAATAATCTGATATTAAGCAACATATTTTATATAGAAAAAAAACTAAATCATAAAAAATTTGTAATATTTTCTTAACATTTTAAGCAAAACTCAAATGTAATTCAATTTTGTAATATGCCGTTTAATTTAATTTTAATTTATTTTTGTCATTTATGTGCTATCGTCAAAACATAATTATTTATACATTATATACACAATATGTAAGAGAAAAATTTATATATATATGATATATACTCGTATATGTCAAGAGAAATAGAAGAAATCGCAACAAATTAAGCTATATTTTTGTCAATATAAAAAATGATTAAATAGAAATAATGGAAATATAATAGTTACATAAGAGTAGAATGTATCTCAGCAGTCAAGTATGGTTGCTAACTTTTTGTCTTCGTCAGCGAGGTGAGGTGCACAATTACGAAATTTCATTTTTAATAACGACTAAAAGAATTATGAATATAGAAGTATAATTTCTTAATTTGAAAAATTCTTGCTGTATAACAGCATAGTTTTATTTCTGATTTTTTTTCTTTTTAAATATATTTTATAGTAAATTATATATAATCAATTTAGTTTTGAAGCTATTTATTGTGCATCTTCTTAAACAAACTGGTTTAAATTAATTATATGACAAACTGCCATTGAGATTGTGTTTAGTGGAAAGTTGCAAGTATATTTATATAATTTATGATATATTTTTTTAAATAAATAAATAAATATATACATACATATATATAATTGTTTAACATTTTATACAATTTGAAAGAACAAAAAAATGTGAGTAGTAAAATTTGTTGTTCTTCTATAAAGAGGAACAAACTAAACAGCAGCTGATGTAAAATAAAACATACCGCTAAATCAAACACCCTACATACATATAAGCTACTTATATACTCAGCAATAAAAAAAATAATACATAGTTAAAAGATCAAATAAGTTTTATGTACATTCATTTATGTTTCTGTGAAATTATTATATAAATTTATTTATATAATATACAAAAAACAAAAAATAATAGAATAAGTAATGTATGAAATTATTGATGAAGAAAATTAGATTTTTCAGAATTTACCTTATCTTAAAAACTGTAACCATTTTTTGATACATTACAAAAAAAAATATGAAATATGTTAAAATATTTAAAATAAACATATGAATGAAATTGCACATATATATAAGAAATCACATCAATATTGGATAATAATATATCTTATAATATATGCAATAATATAGTTATGACAACAAAAAAAAAATTGATACAAAAATGTTTTTAATATTAGTCTTTAGTAATTTTTTTTATGAAATGACAAAATTCAAAATAAAATCCATTTGAATTTATTTTAGATTACTTTAATAAGTTGCGCTTTAATACATAATTGCCATATAAAAAATTAAAACAGACTTGGTTTTTCTTATCAATTTATAAAAAGAAATTTAATTAAGATATTAAATAAAAAGCAATAAAATTTATAAAAATAATATCCTTCGCTTTAATCACCAACAAAAAAATATATAAAACATGATGTTCAGGATTACCGAATGAGGTTGTAGCAAATAAAGTTAAGTCAATGCTTCAAAATTGAAGTATTTGAAACAATCTCTATAAAAATCACGTGCCACCAGTACATATTTATATACTTGATCGAAAATATGACTTATTAAAAGATCTATCAAATTTTATTTTCAATATAAATATAATTATATAGACATTTCTTTAGATATTCTTAGTTGCATATTAAACTTTCGGTATGTTTTTTTTTTGGAATAAATATTTGAAAATAATGAGCATTTAAGTCAAGATTAGTGCGCCAAAAAGTACTCGAATATTATTATGCTCAGGCAACTCGAATATACTCAAATTCAAAAATTTGGATTAAAAGTTACCAGCAGCTCTCAGATCATCGAATTACGTGAAGATTTCCCCTATGTTTTATTTTATATTCTCTTTTGTTTCGGCAAATACTTAAACACTATTTGATAATTAAACGATTTTGAGTTGCCTCGTTCTATTCGTGCAAAATGCTGGCGCGCAAGAGTACTCAAATATTAAAATGCTCAAAATTTCAAACATCTCCATTAAAATTTGAAGCTCTAGTTCTATACGTATAACACTTTTTGCTGTTAAAATTTCAGTATCCTTACACAAATTTGTATAAACGATATTAAATAGTAGTTTTCTATTATTTCAATATCTTTAATAAAAATATATAAAAACATCAAATTATTACTTTTATAATTAAAAAAAAGTGCATCTAACAAAACGGTCAAAAGTGTTTCCTTTGCAGTTGTATACCACTTGATCATAAACATGTAATTCAATATACGATATATTAAAATTAAAATTATGCGCAGAAATTTACAAATATTAATAAAATATATAAATATTCGATTAAGAATTTAAATATTATCTACTATAAATTTCATACAACGAATATTTTGTTTTTAAACTAAAGACATGACTTTAAGATATAAAAATCATATCTTATTTTTAAGTTATGGGCATTGAGACAAATTATCTATCAAAAATCTGTTTAATTATATCTTTAAATCAAATAATATAAATTACAAATTACAAATATTTAAATATGTAAACATACATAAATATATATCTGGTAATGATAAGACAAGTCTAAATCAAGTCCGAAATTTTTGGGTTTTGTCATTTTTAAGGTTATACTTTCGAATACATCACATGAACACCAAAAAACCAAACAATCACCCCACCTTTTTTCACTAAAATTCACTAAATAAATATTAATATATTACATACATAAAATTAAAAACTACAATCAAATTGCAAACATACCTAGAACATTCTGGCTACTAACAATTTCATTCAAATTTTATAAAGCAAAGAAAAAATTATAGATAACTGCCATAGCATGTAAAAATCTTAAGCAAACATATTTTTCTCAATATAAATAAAAGCTTACAACAATAAAATTTGACATTTTTATGATAATATTGTTTTATTTCTTATATACATTATCTTTAGTCCATTGTTATAGACGTATATATATTAGTCCGTTGTTATAGACGTTATATATATATAAATAATGGATTAGTACACTTGTAGCAACAATTCCGGTTGACATAGCTACCCTGATATTAAGTATGTCCATTACAGACGCTTTACCATACTCGGTGATTGATACAGAATATGAAATATTTAATAAAATTACTTATTTTATTCTATCAACTGTAATAGTCAGCAGTAGCAGTGCGTTTACACTAATGCCTTTAGCAATTAACAAGTACTTAATAAGTGAAGTTGCAAGTATTTATTTCAATGTTGCTGGTAAATGCCTAATAACATATTTAGAGCATTTGTCGCCAATAACGCAATTTCGGAACTCATAAATTTTTCAAATTATTTTCTCCCCGAAAAGTCCCTGAATCTTTAATAGGGCAAGTACATCCGATTCATCATCAGAGAGACAACAGATTCGAAATTTCTTATTAAGCTGGGCGCTTTAAAGTTGCGTGCTTTTAAATTTTTAGTTAGGTTTTGAATATAATAACGACTCGAAAGACCAGACCTCTTCACAATTGCATTTAACATATTAAAGTATCAAATTTATGTTTAATATTTTGTGTGTCAAAATCTATAAAATGTCAAAAGTGTTAACACCTACAGGAAAAGTTATAACTTCGTTTGAACTATTATAATTAACTTATTTTCAGGTTTATCTACATAAGTGAGTAGGGTTTAGTTAAATTTGCCTTAAAATCGGTAAGATAAGCTGAAATCTAAGTATTCTATTATATCATGATCGAGTTCTTGAAATACATAAACAGAGTCGTACAAAATAAATTTCTTTGTTTAGTTTATGACCCAATATCACTATACTTATTTTTAAGTTGTTTTTTTTTTAAATCCTTAATAAAAATTTATTGTAATTGTAATAAATTAACTATAAAGGCGATAATAATATATGATAGATAAATTAAAAAACTAAATATGTATGCCTGCAAATCAACTTTGAAACCGTATTTATAAATTTTCAAAGCTAACAACTTGTAAACTCGCATCGGCATCGGCTTTGGTGTTTATTTTACTACATATATGTGAGTGTAATCATATTTAACCGTTTTGATAAATTTATTTCTATATTTTATTCTAGAATGTAAAGATAAGAGTACTAAAATAGCAACTTTAAACGGCAGAACTAAGCTTTTATACAATATATGTATTATGAACATACCCTGTATATAAGTACGCAATAATGCTACACTTACCGTTTAATTAGTTGCTTTTAATAGCAACCCTGTTGGTTGGCACCTATTCATCATTTGTATATATGTGAATGCGCATCAGCTGTTGAGTTTAGTATTCAGTAAGATTTTTGTATTGTGTGTGTCGGTGCGGTCGTGAGCAACAGTCCGGACAAGATAAAAAATAAACAAATTCAGAAGCGGTGACGGTGTCATAGTCTGACGCAGAAAGAAAAGAACAAGTGAATTGTTTTAGTTAAATAAAAAATAAAAGTTATTTTTGAAACTATTTTGATACAGTTTTTCTAAATACAAAAAACAAAAATGTCGATTGTTACCGACCAAGAGTGGGAGGAGTACAAGGTACATATATAGTTCACGTACACAACATTTTCTTTGTTTAAAATTCATATAATATTTGTGCCTTTGTTTATGCAAATACGTAATAATTACGAAAAATTTTATATATACACATATATAGCAACGCTAAATAAAAATAAATATTTTCATACATTTTAGAAAACATACGAAAAAGTTTACGAAAACACCCAAGAAGACAAAATGCGTCGGGAATTGTATTCGAGATCCAAGGCAAAAATAGAGGATCACAATAAAAAATATATGAACGGTGAAGTTACCTGGAAAATGGCTATAAACCATTTGGCAGATCTAAAGGAAGAAGAATATGCCTCACGCTGTGGCAAGCGAGCGCCACCAAAATAAACAACGTACTTAATTATATACATATATATAAATATTATTAAACGACCGACCATTCTGTATGTGATTGCCTATAATATTTCAAATATTTTGTATTACGTAATGAAACTTCAAAATTTATCATTTTTCTTGACAAAATATCACAACTACAATGACAACTTTTAATGCATTTTGAACTTAAATTTTATAAAAGACTATTTTGTATTCATTGTACTTTTTTTACGGTAAAATCTCAATAAATATTTTAATATAAAATAAAGCTACATATTTCTTTGTTGTATGCGGTGTTCTAGTCAATTTTCTCTTATGCCCATTCCAGATTTTTCTGCATTATCTGAAGATGAACTGACCAAAACCAGAAGTTTCACTTCTATTGAAAAGGAAAAAAAAAAAACATTTACTGCATGTGTACTGTAATAATATTTATGCATTGAAAACATATTTTCAATACATATGATTTTCATTATACATAAAACATTATATTTGTTGACGCGGTAAAAATTTCTTGGAAAAAGAGTAAAAATTACACACTGTTTATAACTTTTGATCAATTCTTTTTATTGAGTCTGAAGTCTAGACAAATAAAAATGCTTATAATGTAAACATAGCCATAGCCTTCGGTATAGATAACAATACTATAGTAAACATGGTTTAAGAATGTTTAAGCTTAGGTAATAATTACTTCATCGCGGGTCAATTCCAGAACAGGAACAATTTAAAGCAGAATCCATTTATTTTTAATGTACTCGATATTTATTATTTATCTAGTTTTTGGCCATGTGAATCTTTTTAAATGTTACCAACCAACGCCCTAACTTTATCAATTATCAATAATTATATATTCATAGTAATTTATATAAAATAAACATTTTCTTATATTTTTTAATTATTTAATCTAAATGAAATTATGTCTCGAATGAACTGCTTTTATATGTAAACAGATGACTGATCCGTTCCGTCGTTTTTATGAGTCATTTGGTAAATTTTTACTACAACAATATAAACGAATTGGCAACATATAAATGAGAGAGATTTAATATGTGAAATAAAAATTTAATTACTACAATGGAAATTATTACTAAACAGTGCTAATGAAATAGTAACGAAAACTGGAACTTGATATAAAGCCAGGTACATAGATCGGTTAAAGTTAATACTTTCTAATATATCTACATTTCATTTTTCATCTAAATAATGCAATAATTTTAAGAATAATTAAAATTATTTACAATAATATTATTTAATTTAATATACACAAATATTTCCGCATGAACTTCGTTCAACCCAACATCGAAAAATTACTTTAAAATTTTTTTCAAATCAGTATTTTTAAAGAATTATACTCGTTATAATTTAAATGAATAGTGTATATTCGGCTAAATATAGGAATAGGAATGAACGGGGTTCTAGCTCCCAACGGAGTGGAGCACTGCGACCATGATTGATCTTTTGTGCTGCAACAGGCCCTAACCAAACAGAAGATATTCCGCCTTCCGAATGAAGGCCAGAATGTCGGCCATTGAGGACCTTCTAATGTCAGAAGACCTCTTCCTGGCCGAGATCAAGGCTGGGCAGTCACATAGAATGTGACTGGAAGTCTCGTTTTCTTCTAAACAGAGTCGACAATCTAACTCTTCGCACAGACCCATTGTGTTAAGGTGATAACGCAGTCTATGGTGACCTGTTAAATATCCCACCAGCAACCTCAACTCCGTTCTGCTGAAGAAGGATACCTTACCATAACTGTAGGGGTGAACCAGCTCTTTAACCTGACTTTTTTCGCCTGAAAACCATTTCTCGACAAAATAAAAGAAAATTAAAATCCTTTTTTTTTAGTTCTTATATTTGATTTTTTTTACATATAGACCAAACATTATTTTAGTAATAGATTTTCACTTTAACTTATCATCTAAAATATGTGGTTAAGTCTACTGAGTTATTTATTCACATAAATAATTTCAGCTTTTGAAATAAATATAGATGTATTGAAAAACATTCTCATATTTCTCATACTATACATATCAACGGTCTTCACCTCACTCGAAACCAAAGTACATGAGGATAAGATTCGCTACAGTCAGGTGGTTCAAATACAAAATCGCTACAATATCAGTGCTGACAGGTCATTATGTATTGGGGAAAGCATGCAATAAGACGATCTACGTTTTTAACGACTTTTGTCGCGGTTGTGACTTTGTGAATAAAAGGAAGAAACTGTATTTCACTACATATGTCATTATCGATTATTAAATTAGAGAAGATTCTAAATGATTTAGGAAATTATACTTACTGAGCTAACAGGGTTGTGACCTTTTAAAATTCGGGAAATAGCCAAGTTTATAGACTTTTCAGTTATGTCCTCTTTCACTTAAATAGTCATGCCTTCTCACAGGGATGCTTTTCATGTCCTACTAGGCTAATCTAGCCTCCTTTAAATTTAATATATCTATTCAATTGAATGAATTAATATTTATTAACCAGACTATAAAAAGTATTGTTACAGCGTTTATATAATAACATTTTTTGCTCAAATTATATTTCTTACCGACCGTTCGTTGAGTTGTTTTACTTGCTGAAGTAACTGCTGGTTGTGGTCAGCAAATTTATTTTTCTATAATCCTTAGTAAACAAGGTCTTAAAAAGAAATTTTCATTTTCCGTAATATTTTTTTTAAAACTCATATACTGGTTCTCATAATCTGGCTCTTTTTTTAATTATACCATTGCCATGCTTAATTTAATAATTAAACTTTATAGTATGATATACTAGATCTTTTAAGTTTAAAATAAATTTAGCGCTGGCCTGTTGTTATTCTTTTGCAACCGCAACTCTCCTATACTTAATCCAATGTTAATTAATACAATGTTATTTTCTTCAATATCTATATAGCAAGTATAATCGTTAATCCTTCGCATCGATCAAATTTATTGGGCAGACTTGCCGGCAACAAGTCTTTTGACTTTTTCTTTCATAACTCTTTTCAAGCATCTTGCATTTAAAATTACTTACGCAATTTTGGTAAAAGATATTCCAGATGTAATAACCTTCTTACTAACTTTCTTGAGGTTCCAAGAACGGTCGGGTCTACGTCCCGGACCAAATGCTGTTCACCACCCTCAAAGGGGTTTTACAAGCAGTCCCAGTGGGTTACAATAACAGGTATTAGCTTAAACCACTGAAAAGAATAAAAAAGTATCAGCTAACAGCACCCAAAAAATAAATGATCATGTAATGATGGTAATATTGTAAAAGTTCGTTCGTTCGCAAGCGTTCGTTTTGGTGTGGATGCACTTTAACAGCACCAAGAAGCAGCACAATGAAGCAAGTAAAAATGTCAGTTAACTTTATAGTAATAATTAAACAGATTGGAAGTTATTACGTTACATATGACAGCAAACATGCGTAACTGATCGATGGGAACTCAAAATATTTTAATCAATCTGGCTGTTTATGTCTACACATACAAGCATGCGAAATTTATTCAAATTGATTTGTAAAACATGCTTGCGAGTGTAGACATAAATAACCTAATTGAGAGTGATAGAAATCAGCTGCAAAATTTAAACAAACGTAGAACACATGCATTGGAGTGATAGAAATCACTCTCAATAATCAAAATATTTTGATTTTCAATCAATCAAAATTGATTGAGAATATTTTGGCTGATGCTGTTTATGTCTACACATAAACTTTATGTCTATTCTTTCATATCGCGTGATATAATGGACTGTAATGATTTCGACTAGTGTAGTGTTTTTTATTTGATGATTTTCAGCACTGTTTTTTTTTGAATTTATAACATGCGAAATAAAGTGCGCCCTGTGTAATAACAGCCGCATATATTTTGACATTTGGATGTTCTCAGTTATATTTTTGTGCAGTAGTTGTGTGCGAGCAGCCGAGAATTCGAAGAGACGTTAGAAATACAATATTTATTTTTATGTTATACAAAATTTTATAGAACGTGAAATTTTTTAAATAATCTCGCATTAATAATATTAAGTATATAAATCATTTTTACAACACGTGCATAATGGCGAGTCTCATGCGAGTGCCATCGATTTTGGCCAAAAATGCGACAGCAATGGTATGTGTGTTTTTATTTTGGTATTATAAGTTGGTTATACAATCGTTGAAAGCAGGATGTGCAAAATCTTTTAAACATAATAAATTCCTGACACCTGGTATAACCTACTGCATTTGAAACTGTTCCTGAGTAATTTTAAAACCTGCTGTTTGCCGTATTTGCCGCATGTTTTTTTTTATTCATTAAGCTTGCTTTGTGAAGGTGATTTGGCCAAACAGTTATGTAATTCAATTTTATTTGTTAATAGTTTTTTTCGATATTTTCGAATATGGCAGTTTTTGGTGCATTATCTTTAATGTTTTTAATAAAAATATTTATTTTTTTATATAGATGTGAATTATTCTGGCATATCTGCAAAATTTAAACAAACGTAGAACACATGCATTGGATCCATATCCTTGCATATAAAATAGTTTATAAATTTTTTTTCGTTTTTATACATGGGCCTTTACTCATTTGTTTTGAAACGTATTATTTTTTACTTGCTTTAGGTTACCTTTCCATTTTTTCTATTCAATAGGTCATTAACTCGTTTACCTCTGATTGTGATGTTCAGCAAATTTAACTTTTAATATTTTTTTTCTAAATCAGCAATTTGTTTAATATACTCCACTTCCATGAAGCATCCAATATAAACCTGTCTCCCTAATTATACACTTCAAATATAAGTAAAAAATTCACCATTTAGCTTCACAATCTTTGAATTACGTGTCAGCTACGCCGTTGGCGGTAATAAAAAATATATACACAAACACACACTCAGAACACAAGCATGGTTCTTAGTGGTTAGAGCAACGAAGACAGCTGAATTTGGATATATTTTTATATTGTCAACTTAATTGTTTCTACATTTATTTCTATAGCAAATAACTACAAATTTTTACATAAATCATATATAATCAGTATAGAGATTGTTCAGATGAAAATATGAAATGTTCAATCGAAATATATTATATCACAATGTAGATTGTTAAAATGACCCTACGGCCAGGTGAGAGATCGATGAATTGAGGTAAAGTAAATGGAAATTTCATATAGGTTTTTTGCACTGAACTTATGTAAATATTTATTTAATTATTTATTGCACTTATTAATTATTTTTCGTTAAAAGTTTTCAAATTTATTTACTTATTTATTAAGGACGTGTGCGAGTTAGGCTAAGTTGCATTCTAAATGAGGGAAATTCTAAGTTGTACCGATAATGTAGTGATGCATCGATACGTGTTAATAAATGGTTAAATGTGTGCAGTGCAAAAAATCCCAATAACTTCACATTTGGTTTAGCATCAATTTAGCCTAACTCGCACACGTCTTACACATCTTATACAATAGTAATATCTAACTTTTATCTAATTTACCCTACTCGAAATTCTGGTAAATAGCAACATTCGCTGCCATACCGACAATTTACTCGAACTCGCACACGGCCTACGTTTACATTATCGCAATTAACTTGACAAATGTATGCCAATGAAACTCATTTTACAAAATCTCTACAAAAATGCGCATTACGAACTTTTAAAATTGAAGGTGTAAACACATTAAAAGAGTATTTAATTAGAAAAATTATTTAGCAAACCGTTAGTAGAAGCAACGTAAATACGTTAGTAAATAATATTATAGATTGCATAAGTTTTGCTATAAAGCACAGTGATCCATCTTCGTCGGTATAATAAATTTTGATGAAATATCAATTAATATATTATACGCATACTAATTTATTTTTTTTGTAGGGAAGTATGTACATGATAAATCACTACACTATAAAAATAAGGAGCAATGTTACCACATGTATATAAAGTTGGGTTAATAGAAAATTTCAAAGCAATCATATACATATACTATATGTAAATATCCGATTAAGAGATGAGTATTGATTTTTTAATTACTTTGTTGATTTATCAAAGATGTATTAGCTTGGCATATTTTTGATATATGTGTTAATTGTGTTTTGGCAGCATTATGTAATATTGATTGGGTGTGGCGAACGGCAAGTGGACGACGAACTTAACGAGTGGCTCCGAGACGTAGATCCAGGAATGAAAACAAATTTTAAACAAAAATAAATTAAATGCTGCTGTGAATGAAGTTTATGCTACGCTTGTCTAAAAGTTGTTCAAAATTATGAATTTTTGTCGCCATCATTCAAAACATATCATAAACAGAAAAAAATTTATTGGTCTTTGAATTATTTGGCTATTTATTTTTAATCTATATAATAAATATATATAACATAAGTTAAATACAAAGTTTTTAATCAGAATTTAAATACAACCCTGCGTTTCAATTGTAATAAATCCAACATTACGATCGCTTGCAACGATTATAAACGAGATTACGTTTATCACGATTTATTGCAATTAGAGTAAATAGCATTTATTATAATAAAAGCTTCTGTTTATATACTATTAGAATTGTTTTATACATAAACAATATTAGATATTTAAGGTTTTGCTGGAAAAATAACATATTTACATTTCGAAAAATCAATTAAATACTTTCTTTATATCTTTATACTATAAAGATAGCAAATGATTCATAATCGTGAAGATATTTGTTTGTCGCTTAAATATAAAAAATTACTTATCTGATATAATAAAAAAAAACAATAATAGCATTTTTTGCATATTTTAACTAGTAAAGCAAGAAATATTATTAGCTTAGTTATTAACACCCGTTTACATAATGCATATAATTGCTTGTGTTAAATGTTGATGTCTTAATATTTTAAAATTTTTGTTAATATGTCTGAAAATTGAATTATAATTATTGCAATTGTTTCACGAATATACACTTTTTTGTATGTTTTAGAACAAGTGTGAGATCATTAAACATCATTTATAAAAACAAACTTGATAGATTTTAAAGTCGAAATGAAGAAAATGCACTTATTTTATTTTAATAATGGAAAGTTTGCTTTAATATGAAGATTCAGACTGAGATTTAATAAAATATAATTATTTCTACGCACAATTACGATTCACACCAATGTAACTATGTTAAGCGAGTTAAAATATGTTAAAAACATAAAAAAAAAGAAAATCTTCGAACTTTTAACTTCAACTTAATTCAAATTTATTTAAAATAAATAGCATGAAATCTCCGAATATCAATCTACTTTACGAAAAGAGAGGTTTATTTATAGTTTCCTGATTTCATAAAGTATTTAACTTAAAATATTTTTAAAAAAAAAATTATATAAAACTTCATCTAAAGTGAAATATCGGCAATTTAGTCTCAGCAGAGTCAGCTTAAGATAGAATTTCTATAGTTTTATATGTACTATAGACACTTTAAAAACATGCGACTACATATTTGACTTACGCAAGTATGAGTTTTATTATCTACAATTTATATTTTAATATAAAATTGTTTTTACGTGACTAAAACAATTAACATTTTAAACGAAATTATGTAAAAATAATATTTAAATTTCTATTATTTAGGTTCGTTCTGCTTCATTAGTACCACAACGTGACTTGCATATCACACAGGATAAAAGAAATGCCACTACGAAATCCAATGCAATCTCAAAAGAATATCCAATTGTTGACCATTCTTACGATGCTGTTGTGGTTGGAGCTGGAGGTGCTGGTTTACGTGCTGCTTTCGGTCTAGTGGCTGAAGGTTTTAAAACTGCTGTCATCACAAAACTATTTCCCACCCGATCACACACAATAGCTGCACAAGGCGGCATTAATGCTGCATTAGGAAATATGGAAGAGGACGACTGGAAATGGCATATGTATGATACGGTAAAAGGCTCAGATTGGTTGGGTGATCAGGATGCCATACATTATATGACTCGAGAAGCACCAAAAGCTGTAATTGAACTGGAAAACTATGGTATGCCATTCTCACGTACACCTGAAGGCAAAATCTACCAACGCGCCTTTGGTGGACAAAGTTTGAAATTTGGCAAAGGTGGCCAAGCACATAGATGTTGCGCTGTCGCTGATAGGTGTGTATTTCTGACTTAAGCGAATGCGTGTAATTCTTTCAAAGGTGTTTTGACTTTTTACAGAACAGGTCACTCACTGCTGCATACATTATATGGTCAATCATTGAGTTATGATTGTAATTATTTTGTTGAATATTTTGCTTTGGACTTGTTAATGGAAGATGGCGAATGTCGAGGTGTTATAGCACTAGATTTAGAAGATGGTAGTTTGCATCGTTTCCGTGCCCGTAACACAGTGATGGCTACTGGCGGTTATGGCCGAACATTCTTTTCCTGCACATCTGCACACACTTGCACTGGCGATGGTACTGCAATGGTTGCGCGTCAAGGCTTACCTTCACAAGATTTGGAGTTCGTACAGTTCCATCCGACTGGTATTTATGGTGCTGGCTGCCTTATTACCGAAGGCTGTCGTGGTGAAGGTGGTTATCTTGTTAACGCCAATGGTGAACGTTTCATGGAACGTTATGCGCCTGTAGCCAAAGATCTCGCATCACGTGATGTAGTATCACGATCTATGACTATTGAAATTATGGAGGGACGCGGTGTGGGCCCTGAAAAAGATCATGTTTACCTGCAATTACATCACTTACCACCAGAGCAATTGGCCCAACGTTTACCTGGTATCTCGGAGACTGCTATGATATTTGCTGGCGTGGATGTGACTCGCGAACCCATACCAGTATTACCAACTGTGCATTATAATATGGGTGGTATTCCAACGAATTACAAAGGACAGGTATTAACTATTGATGAGAAAGGTAATGATGTCATTGTGCCAGGTTTATACGCCGCAGGAGAAGCTGCTTGTTCTTCTGTACATGGAGCTAATCGTTTAGGTGCTAATTCATTACTTGATTTAGTTGTGTTTGGACGTGCTTGTGCTAAAACAATTGCTGAAGAAAACAAACCTGGTGCAACACCACCCTCACTAAAGGATGTATGTTGATCTAATAAATTCAAAACAAAACCAATTTTAATAACTTAATCTTTATAATATAGAATGCTGGTGAAATGTCAGTAGACAATTTGGACAGATTACGTCATGCAAATGGTAAAGTAACCACAGCTGATTTGCGTTTGAAAATGCAGAGAACTATGCAGGGTCATGCTGCTGTATTCCGTGATGGCCCAGTTCTACAAGAAGGTTGCAAGAAAATGGAAGGAATATATAAAGAGTTCCAAGATGTCAAAGTTATTGACAAGTATGTTTTTTATTTATGATACGTATATGAGTATTTTTAAACGCACCCACACACTTTTTTATTTTTAGATCTCTTATTTGGAATTCTGATTTAGTAGAAACTTTGGAATTACAAAACTTGTTGGCAAATGCGAAAATGACAATAGTTGCAGCTGAAAATCGCAAGGAATCACGCGGAGCACATGCCCGAGAAGACTTCAAGACACGTATTGATGAATATGTTAGTTACTAATAGATATACTGTAGACACATATTAATATTCTCACATATTTATTTATTTTTTTATAACAGGATTATAGCAAACCAGTGGATGGTCAACAAAAGAAACCATTCGAACAACATTGGCGTAAACACACACTTACATGGGTTTGTGGTACAGAAGGCAATGTTGATATTAAATTCAGAAATGTTATCGATAAAACCTTGGATGAAACTGTAACAACAGTACCACCAGCTATACGCTCCTATTAAAACAATGGCTATTGTAGTAAAGAAGTTTCTTGCACTATTTTGTATAAATGGGCCTATATACTTTTTAAACAGATTTCACAACGATATAGATGCTTGATCCAAGTGTCCATTATCAAAACAACCGAAATTGTTATAAATATTTTTTAACTACAGATTTTTATCCAGGATATGAAGTCTACCTTTTGTAACTAAACTACTTAATATTTATTTTAGATTTAAATCTTTTCAATTGTAAAAATTTAATGTGCTCTGCTATACCTCACCATATATTTTTATTTTATATTTAAAAAATATGCTCAAGTTTAAATTCCAAAATTAAAATTCAACTCCAGGAAATTGTAATCAGTGAAATATTCTATAATTTTGTTAAAAATCTGCAATATCGAAAATTGAAATAAAAATTATGTAATGAAGCTGAAGTATATTTTATATTTTCTGTAATAAACATACAAATACATTTTATTTACATTTTAATTTTAAACCAAAAATATTTAAAATTATAATTTAAACTTAAGAGTAAAAAATATGTACAGAAACAATATGGATAAGAATACATTTTTTTGAACCTTTCTGTCAATTCAAAGCAGCTTGAATTCATTTAATTTAGTAACAAAAATTCTTCACGTGAACGTGCAATTTTACTACTCTATTTTTATCCACGAAATATGTGCAAATTTTCCTTATCAAACTGTAACTCTTTTAAAATATCTTCTGCAAGCTGATTATATGGATTTGGACCACATATAGCCAAGTAAGTGGAATATTCTGCTGAATTTCTGTCCAAAATTGTAGTAAACAAATCTTTCGAAATTCTTCCATGGGGTCCCTGCCATTTTTCATCTGCTTGTGATAAGATATTCGTCAGATGAAATCTGTTAAAAGAAAATATTTGTACCACAAATGGATTTAATTAACTGCAATAATGACAAAAGAATATACCTTTCATCCTGCACCTGTAAGTCTGTAAGAGCATTACGACACCAAATGTCAGCCTCAGTTTTATTGAAATAGATAAGCCGTAGATATTCACTGTAAATGAGATTTTATTAATAAATAAGTATGTTTTTGTTTGTAATTCATATTTTTTATTTAGATTCCCTTTAGGGAACTCACAATTATTTACATTTAGCTATACAGGACACATAAATTTTGCCGTTAACCAACTTTTACCACATCTATATAATATTCTAAAACCTATAAACGAAGAGAAGAGATTATCACCTTATCACCTATGTGGGTGTGTCAAGTATTGGAGGTGTTATATTGTTTAGTTATCGAAACAGTTCAAAGTATTATAGAGTATTGTTTGGAACTCTTTAATAATTTATATATAAAGATTATTAATAGTATGAACTTAATCGTTTATTTAAACATCTCAGATTTAACATAATATAAATATAAAACAAAAACTTAAATTTCCAAATGATGTCTAATAACAAAGAAGAGTGTTGGGGATTTATAATGGAATTGTTGTGTATATAATATAAATAATAACGTGTTTATATTATTAAACTCAACTAATTATATTGAACAATATACATTTGATAGTAAGATATATAATGTTTAATAATAAAGTATTGCAAAGAGTACTGTTTACTGTTTAAACAGTAAACAGTTATTGCATCATAATTGTCTTTAAAAATCACATAAAGTATTACGTTTAAAAATTTTTATATAAAAAAACACATTTGATTTACTTACATTTTGTTTTCAAATCGCTTTAGAAGATGTTGTATGATACTTAAAAAGGGAGTTAAACCACTGCCAGCTGCGAGGAAAGTGAAACGCTTATGTCGAAGCAAATGTTGTAGTTTGAAGTTTCCCCTTGGCACTGACAGAAGCAGATGTGAACCTACATTTAACTGTTGCATGTGTTCGGATAGAAGTCCATTGGCCTTGTAATTTTTTATTAGAAAATTTAAATTCATTTCATTTAAGGAACTCTTGTTTGTATTTAAAGTTTTAGATAGGAAATTTTGTGGTATTGGTGTGTAACTCCGTTCCACTGGTTCACCTAAATCGAAATGTGTTATTAACTATAAAATTATATAATTAAATAAAAGCTTACCATTTATGTCAGTTGAGATATTGACATGATATCCAAGTGGTAATAAAAATAATGTGTCATCTTGGCTACCCCTCAATATCATTTCAAAAGAATCGTGATTAAAATCAGTGTTAGTTTTAATTTCAAATTTGAACACATTGTATTCTTCGGCATCATCAGTTGGTAATACTTTTATTAGCGTATGTGCTCCATAGCTATTCCACAACTTCATTTCTTGAACCTTTTCGAAGCATATTTCAATTTTTCCCGTTTCACTAGATAACTTACATGCTTTTGGTGGCCATCTTACTTCAGATTGCAATTGCAATTCGATACAATGTTTGGTATGTTCTATTTGTACAAGCAACCGAAATTCCTTTTCGTTTATGTATTTTAGCACTAAGCCAGGATTGCAAAATTGACGAGTATATATATAAAACGTTATATCTGATTGTTTTTGTATCCAATCGATTCGTGGTATTATTTCGATGTTAGCGATATTTGCATTAGGTATTGTTACTTTATTCGTTTCAGTTTTAATGGATTTAAAAATTTCAGCATCTGGTTTAACAATAATTTTTAAAGGACCTATTAGACATTTATTAAGTAATTGTTGGTAGTTTACCCAGGCATGTACCTCATCGAATAACTTCGTAGCATCCCGGCCTACACCTCTCATTAATTCATCGACTCCTATAATTTATTGTAATATGTTTATTAAATATTATACGTTTATTACACATATATATATGATAATACCTCCTGGATGAAAATCCATATAACGAGTAACATTATATACTTTACCCCGTATAGCCATCCACGCATCATCACGTTTATTATGTCTTGCTAATTCTTCTTTACTTACTGGCACAATACGTCCGCAAGTGCCAGATAAATCGACCCCAGAATTACCTAGACGAATCCAGTCCATTAACGAATGGCCAGGTTGCAGTGCGCATTTATTACGTGGGTTACCAGTTGCTGAACCGGTGCTTAATAATTTTGGTACTCCAGCAGGCGATAGCAATTTATCACCCCTAAAAGGAGGTAAAATAACTTCAGGAGTATTTTTTTCAGTCATTTTACTGAAGTTAACTTTGTTGAATTAGTTTTGTATGAAATTTATTCCTTATATGGACATAGCAACATACACAGTTGTTTTCCAGACAACAACTATGATGACAATTATTAAGAATTATCTGTTATATACAACTTATTTAAATAATTGTTGTTCACTTCAAATAATGTAAAATAAAAACCTCGAAATTGTAGAATTTGACAACCGCTTTCCGTGTCGTAAATTCTGTAGAACTACTTTTTGCAAAAATTTATCGATAATCTTTTTAAATGTATGGAAAGTAATAATCGCTAGTATTTTTATAATCGTTATTACTGCTTTCCGTTGGTAAAAGTTGTGTTTTATCTCTTTATACATAATTTTGTATATATTTTTCAATTAAAATTAATTAATAATTAATAATATTAATTAATAATATAATTATTATTTTTAAAGCAATAAAATAAAAAAACACAAATAAACACATACAACAATAATAAAATTAATCATATTTATAAACATATATTCTAAATTTATTTTTATATTGGATTTTATAATTACGGTTAACCATAAGGTATTCTGTTTTTAGAAGACGGAAAGCATTCTAATCACTCACTATCATATCATGTTCAAATTTGAATACTTTTATTTTAATGATTTATGTTTTCTTAATTTGATTTTTTATTTTTAAATATGTCAAAAATTTTTTTAAATATTAGCTACAAGCATTAAATCCATGTATTCCACTAATATTTTTGATTTGGAATAAATAAAATTCCAAAATACTGTTTTATTATAGCTTCGAATAAAAGCAATGTTGTTAAAAATTTTTTAATGAACGAAGGTTATGTTATGTTAATGGCAATTGCGAATTAAAAGAACATCGCTCAACAAATCAATAATAACTAATATACACAATAAGCTTAATTAGAATTGATGGTGTTAATAATAGGCGTTTTTGGTGGTTTGCAAGTGTGGCATAAAACGCATACTGGCCTATATTCGCTAGGTGACACAATGGTATCATTGCTGCAATCTGTCAAGTGTTATATATTGGCAAATAACAAATCTTGCATATGTGCACACAATGCAAGCAAATTAGACCGAAAACACCTAATAACATATATAAGTTATAATAGTATTGAAGCGTGTAGGTTTGAAACAGTTTTGAAGCTTGAAACGTGAACACAGTAGATTTCATATGGGTACATTGGAAGATATTATATGGGTACATTGTATAAAAAGAGGTTAATTTATATATAAAGTAGAATTACATACTTTTAATATATATCCTGAGTCGTAAATACCATCTAAGAGATTGTGTTGCAGAAATAAAGATTTAAATAAAATAATTTCATAAATTGCGTTTCACCTTGTTTTCGCCACAAGTGATTTTATCTTTTCGCTTCAACATTTTTTACTTTGAAGCGGCATTCAATTTTGCTCGTTAAACGTCAAAAAATATTGAGTTGTTCTGTTGTCGAGGAATTGCAAAAATTTTGATTGAATGGAAATTTGGATTGTAAAATATGTTATTTTCTTTAAATAACTAATAGAAAATCTTCCAAGACAAGTAAAGCTTTCGGGTATGTTAGTAAAAGTATTTCAAATAAAACAAAATTTAATATTTACATTTTCAACAATTTTGTTGTTACAATCAAGTGAATGGAATATGTATTAAAGTTAAAAATTCAATAGAAATTTGAAAAAAGCAAATTTAAAACTAAAAGAATGATTAAACAACTAATTTATTATTTAAGTAGCAGTGTGTTGTAATATTTATAATTGGTTTGCATGATTTTCTAAAAATTCATCTTCATTTGATTCCATTGAGAATTAATCGTTAATACATGTGAAGACTTTGGGCAGGACAGCGTTTAGTGAGATTCTAAAATATAATATCAATGGCAAACTCGTATATCAAATATAACAAAGTTGAATTTTGTATTGTAATTGTTAATATACATTTTCAAGTAAATCTTATACAATATTAATTGGGTCATAAGTTTCGGAAATGTTTTCCTTAACTCAATAAAGCACCTTATTTGTCTGTTTGTCCTTCCGTCCGCAAGACTTTTGCCTTGTCCTTTCCTTTATAAGCAAAGTTATAGCTGATTAGTGAGAGACAATAAGAATTCTGGTGATGTACTTTAAGATTGTATAACTTTGCAATTTTGTTTTGAGCAAAGAAGTCTATTGAAAGTCAGTTTCAATACAAAATATTTCAATATCCCATTCCTCTGAATTTTAGTTTAATACTTAAATTGTAAGTTTTTGTTTTTGTTCTGCATATACTGATTTTTTGGTAGCTCGCGAAAATACTGAAGACTAAAAACGGTATCAAGTCCAGTTTAAGTATCAATACGAGTTTTAAGAAATATTCAACTACTAGCTTAACATAAATTCGGCCAAAACAGTTGTTATTCACCTATATAGTTTTTTGTGTTTCTAAGAAAATAATAAACGGAGGTCTATTATTAACCGAAGCACTTTAGGATTATGATTGTATATAGGATCACTCTCACACTTATAATGACTATGCACATCCTAACACATGAATTCATTTTTGTAATTGCTTTCATGTTATTTGCTTTATAGATGCTTACAGGCTACAAAAAAAAAAACGGCAGGAGTGTGAATAAGATTCAGTGTGTAAAATCGGTAAAATTATTTGGAGTTACGTACCATTTCCAGAAAAATTTATGTAGTTCTTTTTTGTTAACAACTATTCAAATTGTTCTTTCATGAATATATAATAAAACCAATTTCCAACTCTCGAAGAATACGTATTCTCATAAATTTGATACAGCCAATGTTGAAAGAAGCGTTGACTCAATTTAGTTGAACAAGTTGAAAATCACCACCAATAAATTTACGCACTATTATTGGTATCTGGTATTTAAATATTAAAATTTTTGTTCTAATGGTTTCCTATTTATTCTAATACGGAGATTGCATCCACATGCATATACAGATTCTATTTATTGACCAGTTAGGATTTTACTACAATTGATTTCACTACAAAAGAGATCCTATTTGATTATTTTATTACACATATACATGTTCTTCTAATGTATTTCAATTAAAGTAACATAGAAAAATATTAATATAATTGAAATATTTACTTGTTTCATTTTTGCATCTTAGCTGCAACAACTTAAAATCAGCTGTTTGATGTTTTTGTTTACTAACCATCTTGTGATACTTGTTGACAATTTGGAATGAGAAATGTAAAGAAAAAATATATGAAAAATGAAGGGTGTGTCTGAAACTAGAAATGTTTTATGTCATAATTACAAATACGAGCAAATAATATAGATTTTATAACATCATTATTTGGTGTAATTATTGATAATTATTTCATAATTAATTGTGTTGACTTGTTTTATTTTAACTTATACATTCTTCTCTTAAGATTTAGAGAATATACTACGATATAAAGATATCGCAGTATTTCGCTGCATTTGGTCACCTTAAAATTTAGTGCAAAACCTACTGTTTGGGTTATTCGGATTTATCCTGGCGTCATCGGCTTTGTTAAAATTGCAAACTAAATTGTTAATAGTTTTAATAATATATATTTCGAAGATTATATTGTCATATCAAACATATATTTGATAACAACTTTTGAAATAATATGACATTCTAAGAACATAATCAAAAAGGCTGTTGTCGTCAGCAAAATACTTTATAGTGCCGTGAAATAGTTTTGTGGAGTTTATATTGGACAAAAAAAAGTCTAATGAAAACATTTAGTAAGTAATATAAAATTCTAATAAGTATTATTCAAAATAAACTCATATGAAACAAGTTTATAGTGTGTCTATACATTCTTTTTTTTATTAAGCATCACAATGTAAATAAATTTTTTCCCAACTAGAGAAGATTAATATATTATATATGAATATTTTAATATATACATTGATAGTAAAAACAGTTAATACGTATACTTATGTATATATAAATCAACGCTCACTGTAGAGTTAATATCATATCATTGCAGAAAGTGCGTTTTCTTAAATGCATATTGATGTATGTATGTTGATAAAAGCCTATACATATTTGATATCTCTCGAAATTTGAAACTGTAAGAATGAATATTGTTTTTAAGGTTTTAGCAATTTATTAACAAAGTGGTTTACACAAATCTTTAACAAAAGTAAAAGCTGTTCTAATTATGAATTAATTATTTCAATGACAGAAAGTATTGTTTAATTAACCAATGGTAGTTTAATACTATATTTAATGGCACGTTTTACACACACGCATATTTCGAGTTAATGGCGATAGTGTAAACGTATTGTAAGTTCCAGTGTAAATATCTGATATTTTATCATCATGGATTCAGAATCTCAGTTTGTATTCTCGCAGAAAAACTTTGCTTTGTTAATGATGGTCTTTCAAATTAAACAAATAATACAGTTTACCCAAATGTTTAATCTACTTTTTGATTAAGTATGATAAAAAATATTATTAAATTAACAAATAAAGTTTAATAAAGATAGGTATAAAAATGTTACTCATTATTGCGCATACATATGCCAGATAAATCAAAAGATAAATCTCAATAGTTTTTGATAAAATTTTATTTAATTTTATTAAAATAAATTAATAGGGTTTTGAGATTGTGTGATCAACCATGAATGATGTGTTTTTAAATAATTCATCCTATAAATATCTAACATTTTTGTTTGTTTTAAAGTAATTTTTTTTTTATATTTTCAATTTAGTCAGTCCTGGTGTGTTTAATTATATATATTCCATTCCGTTAAATTCCGGCTTAGGAAAATAGCCGGTCTAGCAATTTTGTTTTCTACTTTTAGTAAATTTATATTTTAATTGCAGGCTTGTTTTTATTTATAAATTAAAGACTAAATATATTTTAAAAACGTCTATGCAATGGCTCCTCAAATACATTGCCAATATTTACTAAGAGCTACCAATACAAAAGGAGAAATTTCTAAAAACTCTGCAAGAACTGTAAACTTAAAAATTTCTCAAGAAACACAAGTACAGTCGTCGAGAAAGAGGAGAAAACTGTCGATTAAGATAACTTGTGAAAACGGACTTTATAAAATTGTAAAGCGTGAAAGACAACGTGATCGTCGTAAGATGCTCACACCAGAACAATATGAGCTGCAAAAATTTCAAAATACCTTACAACATAGACGTCGACGTGAAGACCCGGCTTATCGCGCTAAAGAGAGAGAACGTGATCGGTTACGTAAAAGAAAATTACGTAGCGATCCCCGATACAAAGCCAAAGAAAGAGAGAAAGAAAAGTATCGCAGAACAGTTAAATTCTTACCCAATAACGACTATTCAAAACTTATGTTAACACCCAAACAAAGATTTAAATATGAACTTAAAGCTAAAGCACATCTTGTAAAGCAGAACAGAAGACATTTTTTTAAAAAAGCATAAATTTAATATGTACTATATGTAAAACCAAGTCCCCTAAAGTTTTCAAAAATATTACAGTGTATATATGTATATACAGTGTTGTGCATAACAAAAGCAACCAAAATTTGTCCATCAAATAAATAAGTTTTTTGTCTACTTTTTACTTTTCATTCAAAAATCTAAATACACAGTTTTATTTGTTATTGTATTAGCTATTATAAAAAAACAACAAAATCTACAATTCTTCATAACGGGTTAATTAATTCACACAAATAATAAAATATTGCGAAATGCGGCTGTGCAAAACAATAGCAACTGAGACAAGATCAATGATAGACCTATGACCAAAGTGCATTCTAGCAAGATATTTTTTTGATTTTTTGCATTTTTATGCTGTGATTTATGTTTTTAAGCAAATTAGAACATAAACACAGAATAGTTCAATATTAAATCAGTTAATAGAAGTACGTTTTTATCATGGCTCGTGACACGTATACTTTGAAGTTTAAAGAAGCAAGAATTGAAAAATATTTAAATGGCAATGCTCAAATGAAATAGCCAAAATATTTAAAATTACTTAGTTTATTGTTTCGCAGCTTATAAAAAAATATAATTAGACAAAATACCTTTAAAACGGTTTATTTGGGTGAAGCCTCTCTTAAGATACTTGTAGAATTGATCGAAACATCATAAGAATTACAAAAAAAACAACCATTCGTGTCGTTGAAAAAGGTCGTAGCCGAGCTTAAACAAGGTGTTGACTCTAGTACTGTACGCAGCCTTACTCTCGAAGCCGGTTTCAAAAGTTACAGACCAGTCAAAAAACCAATGTTGACTAAAAAGCAGTAGCAAAAGAGGCAGATTTTTGTTTTGCTTTTTAATTAATATTAATATACTTCATTTAGATCAAATTTCGCGTGGAATCACTTAAATTGGACTCTTACTAAATGGAAAATAATTTTTTTCAGCAATAAATCAAAATATAACATCTTTAATTCTGATGGGATGTGCACAGTACGTCGCGAAAAAGAAAACCGTTTGTATCCGCGTAACTGCCAAGCGACTGTGAAGCATGGGCGTGGGTCAGTAATAATTTGAGCGTTCTTTTCAGGATTTAGACTAAGACCTTTTCATGAAATTCATCAAATAATAGCCCAACATATGTACAAAAAAATTTTAGAGAGCCATATGGTACCCCATGGCGGATGAAAAATGTCACTCCGACGGGTATATCAGTACGATAACGACCCAAAACACACCTTAAAGCTGATAAGAGAATGGATTTTGAAAAATGGAATTCCAATTTTAGATTAGCCAGCCCAAACACCTGATTTTAATTCAATTGAGAACATTTTGGTATTCTCAAACGTCGCTTTGGGGGTCGAAAAGTTTCCAATTGTTTGAGATCATGAAAGATGAATGGTGTAAAATTCCAAATAGTTTTATTAACAATTTAATATCACCTATGACCCGTAGAAGTGCCCAAGTAATAAAAAGCAAAGGGCTTTATACAAAATTTAGAAAAATAATACAAAAATTTAATATAATAAATAAAGTTGCTATTGTTCTGCACAGCCGCATTTCGCAATATCTCATTATTTTTGTGAATTATTTAACCCGTTATAAAGAATTGTAGATTTTGTTGTTTTTTTATAATAGCTAATACAATAACAAATAAAACTGTGTATTTAGATTTTTGAATGAAAAGTAAAAAGTAGACAAAAAACTTATTTATTTGAGGGGCAAATTTTGGTTGCTTTTGTTATGCACAACACTGTATATATACTTTTTTTTATTAAAAAGCTTTTTGTAGTTTTATTATTTAGTTGAGCAAAAGATAGTAGGTGTTCTATTTTTTAACATTTTCTAGCTATGACCATTATTATTTTGGAGAATTTCAGAATTTTTACATTTAAAACAAGATACAATAACTTGTTATGACCTGTTTCGGATGGAATGACAAGAAATCGGATGGAATGACAATATAACAGTCCATTGTTTGAGTTGTACCGTGGATGGGTACAAAAATTTTATAAGAGGAACTAGAACACTTTAGCTTTAGTACATTTTGCATTTTTTTTTTTCAAAAACTGTTTGAATAAGGTCAGGCACGTAACCATATATTCGAGGGGTTATAGAATAAATGAAAAATGAAAAAATCAATTGAGAGTTCATCTCAATTACATTTACACCCCTCATGCAAGCAGTAAATGCTTAACTTACATTATATATAAAACCAGTAAATTATTGTTTTATTCTTATAAATTTACTTGGGACTTAGCTCCGAAATAAAAATAAAATTCACATAGGAAATATATTATTCATGTTTAAATGATCTGTTTTTTGGATTTTATGAATTATGAATTAAACCTACTATTAATTAAAGCTACTGTTCCATTCACTAAAAACACTAAACCAATGCATATATATATATATATTTTTTTTTTACAAAAAAACTTTTCTTTCAAGTATTTGTAACTATGCTTACAAATTTAGATTTCATTTCAGATATATTACTTATGGCGAAAAAAAAAATTCAAACCGAAAAAAAGTCGGTTGTAGTTACGAATAAAACAAAAACTCAAGGTAATGAAAAGAATGCAGTTTCGAAAAAAATAAAGAAAAATAATGACGAAGAGCAAGAAGTACTTGTAAAATATAATATTTCAAACTATGGAGAACAAAAATTAGTAAATGCCAAAGAAGAAAACTTTTTAGAGCATGAGAAAGTAGTTCCAGAGCCGGAAGTTGTTATAAAAGAAGAGAAAGTTGCTAGCAATGATAAGTGGGAAGGAATTGTAAAAGAAGAGAAAATTGGTAGTGATGAAGAACCAGTGACACTTACAAAAGGAAAACAAAACAAAAGAAGTCAAAAACAGAACGTATCGGTCAGTTCGAGAAGAGCTAAAGATGCGTTATATAAGAGAATGAGGCGTATGAACCCTGAATATCGCGAAAAAGAAAGAATTAGAAGTAGGGAACGTAAAAAATTATACGCTGAACGTATACGTAGTGATCCTGTTTTACTTGCAACATTTAGAGAAAAGGATCGTAGACGCAAATCTTCTGCACGTCAGAATGATACAAGTCAAGATTCTGAAAACAAATTAAATTACTTAAATCATTTAATTGAACGTAAAGACTTATCAAGAATGGAAATAGAGAGAGAACGAAACCGATTGCGAAAAGCAGCTCGTCGTATGGATCCAAATTATCGCATTCAGGAAAGAGAACGAGATCGTTTACGTCGTTCTGCAAAACGTCAAGACTTACAGTATCGTGCACAAGAACAACAGATCAACACAATACAGCGAAAGCAACGACGTCATAAGCAAATGAAGAAGGCAAATCCTGATATAAAACAGGAAAACAAAAATGGAGAAAGTAATGTTAGAGAAGAAAATAATGGTAAAGAAAATTTATTATGTATTAATGCTTCAGATGATGACCGATTTGAAAAGAATCTTTTGGCAAATATCGATACAGCACTGAACATATCAGTTGAGAATGAGAAGTCAATAAAAAGTTACATTAAAGGAAGTGATAAATCTACAACTAGGATAGAACGCATTGAAACTACTGGAAAACGACGTTCCACTCGTCAGAGTAAAAAACGTTAAAGAATTCGTATGAATTGAATTGATCTATTTTAAGGATAATTATTTGCTTTTTTGATTTAAGAGTTCTTTGATATTCATTATTTATATATAAAATATAAATAATAAGAAATGAAGCTTTTACAAAATTTTAAAAGCAATAAACTATACAAAACTCACAAAGGATTAACAAAAAATTTTTTAAATTTGTTAACATATTTAATTCAGTCATAAATATCTATTTGCTTATATAAACATAAACATTTGATAATAATAAATATATTATTAATAGTGTTTTATCACGGTAAAAACATTCGTATAAGTTATAACATCTGTAGATCACAGAACATTGAATTGATAACTATATACACTCAAACCACCGACTATTGAGCATCGACAGTTGTGGATCCACAATCTTCTAAACCTAAATATAGGTTCAGTTTGTTTATTTATCGATTCATTCAACTCTTGCTTATGCAAGCATGTTTTTAAATATTAATAATAGCATTAATAATATAATTGATATATCTCAGGTTTAGTATATTTAATTAAGGGAACTATAGAAACTATAAGGGAAACTATAGAACTAAGAAAACTTTAGATTAGCAAAGTAATACCTAAGTCAGCGTTTTTAGTAACAATCTCTTTCCAATCTATTCTATGCTATATATTTGCATTGCTGTCCATTCGTTTTCTCATTTTATAAACTTCCTGGTTGGCTTAAAATCAATGTTATGAAAATAACATATTTGAGATATCAAAATAAATTTGATTGTAAGCGTTCCATTTTGAACCCATTAAACTACCAACGTTATTCGTTATACTAATTTTTATGGGTCTAAATAAAAACTTTACAGCTTATGAAACATGATACTAAACAATCATAAAATGAAAAGTGCAGTAGGTCAAGTAAATTAAATTTGAAAAAATTACTTAGTTTTTTTAAGCATTCGCTAAGTATAGACTGCATTGCTCCCCTAATCGTATTGTTCAAATTAAACTGCAATAAACACAAACTGAGAATTGAATTGTCATTTTTGTTATAGATATGTATCGTAATACTAATAATAGTAATAATAATGTCCAACTTAAGAGCTACTTGGGAGAGAAATAGAAACAAATAGCTTGAAATAAGCGATTTAAAAAAAATACATGAGATGTGCTGAGACATAGAAGTATAATCGATTGAAAGTGTTTAATATTTATTTATAATTAATAGTTCATTTAAAATGTAATAATATACATATTAAAAATTGTATTTCCGCTATACAATGAAGCAATCCATATCTTTGCACTATTTCCACATATGTTTACATCCATGAAAGTAAGAGAAATAATAATGAATTTTACAATCCAAATGTGTCTACAGTGCTAATAAAAAATTTCAAGTTTTATAGATAAAAAATAAACAACAAAGAGAACTGAATGCGTCATTTCAGAACAAAGGCTTCGTTATTTTGCTGTGTGAATCTATACAGGGTTAGTCATGAGGTATAAATTGAATGCTTTTAGAAGAAATGTAAGATTTGTAAGTTGACAGAAAAGGCTCAATTCAATAAAAATAAATTCAATAAAACTTATCTCTCTAACCTTCATCTCTCTCTCTTATCTCCTTGAAGTTGTTTTTTTTTTTGTTAATAAAAGATATTTACCTTAACCATATAAAAATTTAAAAAAGTCACTTAGCTAATATTTTTAAACAAAAGAGATTTTGTCATATCACTAATCAATAAAATGTCTATATTTATTAATATTCTTCTTCACTTCATTGTGTTCCCAGGGGAACATTCGGCCATATGGTTACAGTTAACCTAACAAAGAGATTCTGTTATGAATGCTGCCGAAGCAGCATTCGCCGATTAAGTACGGATAACACTTCGGGTTTAGACTCATATTTTATTTCCAGAATATAGTTAAAAAAGGGAGGAAAACCCTGACGATGGGTTACAAGCGCAATGTCAGTCCTGTAAGCTTTGCATGTAGTAACAGGTCACTTTTAAATAGGCCGCTCCTAACCTGGAGAACAGACGCCTTTTGCAGCCGCTCATTACGAGTACCGACGCTACGTTGTGGACAGCGCTTAGCTTCATACGACCTTACCGGCAAGGAAGGCCCTACCATTAGCATGCTACCGCCCGCTTCGCTCGACGATTCTACGTAACTAGTGAGCATCCTTACCACGTCAAGGTGGCAGTCTCCGAGGAGGATTTATTGGTGTTACTATGTATTTACCCTACAACAATAACAATTTTTATGTTTCATTTATAATTAAAAAAAATTTGCTACATCATATTACATTTTCATTTATCATGAAACTGGCAATACATTTTGATATTCATTATTCATTTTGTATCAAATATAGCCATTCTTACTTCTTTACTTAGTTGGCCAAAGTGTAGCCCCCTTTGACTTGCCCGATCAGTGGTTTACTGTTGTCAATTGGTATTACCGATTACCTTCATATTGTTGGTCACCTGGTCCCACCGAAGAATGAAGACGTCCGCAAGAGCTTTTTTAAACAGCAAGCACTAAATCAAAAGCTTTTCTAGCAGGAATATTTACACCCATTCGAAAGTTTATGCACTTCACTATGCTCAGATCGGTAGTCGTTACCACCGCATACGAGAAAATAGATCTTCTGAAGATTTTTTTTTTTCGAATGCTTTTAGTGCCATATTAAAACTGTTGGTCACAAATCAATTCCAATTATTGAAGTCATCGATTTGAACTTGAACATAGCTGTCAAACGTACGTATGGTCCTTATCTATGAATTCTGTGCACATAGATTTGAATTCGAATATAGCTATCTTGTCTTGTTCTTGTCTTTAAATTTTGCACCAATGGTTTCGAATTTTAATATTACTTTGAATGTGAGGTTGTAAGCTACAGATTCTACATTCATGGAATCAAATTTCAATATAGCTGTCAAACATGTGCATAATTTTAGTATATATATTCTATTTGATAACTTGGAATTAATCAATGTAAAGGATCTTAAACTTCATTATATTCAAAGATTTATACTTTTATTTGGTCTATAATATATTTTACTTCATTATATATAGTATTTCTCATATGAATTACTTATTCGGTACCCGTTATTTTATCAATATTTATTTTCTATATTTTTGTATTTGCAAATGAAAATTACATTAGCAACAGCAAATACAATCGCCCGATTAATATCTTACACACTTTGTGAATTAGCGTTCGTATATACAAATTTATATCTAGAATTTTATTTTTGATAACAGTATTAATTTATAGATAAAAGTAGATTCGTACATATATAAATGAAGGAAAAGTTGAATGTATTACAATCTAATAAACGTTAATCATAAATAGTATTGGCGTAGATAAAAAGCTGTGATTTTAGTATTCTAGATTGCTTAAGAGTACTGTTTGAGTAATTATAACAGAAGAATTAGACTTAATTGTCACATATCACTTTTATTGATATCAGTGATCTATAAGAAGTATGAAATATATCAAATACTTAATTTTGCTCTTACGCATGGTCAGTTGTTGATAATGCAATGTTTGCATGTATGTATGTATGCGCATGCATGAATGTGATATTACTTATTGGCTTGGTAAAATAGTTTAATAGTTAAAAACTTCATTTTTTGACCTTATATTAGTTTCAGTTACAAGAATATTAAATTATATATATTTTTTAATACCTGAGCGTAGTAATTAAATTTAACCATCTGTTTACCATAAATAAAATTTTGTCTTATCGCTTTTCAGTTAGTGTTCTATAAGCGGGTAAAATTCGTTTTAAAACTGGCTCTCTAACAACTGGGAATAGATCATGATTCATTAGAGTGAAACACAATTAATTAATTGAAAGAGTTCAAGGCACGCGTGGTCCCTTTTTCTTATCATATATTTATTAACACATTGTGTAGAAATGTGCTTAATACGAAAATAGTAATTTAATTCACATATGATGTGTTGAAAATTTTAATATGAATTTCTATAATCAAAAAAAAATGTGCATTAAATATAAAATACAAAACAATCTCAACATTTTAATTTCAATAGATTATAATTGCAATTACTACCGATTAATAGTCTCCTCCATTACATCCATTTAATCCATCTGTCTTAGATCAACATTGAGATATTGAGATTTTTTCACATAGAAAAACAAACCTTAGAAAGAACCCTTTTTTTGTCCCATTCGGGCCAAATACGCTTCTCATGGTTCTGAATAGGCACTATTTGTTCCACCATTTCACTGATTATAAATTTCATTTCTGATAATAAGTTTTTTGGTCGGTAAAGGAGCACCAATATATTCTTTTTTCTATTTCTAGAAAAAGTTGAGCAATAATTCCTTTCTTGACTAGCTCAACTGCTATACTGTTTCTTTCTATATCGCTGTGCCTATATAGCATCCGGTTAAGAAATAAGAAGTTACTAAATTTATATTATAATATTTCAATTCCAGCATTACATTTTTTTTTAGTTATTAAGCTTGTTTTTTACTGAAATTTTGTTGTAATATTTTTGTAATCTGAGATATACTTGTTATGTAACTGAAAATCCCTCGGCATTCACAAATAATTGTGGATTTTAATTACCTATTACAGTACATTATAATTGTTAGGGGATATGGCACTGCGACCGTCGGGTCTATTGTGCTCCTTTCTGGGCTTAAAGTAGGTCTTTAAGCCCTGTTGATTCAATAAAAAGTAGTACAGAACCTACTTTGTAGAGTTTTATTGCCTCTTCCTTAAGAATATACATTCCTAGGAGGGCATTCTAACAGCACATGTGTGGCCGACTCCTCATTCTCTTCACAGAATCTACAGTTTGCATCCCTAAGTATATCCAGTTTTGTGAGGGGGTGTTTTAGTCTACAGTGCCCTGTTAGAATTCCAGTGATGTTCTAAGTTTTTCTTTTAAAAGGTTCATACAATCCTGGTTTTTCTTCATAAAATCCTGGTTATAGGTACCAATAAGTGATTTGGGTATTTTAATCCTGGTATATTATTCCAGTAGTTCTATTTATTCTGGTTCTCCTTTATTTTTGTGAAAGAAAGGAGCATATCATCGGTGTGGCTGCTCCTTTTCTGGCTAGCTTGTCCGCGTATTCGTTTCTACGTATGCCAATATGTCCGGGTACCCAAAGAATCAACGCCTGATTTGTTTCGCCAAGCAGATTTAGTTTATCAAGGCAGTCTAACACCAGGCTTGAGGTCACCTAATGCGAGTTCATTGCCTTGATCGCCGCTTGGCTGTCTGTCAGTATTGCAATATTTTTATCCTGATAATTCCGTTCTATATTGATAAGTGCGCATTTTAAAATTGCGTAAATTTCCGCTTGAAAAATGCTAGTATTTTTCCCTAGCGCTTCCCAGTGCTTCTTGCCTGATCCGACTATGCCCGCTCCGGCACCTTTCTCCGTAAGTGAGCCGTCAGTGAATCATGCGATTGTGCTATTTCCTAGCTGGTAGGTTTGATTGATGCCCTCCAAGCTTCAGAACATACATATGCATATTTTGATTTATAGATTTATGAAGACATGCAAAAAGATCTATCTTTCTTGTGAACATTTCAGTGTTACTAGAGCATTATTGAATTATGTGTTATTATTATTTAAAATATTTTTTTGAAAGCATAAATCTTTATACCTAATATACTTCTATATAGTATAAACAGAGCATATATGTTTAAATTAAATCCAAGTAAAATGTATTTGAATCAACTTTTTTAAAATACTTTTTTGTTTACTTTTTTTTTAACACATATTTTAATGGAATTATTTATCTTTAATAAGAAAACTAACTTTACTAATATGCGTTGCCTACAAATTAATTAAATTATCATAAACAAATTCTCAGTTGTGTCCCTAGGTTATGTCTAGTAAGTGTTTTGTTGGAATTGATTTACATCTTTAATTTGTTTTCCATAAAAAGCACATAACTTGTTTTAATGTCTATGAATCGATATAAATAGATACATTTACTCGTATGCTATCTTTTGCTAAACTTTATATTGTGATTGTGAAAATATTCTTCCATTATGCAAATATCTAACCATACCTATAATAAATACTGCCCTTGATGTAACCAATCGGAAAAACGTGTTTGTGTGATTATAACAATATTTTTCATTATGTAAATATGATAGTTTAAATTTAATGTTTTTAGAAAAAACAAGATTATATATTTCTTGTGATACTTATACCGTACTATCATAGATTCACAAACTGCATATAATACTTATTAATGAAGTAGAATTTTTTTTTTAATTAAAAATGATTTTTAAACAAACTCCGTCCGCATAATCTTATATCTAGATTCACTTAGATTTTTTCCATCTTTTAAATTTTATTGCTTAACTGATCATTTTCAGAGTAACTCAACAGTTTTGTAATAACAGTAGTTATTGTCCATGACTATATCATAACATAGTTTATTCGAAGACAACTCAGTCCTATAAATATTCAAATAAAGCATAAAATTTGTTCATAATTTTTTAAAAGCTAATTTTTTTTATATTTAGTTCTGAAGAATACTAAATACAGCACAGCACAGCATTCTCTCCTACAAAACCTGTCTGTAGAAGTTCTCTTTCAAAAGTTGTTTAAAGATTGGACGGTTTCAGACACAAAAAAGTTTTAAAAAAAAATGGACGGTTTCAGACACAAAATTGTACTGTATGATTTTGGTCATCTATGGTATACTATATTATATTATATTGTACTATGTAAATATATTTTTTTTACTATTATTTAAATCCACTGGACTATACATTATTTGTAGACATGAGTGCAAAACATTTTGATATGACATGGATTCGATTTTTTCTGTTTTTTTTTTAAATATTACTTCTCAACCAAATTTAACTTAAAGTAACAACTTTTTTAAAAGTTTATTTGACATATTTCTACAAAACTAATTTTATTAATTTAAGTTAAAACACTAATCAAACTAATTAATGCATCATAAAAGTCACACACCGGAGAGGCTTCGGTCTAATAATATTTTTGTTTTTTTACAAAAGTATCACAAAGAAACAATCAGGTTTGAGAGGTACCATTATTATGACTCAATTTCCACGAGCAGTGTTAACAAAACTCTTTGAATCGTTTTCCACATAACTTGTATTTCTTATTAACCTTACGATCATTTAATGGAATACGCCATTGAAGTTAGGAAAAACAGTGACAAGTACCTTCGTATTTGATTGAATTTTTTTTAATCTTTTGTAACCATCTTACTTCTATTGGAATGATTGAACCTTGTTTTTGAATTCATATACATTTAGCTATATAACATATTGTCATTCATTATGACAGGTTTTAAAAATTCTAGATCCATCCATTAGTTGAACAAGCTCTTGCGGTTACATGAAATGTCACACCAGTAGCGAGATCTTTCGATTACAACAGAAAGACTTTTCTCTCAGACACATCGTTGTGAACTAACTTCTTTCACAATAAAGCTGCGGTCCACAGAATTAAATAGCTGATACAGTTCTTGCAGAATTGTCAGCGATCTTGTTGATATTGATTTTTGTGTCACTAAGTACCGAAAGCATCAACCTATTTGTGTTTGCTTCAGCATGTCATAGCAGTCTATTGAAATTCTGGAAGAAAACTTCGAAAAGGCCGATGCCATTATTGCTGCTTGGGTGCAATAGTCTGAATCAGCAAAAACCATAAATCAAGCGTGGGAGAGATTTTGATGTTAGGACTGTAGCCACTCCTTCTTTGGTTTTGGAACTGTCGGTTTATCACGAGGCCATTTAAGTTTCCAAACCAGGAGTGCAATCTATACAATCAGGATGGGCACTTTAAATTTTCGCAAAACAAAATTTATTGTTCATCCGATTTATACCATCGCAGATTTCTATGCCAGCCAACAGTCTATTGACAGAACGTACAATTACACATCAACAAAATTTCACTAATCCTCCACAACATTATCATTAATTTTCCACGAAAGATATTGGTGATCTTTCGGTTAGAGCGTTAAAAACTGATCATTTGCAACACACCTTTATTATTTTCAAAAAAGTACGGGCTTATCACAACCTCGTACCAAATGCAACACCATTTGGCAAAAAATTACTTTTTATGGACGTAGTTTAGACATTTACTGAAAGAATGGTGCCACGTCAAGATCACGATAGGAATAAGTCTTTATTTAGAGCTGTTTATTAGATTCCTCTATTGTTTAAACTCTGAAATACTTTACGATTTTGGTGATCTAAGACTACTGTACTTATTTTATTTAGTTCTTAGCGGAATTCCCATTTATTGTTAAATGTCGCCACTTGACTTGTTGTTTTTGCTGTAACCTACAAGGATCTATGAAAGGCATAATATGAAATGAATTAAAAGACGAATACAGAGGTTAGGGTCTAGATAGGTATTGGTGGTGTGAGTTATGAAATTAGAGTTTCAATTTTAATTAAAAATGCTTATTAAAAACTTGTCGTACACTAATATTTTGAGGTTAATAATTCAAATATTAATTAATTATATGAAGAAATAAATGAGCCAATTATTTTTTTTTTTTGTCGCGTATCCATTTTACGAGTGGGTTTTTTGTGCAATATTGCCTTTCCTTTTGTACTGCTTTTCCATACAACAAATATTTATTGCAAAGCAATTTATGAGCCAACAATTAAAAATCATACAAACTTAACTACACTTTACACACATACCCACATACACACACACAAGAAGAGCATTACGAATTAAAAGGTTTGTCTTCATTATTTTTGTGTTGTTGGAATTTTCTTTAATGACGTAAAGCTTGCATAATTTTTTCATTTCCAAAAATTGTTAATAACTATTTATTTTCTTGGATTGATGGTTGATGAAAGACAAACCGAAACAAGTCTTCTCTCTCACTGCAAGTTTCTCATCATTCTGTTTATTTGTTGCTATTGGCTTTTGTTGTTATTTTTCTTATTGTTGATGTGTTGTATTAGTTGCCTTTGTTGTTGCCTTTTTTTACTTTTTTTACTTTTTGTTGTGTTTGTTTTTTTGTTTTTTGCTTTGTTTAAAATAACAAGAGAAATTGGTCGTTCAGTCGCTTGCAGTGTAATATTTTCATTACGGCACAGCAGTGCGTATTTGGAACTCTTTCGTGTAGTTTGTCATTGGCGAGGTTTTCGATGTTCGGTGTTCGAATAAACTGTTGAAAAGTTCTGTGCGCGCAAAAGTTTTATTGTATATATTATATGTAGTTTTTTTTTTGAATATGTATGTATGTTTTTTTTTGTGTAATATTAAGTGTATAATTTGTTTTCATTTGTTGTTACTGCTTTTTAGCATTTAATTATATTTCTCAATGTAGAATGGTTGAAATGTCTCCCTTCCCTGTAAAAAAGATGTTCTTTGGGTAAAACAATATTAATAATTGGATTTTATTCTTGTGTATTCATTATTGAATGTTTGAATGTTAACATTTTTTTAAAGAATAGATAAAAAATTTATTCAACACCCGCTATCGGCCATTAGTTTGTGACGTGTTATAATATTTTTTTATCAGAACGTCCCTATCAGAAATAGGTAGGCACTGTAGTTAGACCGCCTAATCTACACGAGTTAATAAGTCGATAATCCAAAAGTGTTAAGCATTATTTTTTTAGCGTTAGTATTGATAAATATTTGGTTAAAACGTACTTTGCACTCAGATTCGTAAGTGAGAACGTATATAATATATATAAATGTGTACACATATGTTTATATATATAATAAGCAAAATTATTTGTATTTGTCATAAATATTCCGGTGAACGGTAATGATAAAAACAAATTTATTCTATTATATTTGTTATAATGAATGAAAAAATTTTATTTATATATATATCTTTTTTTTGCGATGATGGTATATATACACACATACTTTTTTCTCTATACTAATACTATATACACAAAATTCTTAAAAATGAAATCTTTAAGAATTTATTTACTAACAAATTGTAATATTTATTTTCACATTTAGCAAAGATCAATTTAAATTTTCGAATAGTTATCGAAAACACATAATCGAAAATTTTACCAATTTTATTATAATTAGAATTATTTCGTTAGTAAAAAATATATACATTATTTTCTAATATGTTTATGTTAATTAAGTATATATGTATATTATACATATAAACTTTTAGCGTTTTAGAGGCCGATTTGTGACAAATAAGTTGCGTTTCAAAATAAAGAGAATTTTTCAAAAATAGGTATTTGTATTAATAAGAGATTTCATAAGATTTGGACCATATCTAGTTATCTGAAGAAATTATTTTAGTAACTGTTGTCACTGTAACTGTGTAGTTGATATAAATTTCTGTTTTTTGCAAAGGATTCATGTTAGAACATACAAATTTTAGATAGGTATTACTTATAATAATCCCAAAGGTGTAATCATATTGAAGGGTAAGGCAAGATCATAAGTTTTGAACTATTCATATAGGTTTCATGGAATTAATTAAACAGTTTATGCTCTGCAATTCGATTAATATTAATTTCTCTTAATGTTTAACACTAACATGTATGCTTGTGGAAAATATATTAAGTATTTGATTTGAGTTATACTATATATTTATGAATTAAATCCAAAGATTCTTACGTAAAACAAAAAATAAACATAAACTTTATACGGTAGAAAAGTTATTCTTAATTTAATATATTTTATCATACAGCTTTGAAGTACTAAATACTGAAATGTAAATTTTGAACTTTGTTTTATTAAATTCTCAAATATTTGTGCAATTAATAAAAAATATAAAAAAATAATATACATGTATTTCATATAAGTACAATGCAAAGAACGTACATATCATATAATATATATGAGATAAGATTTAATATTTCATCTTTAAGAAGACATTAAGAAATTTGTTATTATTTCGAGACAAATGTAACAATAAAAGATTTACACTTGTTTATACTAATAATTATAAATGGTAATTTATTTTTTCGATATTGTAATTTTATCAAGATGGGAAGTTTAAGGAGTACTTTACAATTCAATATGGTCAAAGAAATTCCATATGGTTAAAATGCAGTTATTGTTGTTGTTACAGCTTACAAGGATCTATAAACCAGATAATTTGAAAGGCATAACAAGACGAATACATGGGTTGGAATGTGGATAGGTATTGGTAGTGTGAAAGAGGAGGAATGGATGTTATTTAAATGGAAGTCAATCAGAATCAAGGCGGAGAAACTCAGCTACTTCTATATAGCGGGTCCAAAGATCGATTGGACTCAAGTTTGTGTTTGCATTGAGACAGAGAAACAGGAAGGCTACATAAAGGACGGTAGAGCTGCATTTGTGGCATACATTGGGAATAGACGCATTTATACGAGACAAATAACTATTTTGCACATGGCTATAACTCCTGTAGATCGTGCAGCTGGTGTTTCCTTCTTGGACACCACTTCATAAAAGTCTATAAAGAATCAGATTCTTAAACTCACTTCATAGCATCTTCAATTCAGAAATCAGCTAAAAACACGAGTTCATATATGTGTCGAACTAGTTACAAAGCACCTAGACCTCTACATAAAATTACAATGGAATCAAAAATACTTTTTAACCAGTGTCTTTTCACTCCATCTATTTCCCTTTAGGTCATATTAACTGTGAAATAATTTTACTTTTATTAATCACTGATATTTAAAAACGAAATACTATTATATACCATATACAAATCAGAACTATGCAACTTTTACTGCTGATTAAAGTTCTCATTAAAGATTGTACGAGTATTTCACAATTTATTATTTTGAGATATAAATTTTTATAAAATATTGAGCTGCGCAGGGGATCGCATGTTGATGCGATGTCTGGTTCAAATATATAACAAAGAAAATCTTTAAAAAGTTCTGATTGATTAGATTAACATATTCTAGTGTTTAAGAAAGTTAAAAATTAATGAGCAAAGTACATATTTAACATCGATTTTTAAAAAGACGACAATATTTTTATTACTCATATTTATTAGCTTTTATTGAAATATATTAATTTGTTTTTATTTTTTCAATTTTTTTTCAATTTTGCAGTGCAAACTTAGAATATTGGCGAAAAACTGATACCACCGTTTGATATTTGCAACAATTTTTTAAAAATCATTACAAATACATATAGACTTTCTACATTCCTTATATGACATCCATTACGTATGCTCGAATTTAATAATTAGAGTACAAATTATTTCAATATATAAATAATCCTGTAAAATGTCTGAAGATAAAAAAGTTCTTAAGAAAACGCCTAAGCCCCAATCCAAGGGTGTGCTTATTGGCAACATTATTTTTGGTTTATTCACAAAACTCATAAGATTAGTATTTCAATTAATTTATGGAGTAAAAGGTGAAATAATGCCTCCTATAAGAGATCCCATACTATTAGAATCCGCAACATCACTTGCCAGAAAGATACGCAAGCAGAAGGTGAGTATTTGAAAACATAACAATGAACGAAAATTAAAGTTTATTTTGTTTCCAGTTAACAAGTGTGCAAGTTTTGGACGCATTTATTGCACGAATTAATGAAGTCAATCCATTGTTAAACTGTTGTGTCGATAATAGATTTACGGAAGCGCATGCTGAAGCTGAAGAAGCTGATAAGTTAATAAAATCCAAGCAATATACAATAGAAGAATTGGAGAAAATTAAACCATTCTTAGGTGTGCCAATATCCACTAAGGATTGTATTGCTGTTAAAGGTGAGTTTTTCTACTTTGGTATTACTTAGGTTTAGTTGCGGTATTATGATGATGCTGGGGATCTAGTAATTTCTGTTAGTACGCTGTAGCGAGGGCTAGAAACTCTAAACAGAATGGCTTAAAATTGGTTAAGATTCTGTCAAAATTAAATCCTTAGTAAATTTACTATCATTAGGCATGCGGGGGAAAACGACAAAGCTGATATCGTCTGCCACACCGGCAGTGACTCGATAACAAAAAAATCTCGAGACAGATAGTTTTTCATATTTCAGAGAGCCCATCGTTTTTTTATTATTTTCTATACACCAAGATTATAATCTATGTGCTAACCCTTTACATTCTTATAAATCGTAATACATTCTTCTTGCAATTGTTTTTTATATCTATTGATTTAAGTTTTAATTCGACAGACATTTTAATTTATAGTCTTATATGTCTTAAGTATCTTTGCTTAATCTTTTCAGGTCTGCTACATACATCTGGCTTGTACTGCCGTAAAGATGTTCGTGCCTCTGAAGACTCTGATGCAATGGCTTTGATGCGTAAAGCTGGGGCCATTCCTTTTGCACTCACAAACGTTTCAGAAGTATGCATGTGGTGGGAGAGTAACAATTCTGTACATGGACGTAGTCGCAATCCTTATGACACCAATCGTATTGTTGGAGGTTCGAGTGGTGGTGAAGGTTGTATACAAGCAGCGGCTGCATCGCCATTTGGTTTGGGTTCTGATATTGGCGGTTCTATACGTATGCCGGCATTTTTCAATGGTATATTTGGACATAAGCCAAGCAAATTTATTGTGTCGAATAAGGGACAGTTTCCCATACCATTTAGTGAGGAACAAAATTCATTTTTGGGTATTGGACCAATGACACGTCACGCAGAAGACTTAAAACCTATGCTAAAGATTATAGCTGGCGAAAAAGCTGCACAATTAAATTTAGATGAATCGGTAGACCTAAGCAAAGTACGTTATTTCTTCCAGGAAAATGATGGCGGTGGTCGTTTAGTATCTGCAGTTGATGATGATTTAATAAATGGAGTACGACAAGTTGTGCAACATTTGAAAAACAAACTTAATGTGCCAGTAGATCGTGTACAATTTGAACAATTCCGTCAGTCGGCTGCTATATGGTTTGCTAATATGAAAGATGATTCTGGTTATGGTTTTGAACATCAACTAGGAAATATGAAAACAGCAATTAACCCATATAGTGAATTGTTTATGTGGCTGTTGCGCTTATCCAAGCATACCTTTATCGGTATTATAACTGCAATAATGGACAAATTGCAGTGCAGACATGGCTCGAGTAAATATCATCACTTAGTTAAAAAACGCAATGAACTGCGAGCGGAACTACAAGAACTACTGGGAAATGATGGTGTGCTTATATATCCAACACATCCAACTGTAGCGCCATATCACAATGAACCCATTTTACGACCCATTAACTTCTCATACACTGGCATAGTAAACGTACTAGGTTTTCCAGCTACAGCAGTGCCTTTAGGCAAGATTGGTAGCGAAGGTTTACCTCTTGGTGTGCAAGTAATTGCCAATTTTAATCAAGACCGTTTATGTTTAGCAGTGGCAGAGGAACTGGAACGTGCTTTTGGTGGTTGGGCAAAACCAGAAATACAAATTAATTAATCAATACCAGCAAAACTAAAATAAGAAACTTTAATTTCGTAACAGAACTAAAATTTATGTGTTTAAAAGACACACATTATTTGTGATTTGTAAATTCAATTTATGTATTTAATACAATTGCATTTTGTCGCAATTTAATTTATTTTTGTATGAAAATTAGAATTAATTTTATTGTAAAATATTTTTTTAAATTTTAAACTTATAACATATACTTTATATCAAATTTAAAATTCAAGTCGTACAGATAAATTATGTAATTACTTACATTGATTAATGTTTATATATGTAATATAGTTTTTTTTCGATTTTATTATACCATCTATTATACACAGAACTCATTTTTGTTCCTGTAAATAAAATATATCCATATCAACTTAATTATTTAAAAATTCCAAAAAAAATTACTATTTAGAATTTTTAGGCGCATAACGTCATATATTTATTTAATTCGTTTTTCAACAATAACTAAACAAATTTTAGACTTGTCATGTTGGTAACGTGAAAATATTTATATAAATATATACACCGATTTATATATTCCTATAGAGAAATGTAACATTCAAACAATATATTTTGTGCCTAAAAGCCAATAACCAATTTATAAGATTTTTTATTAAATATAAATGTAAGTTTATACAGGTTTAATAGTTGTTTTTATGAAATTTTTAAAAATATGTAAGATATATTATTTATAAAATAAATTTGTGTAATGCTTTATAAAACTGAATAATTTTATTTTATTTTCTGCTAGTTTCCCTAATATTAATCAACTTATGAGAGTGGTTCTATACACTTAACTAGTTTATACTTACGGAAATATGTATCCAAAACAATTCAAAGTGATGG
>NC_051847.1:9825366-9835803 GCF_002237135.1 Teleopsis dalmanni
TATTTCACCTTTTACTCCATAAATTAATTGAAATACTAATCTTATGAGTTTTGTGAATAAACCAAAAATAATGTTGCCAATAAGCACACCCTTGGATTGGGGCTTAGGCGTTTTCTTAAGAACTTTTTTATCTTCAGACATTTTACAGGATTATTTATATATTGAAATAATTTGTACTCTAATTATTAAATTCGAGCATACGTAATGGATGTCATATAAGGAATGTAGAAAGTCTATATGTATTTGTAATGATTTTTAAAAAATTGTTGCAAATATCAAACGGTGGTATCAGTTTTTCGCCAATATTCTAAGATTGCACTGCAAAATTGAAAAAAAATTGAAAAAATAAAAACAAATTAATATATTTCAATAAAAGCTAATAAATATGAGAAATAAAAATATTGTCGTCTTTTTAAAAATCGATGTTAAATATGTACTTTGCTCATTAATTTTTAACTTTCTTAAACACTAGAATATGTTAATCTAATCAATCAGAACTTTTTAAAGATTTTCTTTGTTATATATTTGAACCAGACATCGCATCAACATGCGATCCCCTGCGCAGCTCAATATTTTATAAAAATTTATATCTCAAAATAATAAATTGTGAAATACTCGTACAATCTTTAATGAGAACTTTAATCAGCAGTAAAAGTTGCATAGTTCTGATTTGTATATGGTATATAATAGTATTTCGTTTTTAAATATCAGTGATTAATAAAAGTAAAATTATTTCACAGTTAATATGACCTAAAGGGAAATAGGTGGAGTGAAGAGATACTGGTTCCCTTTAATCAGCTAAAAAGTATTTTTGATTCCCTTGTAATTTTATGTAGAGGACTAGGTGCTTTGTAACTAGTTGGACACATATATGAACTCGTGTTTTTAGCTGATTTCTGAATTGAAGATGCTATGAAGTGAGTTTAAGAATCTGAATCTTTATAGACTTTTATGAAATGGTGTCCAAGAAGGAAACACCAGGAGTTATAGCCATGTGCAAAATAGTCTTTTCCCAATGTATGCCACAAATGCAGCTCTACCGTATTTTATGTAGCCTTCCTCTTTCTCTGTCTCAATGCAAACACAAACTTGAGTCCAATCGATCTTTGGACCCGCTATATAGAAGTAGCTGAGTTTCTTCGCCTTGATTCTGATTAACTTCCATTTAAATAACATGCATTCCTCAATCTTCTTTCACTACTAAATAATCCCCTCCTCTTGCACACTACCAATACCTATCCACATTCCAACCCATGTATTCGTCTTGTTATGCCTTTCAAATTATCTGGTTTATAGATCCTTGTAAGCTATAACAACAACAATAACTGCATTTTAACCATATGGAATTTCTTTGACCATATTGAATTGTGAAGTACTCCTTAAACTTCCCATCTTGATAAAATTATAATATCGAAAAAATAAATTACCATTTATAATTATTAGTATAAACAAGTGTAAATCTTTTATTGTTACATTTGTCTCGAAATAATAACAAATTTCTTAATGTCTTCTTAAAGATGAAGTATTAAATCTTATCTCATATATATTATATGATATGTACGTTCTTTGCATTGTACTTATATGAAATACATGTATATTATTTTTTTATATTTTTTATTAATTGCACAAATATTTGAGAATTTAATAAAACAAAGTTCAAAATTTACATTTCAGTATTTAGTACTTCAAAGCTGTATGATAAAATATATTAAATTAAGAATAACTTTTCTACCGTATAAAGTTTATGTTTATTTTTTGTTTTACGTAAGAATCTTTGGATTTAATTCATAAATATATAGTATAACTCAAATCAAATACTTAATATATTTTCCACAAGCATACATGTTAGTGTTAAACATTAAGAGAAATTAATATTAATCGAATTGCAGAGCCTAAACTGTTATATTAATTCCGTAAAACCTATATGAATAGTTCAATACATATGATCTTGCCTTACCCTTCAATATGATTACACCTTTGGGATTATTATAAGTAATACCTATCTAAAATTTGTATGTTCTAACATGAATCCTTTGCAAAAAACAGAAATTTATATCAACTACACAGTTACAGTGACAACAGTTACTAAAATAATATCTTCAGATAGCTAGATATGGTCCAAATCTTATGAAATTTAAATAGTACCTATATCAGTGAAAACTTTTATTAATACAAATACCTATTTTTGAAAAGTTCTCCTTATTTTGGAACGCAACTTATATGTCACAAATCGGTCTCTGAAACGCTAAAAGTTTATATGTATAATATACATATATACTTAATTAACATAAACATATTAGAAAATAATGTATATATTTTTTACTAACGAAATAATTCTAATTATAATAAAATTGGTAAAATTTTCGACTATGTGTTTTGGATAACTATTCGAAAATTTAAATTGATCTTTGCTAAATGTGAAAATAAATATTACAATTTGTTAGTAAATAAATTCTTAAAGATTTCATTTTTAAGAATTTTGTGTATATAGTATTAGTATAGAGAAAAAAGTATGTGTGTATATATACCATCATCAAAAAAAAAGATATATACATAAATAAAATTTTTTCATTCATTATAACAAATATAATAGAATAAATTTGTTTTTATCATTACCGTTCACCGGAATATTTATGACAAATACAAATAATTTTGCTTATTATATATGTAAATATATGTATATACATTTATATATATTATATACGTTTTCACTTACGAATCTGAGTGCAAAGTACGTTTTAACCAAATATTTATCAATACTAACGCTAAAAAAATAATGCTTAACACTTTTGGATTATCGACTTATTAACTCGTGTAGATTAGGCGCTCTAACTACAGTGCCTACCTATTTCTGATAGGGACGTTCTGATAAAAAAATATTATAACACGTCACAAACTAATGGCCGATAGCGGGTGTTGAATAAATTTTTTATCTATTCTTTAAAAAAATGTTAACATTCAAACATTCAATAATGAATACACAAGAATAAAATCCAATTATTAATATTGTTTTACCCAAAGAACATGTTTGGTACAGGGAAGGGAGACATTTCAACCATTCTACATTGAGAAATATAATTAAATGCTAAAAAGCAGTAACAACAAATGAAAACAAATTATACACTTAATATTACACAAAAAAAAACATACATACATATTCAAAAAAAAAAACTACATATAATATATACAATAAAACTTTTGCGCGCACAGAACTTTTCAACAGTTTATTCGAACACCGAACATCGAAAACCTCGCCAATGACAAACTACACGAAAGAGTTCCAAATACGCACTGCTGTGCCGTAATGAAAATATTACACTGCGAGCGACTGAATGACCAATTTCTCTTGTTATTTTAAACAAAGCAAAAAACAAAAAAACAAACACAACAAAAAGTAAAAAAAGGCAACAACAAAGGCAACTAATACAACACATCAACAATAAGAAAAATAACAACAAAAGCCAATAGCAACAAATAAACAGAATGATGAGAAACTTGCAGTGAGAGAGAAGACTTGTTTCGGTTTGTCTTTCATCAACCATCAAACCAAGAAAATAAATAGTTATTAACAATTTTTGGAAATGAAAAAATTATGCAAGCTTTACGTCATTAAAGAAAATTCCAACAACACAAAAATAATGAAGACAAACCTTTTAATTCGTAATGCTCTTCTTGTGTGTGTATGTGGGTATGTGTGTGAAAGTGTAGTTAAGTTTGTATGATTTTTAATTGTTGGCTCATAAATTGCTTTGCAATAAATATTTGTTGTATGGAAAAGCAGTACAAAAGGAAAGGCAATATTGCACAAAAAACCCACTCGTAAAATGGATACGCGACAAAAAAAAAAAAAAATAATTGGCTCACTTATTTCTTCATATAATTAATTAATGTTTGAATTATTAACCCCAAAATATTAGTGTACGACAAGTTTTTATTAAGCATTTTTAATTAAAATTGAAACTCTAATTTTATCACTCACACCACCAATACCTATCTAGACCCTAACCTCTGTATTCGTCTTTTAATTCATTTCATGTTATTTCTTTCATAGATCCTTGTAGGTTACAGCAAAAACAACAAGTCAAGTGGCGACATTTAACAATAAATGGGAATTCCGCTAAGAACAAAATAAAATAAGTACAGTAGTCTTAGATCACCAAAATCGTAAAGTATTTCAGATTTTAAACAATAGAGGAATCTAATAAACAGCTCTAAATAAAGACTTATTCCTATCGTGATCTTGATGTGGCACCATTCTTTCAGTAAATGTCTAAACTACATCCATAAAAAGTAATTTTTTGCCAAATGGTGTTGCATTTGGTACGAGGTTGTGATAGGCCCGTATTTTTTTGAAAATAATAAAGGTGTGTTGCAAATGATCAGTTTTTAACGCTCTAACCGAAAGATCACCAATATCTTTCGTGGAAAATTAATGATAATGTTGTGGAGTATTAGTGAAATTTTGTTGACGTGTAATTGTACGTTCTGTCAATAGACTGTTGGCTGGCATAGAAATCTGTGATGGTATATGTAAATCAGATGAACAATAAATTTTGTTTTGCGAAAATTTAAAGTGCCCATCCTGATTGTATAGATTGCACTCCTGGTTTGGAAACTTAAATGGCCATGTGATAAACTGACAGTTCCAAAACCAAAGAAGGAGTGACTACAGTCCCAACATCAAAATCTCTCCCACGCTTGATTTATGGTTTTTGCTGATTCAGACTATTGCACCCAAGCAGCAATAATGGCATTGGCCTTTTCGAAGTTTTCTTCCAGAACTTCAATAGACTGCTATGACATGCTGAGCAAACACAAATAGGTTTGTGCTTTCGGTACTTAGTGACACAAAAATCAATATCAACAAGATCGCTGACAATTCTGCAAAAACTGTATCAGCTATTAAATTCTGTGGACCGCAGCTTTATTGTGAAAGAAGTTAGTTCACAACGATGTGTCTGAGAGAAAAGTCTTTCTATTGTAACCGAAAGATCTCTCTACTGGTGTGACATTTCATGTAACCGCAAGAGCTTGTTCAACTAATGGATGGATCTAGAATTTTTAAAACCTGTCATAATGAATGACAATATGTTATATAGCTAAATGTATATGAGTTCAAAAACAAGGTTCAATCATTCCAATAGAAGTAAGATGATTACAAAAGATTAAAAAAAATTCAATCAAATATGAAGGTACTTGTCACTGTTTTTCCTAACTTTAATGGCGTATTCCATTAAATGATCGTAAGATTAATGAGAAATACAAGTTATGTGGAAAACGATTCAAAGAGTTTTGTTAACACTGCTCGTGGAAATTGAGTCATAATAATGGTACCTCTCAAACCTGATTGCTTCTTTGTGATATTTTTGTAAAAAACAAAAATATTATTAGACGAAGCCTCCAGAATTAATAGATAAGCCTCCCAATGACTTTATTTTTATTTCGTTTTGTTGAAGATAAAAGGGTTAAATTTTTAAACGCAATACATAAAAAGAAGTACTAGTAGTGGTTCTGAGAGCTAGGTTTCATAGAAATAGTAGCGTGCCTATCCGCTTTGGGGAACAACTTTATATACAATCTTTATTTTTATTGCCTAAATTTTGAAATCAATTTAAAAAATAATGCATATATTTCTATTTGTTAATTATATACGCGAAATAACACAATTAAACACACTAACCAAATGAAAATTCATTCACTTCATAACCCAGTTAGCTCTCCGGTGTGTGACTTTTATGGTGCATTAATTAGTTTGATTAGTGTTTTAACTTAAATTAATAAAATTAGTTTTGTAGAAATGTGTCAAATAAACTACTAAAAAAAATTTTTTTTGTTACTTTAAGTTAAATTTGGTTGAGAAGTAATATTTAAAAAAAAAACAGAAAAAATCGAATCCATGTCATATCAAAATGTTTTGCACCAGTCGATTTAAATAATAGTAAAAAAATATATTTACTTAGTACAATATAATATAATATAGTATACCATAGATGACCAAAATCATACAGTACAATTTTGTGTCTGAAACCGTCCAATTTTTTTTAAAATTTTTTGTGTCTGAAACCGTCCAATCTTTAAACAGCTTTTGAAAGAGAACTTCTACAGACAGATTTTGTAGGAGAGAATGCTGTGCTGTATTTAGTATTCTTCAAAACTAAATATAAAAAAGCTTTTAAAAAATTATGAACAAATTTTATGCTTTATTTGAATATTTATAGGACTGAGTTGTCTTCGAATAAACTATGTTATGATATAGTCATGGACAATAACTACTGTTACTCTGAAAATGCTCAGTTAAGCAATAAAATTTAAAAGATGGAAAAAATCTGAAGTGAATCTAGATATAAGATTATGCGGACGGAGTTTGTTTAAAAATCATTTTTAATTAAAAAAAAAATTCTACTTCATTAATAAGTATTATATGCAGTTTGTGAATCTATGATAGTACGGTATAAGTATCACAAGAAATATATAATCTTGTTTTTTCTAAAAACATTAAATTTAAACTATCATATTTACATAATGAAAAATATTGTTATAATCACACAAACACGTTTTTCCGATTGGTTACATCAAGGGCAGTATTTATTATAGGAATGGTTAGATATTTGCATAATGGAAGAATATTTTCACAATCACAATATAAAGTTTAGCAAAAGATAGCATACGAGTAAATGTATCTATTTATATCGATTCATAGACATTAAAACAAGTTATGTGCTTTTTATGGAAAACAAATTAAAGATGTAAATCAATTCCAACAAAACACTTACTAGACATAACCTAGGGACACAACTGAGAATTTGTTTATGATAATTTAATTGATTTGTAGGCAACGCATATTAGTAAAGTTAGTTTTCTTATTAAAGATAAATAATTCCATTAAAATATGTGTTAAAAAATAAGTAAACAAAAAAGCATTTTGAAAAAGTTGATTCAAATACATTTTACTTGGAAAAAATACTAGTATTTTTCAAGCGGAAATTTACGCAATTTTAAAATGCGCACTTATCAATATAGAACGGAATTATCAGGATAAAAATATTGCAATACTGACAGACAGCCAAGCGGCGATCAAGGCAATGAACTCGCATTAGGTGACCTCAAGCCTGGTGTTAGACTGCCTTGATAAACTAAATCTGCTTGGCGAAACAAATCAGGCGTTGATTCTTTGGGTACCCGGACATATTGGCATACGTGGAAACGAATACGCGGACAAGCTAGCCAGAAAAGGAGCAGCCACACCGATGATATGCTCCTTTCTTTCACAAAAATAAAGGAGAACCAGAATAAATAGAACTACTGGAATAATATACCAGGATTAAAATACCCAAATCACTTATTGGTACCTATAACCAGGATTGTATGAAGAAAAACCAGGATTGTATGAACCTTTTAAAAGAAAAACTTAGAACATCACTGGAATCCTAACAGGGCACTGTAGACTAAAACACCCCCTCACAAAACTGGATATACTTAGGGATGCAAACTGTAGATTCTGTGAAGAGAATGAGGAGTCGGCCACACATGTGCTGTTAGAATGCCCTCCTAGGAATGTATATTCTTAAGGAAGAGGCAATAAAACTCTACAAAGTAGGTTCTGTACTACTTTTTATTGAATCAACAGGGCTTAAAGACCTACTTTAAGCCCAGAAAGGAGCACAATAGACCCGACGGTCGCAGTGCCATATCCCCTAACAATTATAATGTACTGTAATAGGTAATTAAAATCCACAATTATTTGTGAATGCCGAGGGATTTTCAGTTACATAACAAGTATATCTCAGATTACAAAAATATTACAACAAAATTTCAGTAAAAAACAAGCTTAATAACTAAAAAAAAATGTAATGCTGGAATTGAAATATTATAATATAAATTTAGTAACTTCTTATTTCTTAACCGGATGCTATATAGGCACAGCGATATAGAAAGAAACAGTATAGCAGTTGAGCTAGTCAAGAAAGGAATTATTGCTCAACTTTTTCTAGAAATAGAAAAAAGAATATATTGGTGCTCCTTTACCGACCAAAAAACTTATTATCAGAAATGAAATTTATAATCAGTGAAATGGTGGAACAAATAGTGCCTATTCAGAACCATGAGAAGCGTATTTGGCCCGAATGGGACAAAAAAAGGGTTCTTTCTAAGGTTTGTTTTTCTATGTGAAAAAATCTCAATATCTCAATGTTGATCTAAGACAGATGGATTAAATGGATGTAATGGAGGAGACTATTAATCGGTAGTAATTGCAATTATAATCTATTGAAATTAAAATGTTGAGATTGTTTTGTATTTTATATTTAATGCACATTTTTTTTTGATTATAGAAATTCATATTAAAATTTTCAACACATCATATGTGAATTAAATTACTATTTTCGTATTAAGCACATTTCTACACAATGTGTTAATAAATATATGATAAGAAAAAGGGACCACGCGTGCCTTGAACTCTTTCAATTAATTAATTGTGTTTCACTCTAATGAATCATGATCTATTCCCAGTTGTTAGAGAGCCAGTTTTAAAACGAATTTTACCCGCTTATAGAACACTAACTGAAAAGCGATAAGACAAAATTTTATTTATGGTAAACAGATGGTTAAATTTAATTACTACGCTCAGGTATTAAAAAATATATATAATTTAATATTCTTGTAACTGAAACTAATATAAGGTCAAAAAATGAAGTTTTTAACTATTAAACTATTTTACCAAGCCAATAAGTAATATCACATTCATGCATGCGCATACATACATACATGCAAACATTGCATTATCAACAACTGACCATGCGTAAGAGCAAAATTAAGTATTTGATATATTTCATACTTCTTATAGATCACTGATATCAATAAAAGTGATATGTGACAATTAAGTCTAATTCTTCTGTTATAATTACTCAAACAGTACTCTTAAGCAATCTAGAATACTAAAATCACAGCTTTTTATCTACGCCAATACTATTTATGATTAACGTTTATTAGATTGTAATACATTCAACTTTTCCTTCATTTATATATGTACGAATCTACTTTTATCTATAAATTAATACTGTTATCAAAAATAAAATTCTAGATATAAATTTGTATATACGAACGCTAATTCACAAAGTGTGTAAGATATTAATCGGGCGATTGTATTTGCTGTTGCTAATGTAATTTTCATTTGCAAATACAAAAATATAGAAAATAAATATTGATAAAATAACGGGTACCGAATAAGTAATTCATATGAGAAATACTATATATAATGAAGTAAAATATATTATAGACCAAATAAAAGTATAAATCTGTGGATATAATGAAGTTTAAGATCCTTTACATTGATTAATTCCAAGTTATCAAATAGAATATATATACTAAAATCATGCACATGTTTGACAGCTATATTGAAATTTGATTCCATGAATGTAGAATCTGTAGCTTACAACCTCACATTCAAAGTAATATTAAAATTCGAAACCATTGGTGCAAAATTTAAAGACAAGAACAAGACAAGATAGCTATATTCGAATTCAAATCTATGTGCACAGAATTCATAGATAAGGACCATACGTACGTTTGACAGCTATGTTCAAGTTCAAATCGATGACTTCAATAATTGGAATTGATTTGTGACCAACAGTTTTAATATGGCACTAAAAGCATTCGAAAAAAAAAAAATCTTCAGAAGATCTATTTTCTCGTATGCGGTGGTAACGACTACCGATCTGGGCATAGTGAAGTGCATAAACTTTCGAATGGGTGTAAATATTCCTGCTAGAAAAGCTTTTGATTTAGTGCTTGCTGTTTAAAAAAGCTCTTGCGGACGTCTTTATTCTTCGGTGGGACCAGGTGACCAACGATATGAAGGTAATCGGTAATACCAATTGACAACAGTAAACCACTGATCGGGCAAGTCAAAGGGGGCTACACATTGGCCAACTAAGTAAAGAAGTAAGAATGGCTATATTTGAATATCAAAATGAATAATGAATATCAAAATGAATAATGAATATCAAAATGTAATGCCAGTTTCATGATAAATGAAAATGTAATATGATGTGGCAAATTTTTTTAATTATAAACGAAAGATAAAAATTGTTATTGTTGTAGGGTAAATACATAGTATATAGTAATACGTGGTAAGCATGCTCACTAGTTACGTAGAATTTTCGAGCGATGCGGGCGGTAGCATCTACTGGTAGGGTCTTCCTTGCCGGTAAGGTCGTATGAAGCTAAGCGCTGTCCACAACGTAGTGTCGGTACTCGTAATGAGCGGCTGCAAAAGGCGTCTGTTTTCCAGGTTAGGAGCGGCCTATTTAAAAGTGACCTGTTACTACATGCAAAACTTACAGGACTGACATTGCGCTTGTAACCCATCGTCATGGTTTTCCTCCCTTCTTTAACTATATTCTGGAAATAAAATATGAGTCTAAACCCGAAGTGTTATCC
>NC_051847.1:9835903-9849742 GCF_002237135.1 Teleopsis dalmanni
ATTGCTCAACTTTTTCTAGAAAAAGAAAAAAGAATATATTGGTGCTCCTTTACCGACCAAAAAACTTATTATCAGAAATGAAATTTATAATCAGTGAAATGGTGGAACAAATAGTGCCTATTCAGAACCATGCGAAGCGTATTTGGCCCAAATGGGACAAAAAAAGGGTTCTTTCTAAGGTTTGCTTTTCTATGTGAAAAAATCTCAATATCTTAATGTTGGTCTAAGTCAGATGGATTAAATGGATGTAATGGAGAAGACTATTAATCGGTAGTAATTGCAATTATAATCTATTGAAATTAAAATGTTGAGATTGTTTTGTATTTTATATTTAATGCACATTTTTTTTTGATTATAGAAATTCATATTAAAATTTTCAACACATCATATGTGAATTAAATTACTATTTTCGTATTAAGCACATTTCTACACAATGTGTTAATAAATATATGATAAGAAAAAGGGACCACGCGTGCCTTGAACTCTTTCAATTAATTAATTGTGTTTCACTCTAATGAATCATGATCTATTCCCAGTTGTTAGAGAGCCAGTTTTAAAACGAATTTTACCCGCTTATAGAACACTAACTGAAAAGCGATAAGACAAAATTTTATTTATGGTAAACAGATGGTTAAATTTAATTACTACGCTCAGGTATTAAAAAATATATATAATTTAATATTCTTGTAACTGAAACTAATATAAGGTCAAAAAATGAAGTTTTTAACTATTAAACTATTTTACCAAGCCAATAAGTAATATCACATTCATGCATGCGCATACATACATACATGCAAACATTGCATTATCAACAACTGACCATGCGTAAGAGCAAAATTAAGTATTTGATATATTTCATACTTCTTATAGATCACTGATATCAATAAAAGTGATATGTGACAATTAAGTCTAATTCTTCTGTTATAATTACTCAAACAGTACTCTTAAGCAATCTAGAATACTAAAATCACAGCTTTTTATCTACGCCAATACTATTTATGATTAACGTTTATTAGATTGTAATACATTCAACTTTTCCTTCATTTATATATGTACGAATCTACTTTTATCTATAAATTAATACTGTTATCAAAAATAAAATTCTAGATATAAATTTGTATATACGAACGCTAATTCACAAAGTGTGTAAGATATTAATCGGGCGATTGTATTTGCTGTTGCTAATGTAATTTTCATTTGCAAATACAAAAATATAGAAAATAAATATTGATAAAATAACGGGTACCGAATAAGTAATTCATATGAGAAATACTATATATAATGAAGTAAAATATATTATAGACCAAATAAAAGTATAAATCTGTGGATATAATGAAGTTTAAGATCCTTTACATTGATTAATTCCAAGTTATCAAATAGAATATATATACTAAAATTATGCACATGTTTGACAGCTATATTCAAATTTGATTCAATGAATGTAGAATCTGTAGCTTACAACCTCACATTCAAAGCAATATTAAAATTCGAAAACATTGGTGCAAAATTTAAAGACAAGAACAAGACAAGATAGCTTTATCGAATTCAAATCTATGTGCACAGAATTCATAGATAAGGACCATACGTACGTTTGACAGCTATATTAAAGTTCAAATCGATGACTTCAATAATTGGAATTGATTTGTGACCAACAGTTTTAATATGGCACTAAAAGCATTCGAAAAAAAAAAAAATCTTCAGAAGATCTATTTTCTCGTATGCGGTGGTAACGACTACCGATCTGGGCATAGTGAAGTGCATAAACTTTCGAATGGGTGTAAATATTCCTGCTAGAAAAGCTTTTGATTTAGTGCTTGCTGTTTAAAAAAGCTCTTGCGGACGTCTTCATTCTTCGGTGGGACCAGGTGACCAACGATATGAAGGTAATCGGTAATACCAATTGACAACAGTAAACCACTGATCGGGCAAGTCAAAGGGGGCTACACATTGGCCAACTAAGTAAAGAAGTAAGAATGGCTATATTTGAATATCAAAATGTAATGCCAGTTTCATGATAAATGAAAATGTAATATGATGTGGCAAATTTTTTTAATTATAAACGAAAGATAAAAATTGTTATTGTTGCAGGGTAAATACATAGTATATAGTAATACGTGGTAAGCATGCTCACTAGTTACGTAGAATTTTCGAGCGATGCGGGCGGTAGCATCTACTGGTAGGGCCTTCCTTGCCGGTAAGATCGTATGAAGCTAAGCGCTGTCCACAACGTAGTGTCGGTACTCGTAATGAGCGGCTGCAAAAGGCGTCTGTTTTCCAGGTTAGGAGCGGCCTATTTAAAAGTGACCTGTTACTACATGCAAAACTTACAGGACTGACATTGCGCTTGTAACCCATCGTCATGGTTTTCCTCCCTTCTTTAACTATATTCTGGAAATAAAATATGAGTCTAAACCCGAAGTGTTATCCGTACTTATTCGGCGAATCCACCTGCTTCGGCAGCATACATGACAGAATCTCTTCGTTAGGTATAACTGTAACCATATGGCCCAATGTTGCCCTGGGAACACAATGAAGTGAAGAAGAATATTAATAAATATAGACATTTTATTGATTAGTGACATGGCAAAATCTCTTTTGTTTAAATATTAGCTAAGTGTCTTCTTTAAATTTATATATGGTTAAGGTAAATATCTTTTATTAACCAAAAAAAATAAAACAACTTCAAGGAGATAAGAGAGAGAGATGAAGGTTAGAGAGATAAGTTTTATTGAATTGATTTTTATTGAATTGAGTCTTTTCGGTCAACTTACAAATCTTACATTTCTTCTAAAAGCATTCAATTTATACCTCATGACTAACCCTGTATAGATTCACACAGCAAAATAACGAAGCCTTTGTTCTGAAATGACGCATTCAGTTCTCTTTGTTGTTTATTTTTTATCTATAAAACTTGAAATTTTTTATTAGCACTGTAGACACATTAGGATTGTAAAATTCATTATTATTTCTCTTACTTTCATGGATGTAAACATATGTGGAAATAGTGCAAAGATATGGATTGCTTCATTGTATAGCGGAAATACAATTTTTAATATATTATTACATTTTAAATGAACTATTAATTATAAATAAATATTAAACATTTATTAATATTAAACAAATATTAAATAAATATTAAATCAATCGATTATACTTCTATGTCTCAGCACACCTCATCTATTTTTTTTAAATCGCTTATTTCAAGCTATTTGTTTCTATTTCTCTCCCAAGTAGCTCTTAAGTTGGACATTATTATTACTATTATTAGTATTACGATACATATCTATAACAAAAATGACAATTCAATTCTCAGTTTGTGTTTATTGCAGTTTAATTTGAACAATACGATTAGGGGAGCAATGCAGTCTATACTTAGCGAATGCTTAAAAAAACTAAGTAATTTTTTCAAATTTAATTTACTTGACCTACTGCACTTTTCATTTTATGATTGTTTAGTATCATGTTTCATAAGCTGTAAAGTTTTTATTTAGACCCATAAAAATTAGTAAAACGAATAACGTTGGTAGTTTAATGGATTCAAAATGGAACGCTTACAATCAAATTTATTTTGATATCTCAAATATGTTATTTTCCTAACATTGATTCTAAGCCAACCAGGAAGTTTATAAAATGAGAAAACGAATGGACAGCAATGCAAATATATAGCATAGAATAGATTGGAAAGAGATTGTTACTAAAAACGCAGCTTTCGTAAACAACTGAATTTCGTTGACTTAGGTATTACTTTGCTAATCTAAAGTTTTCTTAGTTCTATAGTTTCCCTTATAGTTTCTATAGTTCCCTTAATTAAATATACTAAACCTGAGATATATCAATTATATTATTAATGCTAAAATTAATATTTAAAAACATGCTTGCATAAGCAAGAGTTCAATGAATCGACAAATAAACAAACTGAACATATATTTAGGTTTAGAAGATTGTGGATCCACAACTGTCGATGCTCAATAGTCGACGGTTTGAGTATATATAGTTATCAATTCAATGTTCTGTGATCTACAGATGTTATAACTTATACGAATGTTTTTACCGTGATAAAACACTATTAATAATATATTTATTATTATCATATGTTTATGTTTATATAAGCAAATAGATATTTATGACTGAATTAAATATGTTAACAAATTTAAAAAATTTTTTGTTAATGCTTTGTGAGTTTTGTATAGTTTATTGCTTTTAAAATTTTGTAAAAGCTTCATTTCTTATTATTTATATTTTATATATAAATAATGAATGTCAAAGAACTCTTAAATCAAAAGAGCAAATAATTATCCTTAAAATAGATCAATTCAATTCATACGAATTCTTTAACGTTTTTTACTCTGACGAGTGGAACGTTTTCCAGTAGTTTCAATGCGTTCTATCCTAGTTGTAGATTTATCACTTCCTTTAATGTAACTTTTTATTGACTTCTCGTTCTGAACTGATATGTTCAGTGCTGTATCGACATTTGCCAAAAGATTCTTTTCAAATCGGTCATCATCTGAAGCATTAATACATAATTAATTTTCTTTACCATTATTTTCTTCTCTAACATTACTTTCTCCATTTTTGTTTTCCTGTTTTATATCAGGATTTGCCTTCTTCATTTGCATATGACGTCGTTGCTTTCGCTGTATTGTGTTGATCTGTTGTTCTTGTGCACGATACTGTAAGTCTTGGCGTTTTGTAGAACGACGTAAACGATCTCGTTCTCTTTCCTGAATGCGATAATTTGGATCCATACGACGAGCTGCTTTTCGCAATCGGTTTCGTTCTCTCTCTATTTCCATTCTTGATAAGTCTTTACGTTCAATTAAATGATTTAAGTAATTTAATTTGTTTTCAGAATCTTGACTTGTATCATTCTGACGTGCAGAAGATTTGCGTCTACGATCCTTTTCTCTAAATGTTGCAAGTAAAACAGGATCACTACGTATACGTTCGGCATATATTTTTTTACGTTCCCTACTTCTAATTCTTTCTTTTTCGCGATATTCAGGGTTCATACGCCTCATTCTCTTATATAACGCATCTTTAGCTCTTCTCGAACTGACCGATACGTTCTGTTTTTTAATTCTTTTGTTTTGTTTTCCTTTTGTAAGTGTCACTGGTTCTTCATCGCTACCAATTTTCTCTTCTTTTACAATTCCTTCCCACTTATCATTGCTACCAACTTTCTCTTCTTTTATAACAACTTCCGGCTCTGGAACTACTTTCTCATGCTCTAAAAAGTTTTCTTCTTTGGCATTTACTAATTTTTGTTCTCCATAGTTTGAAATATTATATTTTACAAGTACTTCTTGCTCTTCGTCATTATTTTTCTTTATTTTTTTCGAAACTGCATTCTTTTCATTACCTTGAGTTTTTGTTTTATTCGTAACTACAACCGACTTTTTTTCGGTTTGAATTTTTTTTTTCGCCATAAGTAATATATCTGAAATGATATCTAAATTTGTAAGCATAGTTACAAATACTTGAAAGAAAAGTTTTTTTGTAAAAAAAAAATATATATATATATATGCATTGGTTTAGTGTTTTTAGTGAATGGAACAGTAGCTTTAATTAATAGTAGGTTTAATTCATAATTCATAAAATCCAAAAAACAGATCATTTAAACATGAATAATATATTTCCTATGTGAATTTTATTTTTATTTCGGAGCTAAGTCCCAAGTAAATTTATAAGAATAAAACAATAATTTACTGGTTTTATATATAATGTAAGTTAAGCATTTACTGCTTGCATGAGGGGTGTAAATGTAATTGAGATGAACTCTCAATTGATTTTTTCATTTTTCATTTATTCTATAACCCCTCGAATATATGGTTACGTGCCTGACCTTATTCAAACAGTTTTTGAAAAAACAATGGACTGTTATATTGTCATTCCATCCGATTTCTTGTCATTCCATCCGAAACAGGTCATAACAAGTTATTGTATCTTGTTTTAAATGTAAAAATTCTGAAATTCTCCAAAATAATAATGGTCATAGCTAGAAAATGTTAAAAAATAGAACACCTACTATCTTTTGCTCAACTAAATAATAAAACTACAAAAAGCTTTTTAATAAAAAAAAGTATATATATATATATATACACTGTAATATTTTTGAAAACTTTAGGGGACTTGGTTTTACATATAGTACATATTAAATTTATGCTTTTTTAAAAAAATGTCTTCTGTTCTGCTTTACAAGATGTGCTTTGGCTTTAAGTTCATATTTAAATCTTTGTTTGGGTGTTAACATAAGTTTTGAATAGTCGTTATTGGGTAAGAATTTAACTGTTCTGCGATACTTTTCTTTCTCTCTTTCTTTGGCTTTGTATCGGGGATCGCTACGTAATTTTCTTTTACGTAACCGATCACGTTCTCTCTCTTTAGCGCGATAAGCCGGGTCTTCACGTCGACGTCTATGTTGTAAGGTATTTTGAAATTTTTGCAGCTCATATTGTTCTGGTGTGAGCATCTTACGACGATCACGTTGTCTTTCACGCTTTACAATTTTATAAAGTCCGTTTTCACAAGTTATCTTAATCGACAGTTTTCTCCTCTTTCTCGACGACTGTACTTGTCTTTCTTGAGAAATTTGTAAGTTTACAGTTCTTGCAGAGTTTTTAGAAATTTCTCCTTTTGTATTGGTAGCTCTTAGTAAATATTGGCAATTTATTTGAGGAGCCATTGCATAGACGTTTTTAAAATATATTTAGACTTTAATTTATAAATAAAAACAAGCCTGCAATTAAAATATAAATTTACTAAAAGTAGAAAACAAAATTGCTAGACCGGCTATTTTCCTAAGCCGGAATTTAACGGAATGGAATATATATAATTAAACACACCAGGACTGACTAAATTGAAAATATAAAAAAAAAATTACTTTAAAACAAACAAAAATGTTAGATATTTATAGGATGAATTATTTAAAAACACATCATTCATGGTTGATCACACAATCTCAAAACCCTATTAATTTATTTTAATAAAATTAAATAAAATTTTATCAAAAACTATTGAGATTTATCTTTTGATTTATCTGGCATATGTATGCGCAATAATGAGTAACATTTTTATACCTATCTTTATTAAACTTTATTTGTTAATTTAATAATATTTTTTATCATACTTAATCAAAAAGTAGATTAAACATTTGGGTAAACTGTATTATTTGTTTAATTTGAAAGATCATCATTAACAAAGCAAAGTTTTTCTGCGAGAATACAAACTGAGATTCTGAATCCATGATGATAAAATATCAGATATTTACACTGGAACTTACAATACGTTTACACTATCGCCATTAACTCGAAATATGTGTGTACACACACGCATATTTGCCATTAAATATAGTATTAAACTACCATTGGTTAATTAAACAATACTTTCTGTCATTGAAATAATTAATTCATAATTAGAACAGCTTTTACTTTTGTTAAAGATTTGTGTAAACCACTTTGTTAATAAATTGCTAAAACCTTAAAAACAATATTCATTCTTACAGTTTCAAATTTCGAGAGATATCAAATATGTATAGGCTTTTATCAACATACATACATCAATATGCATTTAAGAAAACGCACTTTCTGCAATGATATGATATTAACTCTACAGTGAGCGTTGATTTATATATACATAAGTATACGTATTAACTGTTTTTACTATCAATGTATATATTAAAATATTCATATATAATATATTAATCTTCTCTAGTTGGGAAAAAATTTATTTACATTGTGATGCTTAATAAAAAAAAGAATGTATAGACACACTATAAACTTGTTTCATATGAGTTTATTTTGAATAATACTTATTAGAATTTTATATTACTTACTAAATGTTTTCATTAGACTTTTTTTTGTCCAATATAAACTCCACAAAACTATTTCACGGCACTATAAAGTATTTTGCTGACGACAACAGCCTTTTTGATTATGTTCTTAGAATGTCATATTATTTCAAAAGTTGTTATCAAATATATGTTTGATATGACAATATAATCTTCGAAATATATATTATTAAAACTATTAACAATTTAGTTTGCAATTTTAACAAAGCCGATGACGCCAGGATAAATCCGAATAACCCAAACAGTAGGTTTTGCACTAAATTTTAAGGTGACCAAATGCAGCGAAATACTGCGATATCTTTATATCGTAGTATATTCTCTAAATCTTAAGAGAAGAATGTATAAGTTAAAATAAAACAAGTCAACACAATTAATTATGAAATAATTATCAATAATTACACCAAATAATGATGTTATAAAATCTATATTATTTGCTCGTATTTGTAATTATGACATAAAACATTTCTAGTTTCAGACACACCCTTCATTTTTCATATATTTTTTCTTTACATTTCTCATTCCAAATTGTCAACAAGTATCACAAGATGGTTAGTAAACAAAAACATCAAACAGCTGATTTTAAGTTGTTGCAGCTAAGATGCAAAAATGAAACAAGTAAATATTTCAATTATATTAATATTTTTCTATGTTACTTTAATTGAAATACATTAGAAGAACATGTATATGTGTAATAAAATAATCAAATAGGATCTCTTTTGTAGTGAAATCAATTGTAGTAAAATCCTAACTGGTCAATAAATAGAATCTGTATATGCATGTGGATGCAATCTCCGTATTAGAATAAATAGGAAACCATTAGAACAAAAATTTTAATATTTAAATACCAGATACCAATAATAGTGCGTAAATTTATTGGTGGTGATTTTCAACTTGTTCAACTAAATTGAGTCAACGCTTCTTTCAACATTGGCTGTATCAAATTTATGAGAATACGTATTCTTCGAGAGTTGGAAATTGGTTTTATTATATATTCATGAAAGAACAATTTGAATAGTTGTTAACAAAAAAGAACTACATAAATTTTTCTGGAAATGGTACGTAACTCCAAATAATTTTACCGATTTTACACACTGAATCTTATTCACACTCCTGCCGTTTTTTTTTTTGTAGCCTGTAAGCATCTATAAAGCAAATAACATGAAAGCAATTACAAAAATGAATTCATGTGTTAGGATGTGCATAGTCATTATAAGTGTGAGAGTGATCCTATATACAATCATAATCCTAAAGTGCTTCGGTTAATAATAGACCTCCGTTTATTATTTTCTTAGAAACACAAAAAACTATATAGGTGAATAACAACTGTTTTGGCCGAATTTATGTTAAGCTAGTAGTTGAATATTTCTTAAAACTCGTATTGATACTTAAACTGGACTTGATACCGTTTATAGTCTTCAGTATTTTCGCGAACTACCAAAAAATCAGTATATGCAGAACAAAAACAAAAACTTACAATTTAAGTATAAAACTAAAATTCGGAGGAATGGGATATTGAAATATTTTGTATTGAAACTGACTTTCCCATAGACTTCTTTGCTCAAAACAAAATTGCAAAGTTATACAATCTTAAAGTACATCACCAGAATTCTTATTGTCTCTCACTAATCAGCTATAACTTTGCTTATAAAGGAAAGGACAAGGCAAAAGTCTTGCGGACGGAAGGACAAACAGACAAATAAGGTGCTTTATTGAGTTAAGGAAAACATTTCCGAAACTTATGACCCAATTAATATTGTATAAGATTTACTTGAAATGTATATTAACAATTACAATACAAAATTCAACTTTGTTATATTTGATATACGAGTTTGCCATTGATATTATATTTTAGAATCTCACTAAACGCTGTCCTGACCAAAGTCTTCACATGTATTAACGATTAATTCTCAATGGAATCAAATGAAGATGAATTTTTAGAAAATCATGCAAACCAATTATAAATATTACAACACACTGCTACTTAAATAATAAATTAGTTGTTTAATCATTCTTTTAGTTTTAAATTTGCTTTTTTCAAATTTCTATTGAATTTTTAACTTTAATACATATTCCATTCACTTGATTGTAACAACAAAATTGTTGAAAATAAATATTAAATTTAATTTTATTTGAAATACTTTTACTAACATACCCGAAAGCTTTACTTGTCTTGGAAGATTTTCTATTAGTTATTTAAAGAAAATAACATATTTTACAATCCAAATTTCCATTCAATCAAAATTTTTGCAATTCCTCGACAACAGAACAACTCAATATTTTTTGACGTTTAACGAGCAAAATTGAATGCCGCTTCAAAGTAAAAAATGTTGAAGCGAAAAGATAAAATCACTTGTGGCGAAAACAAGGTGAAACGCAATTTATGAAATTATTTTATTTAAATCTTTATTTCTGCAACACAATCTCTTAGATGGTATTTACGACTCAGGATATATATTAAAAGTATGTAATTCTACTTTATATATAAATTAACCTCTTTTTATACAATGTACCCATATAATATCTTCCAATGTACCCATATGAAATCTACTGTGTTCACGTTTCAAGCTTCAAAACTGTTTCAAACCTACACGCTTCAATACTATTATAACTTATATATGTTATTAGGTGTTTTCGGTCTAATTTGCTTGCATTGTGTGCACATATGCAAGATTTGTTATTTGCCAATATATAACACTTGACAGATTGCAGCAATGATACCATTGTGTCACCTAGCGAATATAGGCCAGTATGCGTTTTATGCCACACTTGCAAACCACCAAAAACGCCTATTATTAACACCATCAATTCTAATTAAGCTTATTGTGTATATTAGTTATTATTGATTTGTTGAGCGATGTTCTTTTAATTCGCAATTGCCATTAACATAACATAACCTTCGTTCATTAAAAAATTTTTAACAACATTGCTTTTATTCGAAGCTATAATAAAACAGTATTTTGGAATTTTATTTATTCCAAATCAAAAATATTAGTGGAATACATGGATTTAATGCTTGTAGCTAATATTTAAAAAAATTTTTGACATATTTAAAAATAAAAAATCAAATTAAGAAAACATAAATCATTAAAATAAAAGTATTCAAATTTGAACATGATATGATAGTGAGTGATTAGAATGCTTTCCGTCTTCTAAAAACAGAATACCTTATGGTTAACCGTAATTATAAAATCCAATATAAAAATAAATTTAGAATATATGTTTATAAATATGATTAATTTTATTATTGTTGTATGTGTTTATTTGTGTTTTTTTATTTTATTGCTTTAAAAATAATAATTATATTATTAATTAATATTATTAAAAATTAAACAAAATTAATTAAAAAATAAAAACAAAACTATTTAAGAGATAAAACACAACTTTTACCAACAGAAAGCAGTAATAACGATTATAAAAATACTAGCGATTATTACTTTCCATACATTTAAAAAGATTATCGATAAATTTTTGCAAAAAGTAGTTCTGCAGAATTTACGACACGGAAAGCGGTTGTCAAATTCTACAATTTCGAGGTTTTTATTTTACATTATTTGAAGTGAACAACAATTATTTAAATAAGTTGTATATAACAGATAATTCTTAATAATTGTCATCATAGTTGTTGTCTGGAAAACAACTGTGTATGTTGCTATGTCCATATAAGGAATAAATTTCATACAAAACTAATTCAACAAAGTTAACTTCAGTAAAATGACTGAAAAAAATACTCCTGAAGTTATTTTACCTCCTTTTAGGGGTGATAAATTGCTATCGCCTGCTGGAGTACCAAAATTATTAAGCACCGGTTCAGCAACTGGTAACCCACGTAATAAATGCGCACTGCAACCTGGCCATTCGTTAATGGACTGGATTCGTCTAGGTAATTCTGGGGTCGATTTATCTGGCACTTGCGGACGTATTGTGCCAGTAAGTAAAGAAGAATTAGCAAGACATAATAAACGTGATGATGCGTGGATGGCTATACGGGGTAAAGTATATAATGTTACTCGTTATATGGATTTTCATCCAGGAGGTATTATCATATATATATGTGTAATAAACGTATAATATTTAATAAACATATTACAATAAATTATAGGAGTCGATGAATTAATGAGAGGTGTAGGCCGGGATGCTACGAAGTTATTCGATGAGGTACATGCCTGGGTAAACTACCAACAATTACTTAATAAATGTCTAATAGGTCCTTTAAAAATTATTGTTAAACCAGATGCTGAAATTTTTAAATCCATTAAAACTGAAACGAATAAAGTAACAATACCTAATACAAATATCGCTAACATCGAAATAATACCACGAATCGATTGGATACAAAAACAATCAGATATAACGTTTTATATATATACTCGTCAGTTTTGCAATCCTGGCTTAGTGCTAAAATACATAAACGAAAAGGAATTTCGGTTGCTTGTACAAATAGAACATACCAAACATTGTATCGAATTGCAATTGCAATCTGAAGTAAGATGGCCACCAAAAGCTTGTAAGTTATCTAGTGAAACGGGAAAAATTGAAATATGCTTCGAAAAGGTTCAAGAAATGAAGTTGTGGAATAGCTATGGAGCACATACGCTAATAAGAGTATTACCAACTGATGATGCCGAAGAATACAATGTGTTCAAATTTGAAATTAAAACTAACACTGATTTTAATCTCGATTCTTTTGAAATGATATTGAGGGGTAGCCAAGATGACACATTATTTTTATTACCACTTGGATATCATGTCAATATCTCAACTGACATAAATGGTAAGTTTTATTTAATTATATAATTTTATAGTTAATAACACATTTTGATTTAGGTGAGCCAGTGGAACGGAGTTACACACCAATACCACAAAATTTCCTATCTAAAACTTTAAATACAAACAACAGTTCCTTAAATGAAATGAACTTAAATTTTCTAATAAAAAATTACAAGGCCAATGGACTTCTATCCGAACACATGCAACAGTTAAATGTAGGTTCACATCTGCTTCTGTCAGTGCCAAGGGGAAACTTTAAACTACAACATTTACTTCGACATAAGCGTTTCACTTTCCTCGCAGCTGGCAGTGGTTTAACTCCCTTTTTAAGTATCATACAACATCTTCTAAAGCGATTTGAAAACAAAATGTAAGTAAATCAAATGTGTTTTTTTATATAAAATTTTTTAAACGTAATACTTTATGTGATTTTTAAAGACAATTATGATGCAATAACCATATTTCTTTAGAAACAATCGTTTTATGAGAGATTATTAAACATTATATATCTTACTATTAAATGTATACTGTTCAATATAATTAGTTGAGTTTAATAATATAAACACGTTATTATTTATAATATATACACAACAATTCCATTATAAATCCCCAACACTCTCCTTCGTTATTAGACATCATTTGGAAATTTAAGTTTTTGTTTTATATTTATATTATGTTAAATCCGAGATATTTAAATAAACGATTAAGTTCATACTATTAATAATCTTTATATATAAGTTATTAAAGAGTTCCAAAAAATACTCTATAATACTTCGAACTGTTTCGATAACTAAACAATATAACAGCTCCAATACTTGACACACCCACATAGGTGATAAGGAGATAATCTCTTCTCTTCGTTTATAGGTTTTAGAATATTATATAGATGTGGTAAAAGTTGGTTTACGGCAAAATTTATGTGTCCTATATAGCTAAATGTAAATAATTGTGAGTTCCCTAAAGGGAATCTTAAATAAAAAATATGGATTTCAAACAAAAACATACTTATTTATTAATAAAATCTCATTTACAGTGAATATCTACGGCTTATCTATTTCAATAAAACTGAGGCTGACATTTGGTGTCGTAATGCTCTTACAGACTTACAGGTGCAGGATGAAAGGTATATTCTTTTGTCATTATTGCAGTTAATTATATCGATTTGTGGTACAAATATTTTCTTTTAACAGATTTCATCTGACGAATATTCTATCACAAGCAGA
>NC_051847.1:9849842-9852633 GCF_002237135.1 Teleopsis dalmanni
GGCCCCTTAGTATGTTGGTAGGGGCCCCTTAGTTAGAATTTGCTTACAGGCCTAAAAAATGTAGTTACGCCACTGCTCCTACTATCATTCCTACCATCACTACCACCACTTTTGAGGCAGGATTTACTTAATCAACAGACTTAAAAATAAAATACACGCTTATCTCGTACATTATTGAACGAATTTTGTATAGCAAATTTAACTAAACCCTACTCACTTATGTAGATAAACCTGAAAATAAGTTAATTATAATAGTTCAAACGAAGTTATAACTTTTCCTGTAGCAGTGTTCACTTTTGTCATTTTATAGATTTTTACACACAAAATATTAAACATAAATTTGATACTTTAGTATGTTAAAAGCAATTGTGAAGAGGTCTGATCTTTTGAGTCGTTATTATATTCAAAACCTAACTAAAAATTTAAAAGCACGCAACTTTGAAACGCCCAGCTTAATAAGAAATTTCGAATTGTTGTCTCTCTGATGTACTTGCCCTATTAAAGATTGAGGGACTTTCCGGGGAGAAAATAATTTGAAAAATTTATGAGTTTCGAAATTGCGTTATTGGCGACAAATGCTATAAATATGTTATTAGGCATTTACCAGTAACATTGAAATAAATACTTGCAACTTCACTTATTAAGTACTTGTTAATTGCTAAAGGCATTAGTGTAAACGCACTGTTACTGCTGATTATTACAGTTGATAGAATAAAATAAGTAATTTTATTAAATATTTCATATTCTGTATCAATCACCGAGTATGGTAAAGCACAGACGCTTTGGACATACTTAATATCAGGGTAGCTATGTCAACCGGAATTGTTGCTACAAGTGTACTAATCCATTATTTATATATATATAACGTCTATAACAACGGACTAATATATATACGTCTATAACAATGGACTAAAGATAATGTATATAAGAAATAAAACAATATTATCATAAAAATGTCAAATTTTATTGTTGTAAGCTTTTATTTATATTGAGAAAAATATGTTTGCTTAAGATTTTTACATGCTATGGCAGTTATCTATAATTTTTTCTTTGCTTTATAAAATTTGAATGAAATTGTTAGTAGCCAGAATGTTCTAGGTATGTTTGCAATTTGATTGTAGTTTTTAATTTTATGTATGTAATATATTAATATTTATTTAGTGAATTTTAGTGAAAAAAGGTGGGGTGATTGTTTGGTTTTTTGGTGTTCATGTGATGTATTCGAAAGTATAACCTTAAAAATGACAAAACCCAAAAATTTCGGACTTGATTTAGACTTGTCTTATCATTACCAGATATATATTTATGTATGTTTACATATTTAAATATTTGTAATTTGTAATTTATATTATTTGATTTAAAGATATAATTAAACAGATTTTTGATAGATAATTTGTCTCAATGCCCATAACTTAAAAATAAGATATGATTTTTATATCTTAAAGTCATGTCTTTAGTTTAAAAACAAAATATTCGTTGTATGAAATTTATAGTAGATAATATTTAAATTCTTAATCGAATATTTATATATTTTATTAATATTTGTAAATTTCTGCGCATAATTTTAATTTTAATATATCGTATATTGAATTACATGTTTATGATCAAGTGGTATACAACTGCAAAGGAAACACTTTTGACCGTTTTGTTAGATGCACTTTTTTTTAATTATAAAAGTAATAATTTGATGTTTTTATATATTTTTATTAAAGATATTGAAATAATAGAAAACTACTATTTAATATCGTTTATACAAATTTGTGTAAGGATACTGAAATTTTAACAGCAAAAAGTGTTATACGTATAGAACTAGAGCTTCAAATTTTAATGGAGATGTTTGAAATTTTGAGCATTTTAATATTTGAGTACTCTTGCGCGCCAGCATTTTGCACGAATAGAACGAGGCAACTCAAAATCGTTTAATTATCAAATAGTGTTTAAGTATTTGCCGAAACAAAAGAGAATATAAAATAAAACATAGGGGAAATCTTCACGTAATTCGATGATCTGAGAGCTGCTGGTAACTTTTAATCCAAATTTTTGAATTTGAGTATATTCGAGTTGCCTGAGCATAATAATATTCGAGTACTTTTTGGCGCACTAATCTTGACTTAAATGCTCATTATTTTCAAATATTTATTCCAAAAAAAAAACATACCGAAAGTTTAATATGCAACTAAGAATATCTAAAGAAATGTCTATATAATTATATTTATATTGAAAATAAAATTTGATAGATCTTTTAATAAGTCATATTTTCGATCAAGTATATAAATATGTACTGGTGGCACGTGATTTTTATAGAGATTGTTTCAAATACTTCAATTTTGAAGCATTGACTTAACTTTATTTGCTACAACCTCATTCGGTAATCCTGAACATCATGTTTTATATATTTTTTTGTTGGTGATTAAAGCGAAGGATATTATTTTTATAAATTTTATTGCTTTTTATTTAATATCTTAATTAAATTTCTTTTTATAAATTGATAAGAAAAACCAAGTCTGTTTTAATTTTTTATATGGCAATTATGTATTAAAGCGCAACTTATTAAAGTAATCTAAAATAAATTCAAATGGATTTTATTTTGAATTTTGTCATTTCATAAAAAAAATTACTAAAGACTAATATTAAAAACATTTTTGTATCAATTTTTTTTTTGTTGTCATAACTATATTATTGCATATATTATAAGATATATTATTATCCAATATTGATGTGATTTCTTATATATATGTGCAATTTCATTCATATGTTTATTTTAAATATTTTAACATATTTCATATTTTTT
>NC_051847.1:9852733-9861628 GCF_002237135.1 Teleopsis dalmanni
TTTTTTTAATTATTAAATTTATGATATATATGATATATATGATATATATGATATTAATTATTAATTATTAATTTATATATATATGTTTATATTTGTGGGAAAATTTTAAGTAATATGTAGAACATATTATATACAAAGTTGCCGTTATTCTAAAGTGTTTCATTTTAATCGGTGTATCATGGCTCCGCGACTTAATAAATTCGCAATTCTTCAACATTTTAATATAAATAGTGATAACGATTTAGCAGTTTGTAAAATTTGCAAACATTCGTTGAAGAGGGACAGAATATTTAATTTAAGAACACATTTAAAAAATATGCACCAGTTAAATATAAATAAAAATGAAGATTCCAGCTCAAGTAGTAGTGCAATAGTTGTGAAAAAATCATTCCGAAAACAAACAATTAAAATCGAAATGAGCAAAAAAGAGTTATTTCGCTATTCCATTAAATGTCCTTAATTCGGAAAATATGAGAAAGATTATTGACCCTATTTGTCGTGGCTTAGAAGAAAAATTTAATAAAAAATTTGTATTGAAAAGCATCTCCAACGAGCTGTACGAAGAAGTCGAACTGCGTACACATTCCCTTAAAACAAAAACAAAAAGAAGAAATCCATATACATTTGCTAATAGCAAAACACAAGCAGCTAACGCATAAGCAAGCAAGTTGCATATATTCCAAATGCATAATAGTCAAAAATGTAAAATTGACTATTAGCAAGCAATCAAAATGAAACCAGTTTACGTTTTTTGCTGTTGCTAATGCATATTTTTATTTCATTTTCATATGCAATGCGTTAGCAATTAGTCGTTTGACAAAAATCGACTGGTTAATATTTATGCATTAGTCAAAATATGGTTGCTTTTGCTAATTTTCAGCAAGCAATTCAAACCCTGATATAAACTCACTTTCTTCAGCAGCCGTGTAAATAGTGCCGGGCAATTTCGGATGTGGTTCGGCAGTCTTAGCACAAACAACTATATTTGCTCCATCTTTAGCGCATTTTAATGCAATTGCTTTTCCTATACCTCGAGACGCGCCGGTTATGAGTAGAGTACGTCCCGCTAATTTTCCAGTATTAATCATTCTGATAATAAATATTTAATGTCCAATTTAATTTGAAGGCAGTTTTCTTAAGTACTCAAAGAACTTTATACCACGCCAAAGAGAAAGTCCAAAGTACAATATAAACATATATATCAAACAAGAGAAATCTACTTCATAATCACAAGAGCAACAACAAACGCAACAAATAAACCACAAACAAAACAAAATACAAACAAGTGTTGTGATCTAACGTCACAAAAACATATTAACGGCATGATTACAATGTAATGTAGGGTGTTCCGAACAGGGTTAGTTCGCTGTTATATATATAACATAATTTTGAATCAATATCCACATATTTTTTTGTATTTTTAAACTAGAACAATTCGAAAAATATGTTTAGTATAATACGCTACACTGGACAAAAATTTTAGTATGTGCTGTAGATATTAAGTAGTATTTAAAAACACGAAAGTCAAAACAAATACTCCATAAACACAAAACTACAAATAAAACATGATGTATATTTTTGTGATTGTTAATTCACATAGAATGATACCTTTGTTCCAGTATCTTATATTACCTACATAATTATTACTTTATTAATACATACTTTATTACTCTAAATTATTGTCAAAATATATTATCTGTGAGTTAATATACACCTTTAATCTAAACAATTCAGAAAATTTTCTAAAAAGTCGTTCCAGCAGCATTATAAAATATATAATAAATTGCAAAATTTGGTGCGAAAATTTTATGGTCTGTTTGCTCAATAATAACAATTCATTATTAAATAATGTATCATTCACTGTAGACAATGAAATATGTTAAAAATATATTGATTAATATCAGTTATTCAATAGCTGAGTTAGGCTGCGGTTACGTTTACAATTTACATTTATAAGTAATCATATGTTAGTTGTTATAGTTACTAAGAACCAAAGAATACTTTTACAAGTATTTACAAGTATTCTTTGCTAAGAACTATTCGCGTGACGTGGTGTCTCTCTCGTGCGAATACTTGATTAAACAAAATATTTTGTTTGAAATTCATTCGTTCGTGTACAATCAAAGGTAGAAATAGTAAAATTGAGAAGTTTATGTTGTTTTCATGTTACTTTAATTTTATAAATGGAATAAACTCGATAGACAAATATGTAACATATATACGTCAAAACCTTCTGTTTCCTCCAGGAAATTTAGAATAAGATTTACCTCATTATTGGTCCACTTTTTGTTGCCACATTTCCGATTTTTAGCCAGCAGCTCAGACATTGTTGGACGTAAAATAAATATATAATCAAACAATTGCACAAAACAATTACAAAATCAAAAAAAACTTAACAGTTTCGCTAAATATTGCCCAGCCGACAGTAAAAAAAGTAGTATTATTCACAATAGAGTCTTGAAAACCAAATATGCAAAAGGTAATTGGTGTTGAAAATATGGTCCTGAATATTGTCTTTCAAATCAAGTGCAGAATTATAAATAAAGTAATTGTTTTTATAAAATCAAATAATTTTGCATATGCAACGATGCACAGACATCGTGAATACCCCTATAATATAAGAATGCAAACCATTGTCCTTCTAATATTCATTTTTTTTTCTTGTATTAAAATTAATTAATTTTCAGTGTTTACAATTTTTATATATTATATTCCACATAACACAACAAAAACTTAAAAAAATGGCATTTTATATAAATTAAGAGTAATGTCAATTTTTTTGAACTAGACTTAATGGTGTTGTTTTAAAGCTCTGAAGAAAAAATTAGCACTAATGTAACCGCAACATGCGACGTGTTTGTATGAAAAAAAATATGTACGAATACACTAGATAAAATTCGCATGTAATGTAACCACAGTATTAATTAAATCAGATATTGAAAATGTCTCATGCCAAAGTCGCAGGCACGACTTCATTAAAATGAAGCAGAATACTTCTCTGCATATTTATTCTCAATTTTACAGTTTTCAGTTGCAAAATAAAGTTTAAAAGTTGATTTCTACATACATTATATTATATGCAGTTTAAACACATATTCCTTGTTGCATTACAGTGAACATAGTGTAAATATTGGTTAATATGGGGCTACTTCCTGAAACATTGTTATCAATACTGTAAAAATATGTGCATTGTGTGAATAATTTATCTAAAATGGTTGATGAAACGTTGTTTTCAGAACTGCTTAAATACCTTCATTGAATATTTGATCAGCATTTGATTTACCTGTGACATTAGTTGGTAGATTATTGTAAACTGCAGTTCTATTGTGAATTGCCATAATGTAAGTCCAATTAAGCATTGCGGGCAAAGAATAGTTTAATTGCGGCTTTTTTTGTTACTTTTTGTTGTGAAGCGCATTTTAGTTGAATGTAACAAAAATATCGAAAATATTTTTATAATTTAATAAATATGGAGCTTAATAATGCAGTAGAAGAGTCATGCACTGTTTTAAAGGACCCAATATCATTAGTGTAATTTGTTTAAAGAAAATTTATGTAAAAAAATCTAAAAATTTTATGTACATGTGTATAGTATAACTGTATACCGATACCGAATTTCTAATAACTTTGTTATTTTCAAAAAGTATTTATAATTAATTAAACTAAAGCTGTGTTTTGTTTGTTCTTACAGTCAACTATTGAGTGATGGCGCTAATTTCGAAATTAGCACAAATGCGGATGAGTACGAAAATAATATGTTCGATGAGCTCAACATTGGCTCTGACGATGAGAATGAAGATAGCGAAACTATAATATCTCAGTTTCCATCGCCTTGGACACAACCGTTTGCGGAACTTAAACAAGATATGGTAAAAATATCAGATGATATTCATAAGAAAATAACTGCTGTTGGTTGTAAGGAAAAAGGTTTAGTTCCGGACAACGCACGTGTATGTATAAAATACAATGCTTATTGGGAAGGTGACAGTGTCCCATTCGATTCTTCCTTTTTACGTGGAGCTAAATTCACTTTTTATACCGGTCAATGTGAAGTCCTGTCAGGTTTGGAAAAAGCTGTTCAATCTATGTATCAAGGCGAGAGCGCCACATTCATCATACACTACAATTTATTATTCCATGAAATGGGTTGCCCACCACGTGTTAAGCCAAAAGCTGATGGTCTCTTCATTATAGACGTAATTTCCTTTGATTTGATAGGAAATCTTACTGCAGATATGAGTATTAAACCCGAAGATCGTAATAAATATACTATAGTTGTCGAAAAAGTAAAAGATATACATTTAAGAGGTTTAGATTTCTTTAAACAACAAATGTACAGAAATGCCATATCTGCGTTTCAACGTGCTGCCAACGTACTAAGCTATTGTAGCTTACAGAATGAAGATGAGGAACGTGGTCAGAAGTTATTTTTGATTAAATTGTATACAAATTTAGCGGTATGTTTCAATAAAGTTGGTGATCCAAAGAAAGCTTGTATAATGTGCAGGGAAGTACGTAATTTAGACAAACAGAAACCGTCGTGCAAAATTCTATTTCAAGAAGGTAAAGCCCTGCGTATGCTCGGTAAGTAACGATATAAAATTACTAAAAACGGCTATAACAAATAAATATATTTTTAATAGGTGAATATGAAAGAGCTCGTAATATTTTGGCAAAGTCACTTCTCCTAGAACCCATGAATCCCGAAATCAATGCTGAATTAAAATTACTTAATGAGCAATATGAGCAGTGGCAACATCAAGAAAAAAATATTTGGACAAAAGCACTAGGAATGCAGTTAAAGGAGAAGTCTAAAAACGACGTTGAAACTACTAATAGAGATCAATGGGAAGAAATAATAAAAAATTTCAAAACTAAATCTAACTTAAATGACTTTAAGTTACCAACCTATTTGTCAAATGATGATATGACTTTGATCAATGAACTCGCTGAGCAGTTTGAGTTAAAAGTCCGTGTTTCTACTTTGAATAATACACGCACTTTGTCGCGCAAATAATATTTGAAGTGAAATAAATTACATTTGCTTTATAACGATTTTGTATTGTTAGTATACTAATGCTTGTAAATGTTTATCTTTGCTTGTAAATGTATATGTAAATAAATTATATAAGTACATATATTAAATATATAGAATACCACAGAATTTTAGTAGTGATAAAAAATGCCAGTAGTAGTTGGTAACTAATTCATGAGTATGTTTTATATAGTTTAATAGAGAGATCATTGTTAAATTCTCATATAAAGGTCTAAAGCTAATGACATATTTATTAAGAACTATAACTGTGTATTAATATAGATATAGAAGAAAAAAAAATATGTCAAGTATATACACATTATACCAACTATTTTCAGAACTTAAAAATAATCAATCAAAAAATTCAATATATTGGCATTTTGAATATCTGTAAATGACTTATTTATAAAAGGTATATTAATATAAACTATTTGAAGTATATAGTTATATATATATATTCTTTTTTTAAACTAAATTAGTACACCAAAAATATGCTTTAATTTTAATAAACTAACTCTATACTTTCAAGTTTGTTACGAGTATTAAAATCTATAAATTGCCATAAATACTTTGTAAAAGTTAATGCAAATAAAATGTTAAAAGTATATGAAAATTCTTTATATGTAATTATGGATTTATTTAGACATAAGTTTATATACTTCCGTTTATGTTGTAATCAATTTTGAAGTTATGAGTATTTAAATATGTACTAGTAAGATACCAATTCCAAGAGATGCAGCTCAGCATGTTTCTAAGAAGAGATTGCATAATTTGAAGGTACGTTAGCTGGTTTTTGAAAAAATTAAGATACAAATACCCATGTTTTGAGCTAGGAAACTACTGTTTTAAAAAAATGAGCAATGTTTGTAGTGCCTACAATTACAATATCAAGCAAACACTTGAAGAAGATAAACTTCAAGCAAAATGTTCTAGCGAGTGCCGAGCAATGAGAGTGCCGAGTTTTAGTATTCCATCCGATTGCCAGATCTACACGTTACAAAATGACCTATCAGTAGAGGCGAGGTAGACTTCTTAATCCGTGGCTTCTTCCTATCCTCATTGATTTAATCTGTTCTGTTTGAAAAGCTAGTATAAAAGACACTAAATGAAGACCCAAATCAAATGTAATTATTGTTCTAAGAAATTACATATCACCTCTGCTCAACTCATCGATTAGGCAGATGTCAAAAATGTCGTTATTATCCGGAAAATGTTTCAAATTAATCGATGAATACTTCGATATTTCATTCAAAAATGTATCACATTTTGTTCCAAATTTTATATCCTATGATCACACCTGCTACTTACCTAATAGTCGGTTTTTTTTGTCATATATTTTATAATGATTAATTGGCGAAATGGGAAGCAGAAAAATTTGTTCGATGAACACTATAATGATCCGTTAGTCAGAAGAAAAGTTAAAGGTTGAATTGCTAGGCGATTATTCTGGTCAAGTCCGTAGCAAGAATTTTATATATTAAATGATGCTTTCAGATTTTTCAGTAATAACAAACATTAATAATAAAAATACATATGTTAAAATGTAGTTTCTATATTCACTTTTTGGAGACTTCAGCAAATCAGGCCCCACCTTTAGCTAAGTGCCTGATCCTGCTCACTCTTTTTCCAAAGCTTTTAAGAAAATAAGATAAAAGTTTATATTCCTAACAAAACATAAAAATAAAATATTTTTTGTTCAAACGAAAAATATTTATTTACTGCTTTATGTCCTTATACATTTTCATATACATTTGAGTGAAATTAAAATTTTTTATAATGAATTTACTTTTTTTGTGATTTATTTTTCTTAAGCGTTGACATTTTTACAATTAAAAAATTTTGTTTTGACAATTTAACATTATAATTGTTCTTATATAATATATCTGCATCAGAAACTATAATAAAATAATTTTTAAGTTTATATGTATGTTTATACATATACATTTACAGATATATAACTATATTTATATATTTTCTTTGTTAAACACAGTAATAAATGATTTGGTAACATAAAGCTTAAATTTAATTCTACAAATAAATTCTTTACATATTTTTATATGTTAATTTTAAATTAAAATTATTCATATCAAATATTTTTTTATGGTTTTTTGTTTTGTTTTGCGCTTAAATTTAGAAAATTAACTAATTCACATATATGCAAATGAAACTCTTTTTCTTTATAGTTCTTTAATTTTTTGATTATTTCTATTCTGATATAAGGTCTCTTTAAATTTTTCTTATACATATTTAAATATTTTCATTTAAATTATATATTTTATAAACTCTTATTTTTGCTTTTATTTAACATTAATATATTATTTGTGTTAATGTGCATTACATATATTTTAACTAGACATATTTGTTTTATATTATTTATATTATTGTTTAATATCTATTTTACTGCGAAATTTGATTTAATTCTTATATTAGTTAAATATAGTCTATTATAACTTAAATATTTTTATATTAAAAAGAAGCTTATATTTGGCACTTAAAATAACCCGAAAACTAAGTTAAATATAAAAAACAATTTTTAAAAAATAAACAATAAGGATTTCTATAAAAATCAAAGTTTAAAATATTCTTCGATTTAACATTGACATATTCCATGGTATGTTAATAAAACTTTTATTATTTAAATCGTTTGATTATATGTTTTAATATTAAAATTATATTTTTACATTTATATGACCTTCTTTTATATACAATTTAATCTAATTATATATATATATTTATATTTATTTCATATATATATTAATTATTTACTAGTTATATGTATATTATTTTAAAAACATATTTATCGCGTTTTCTATATTATTTTTTACTTTATTTAAGTTAATATGTTTTACCTAATTCATTATTTTAATTGAAGTTATAAATTTTTTGCATAATTTAACTTTTTTGATTATATGTAACTCATTTGTTTATATACTTTTTTCAACTAATTTCTGTTACTAGGCAGGATGATAACATTAAAACAATACTTGGATATGTTGACCTGTGTTATTATTGGGGGTGTGGCACTGCGATCGTCGAGCCTATTGTGCCCCGACGTTATTGATTGAATAATGTAAAATTATTTTGGAAAATAATATTTTTATAATATTAAAAAAAAATTTGAGAATCAATTGATTTGAAATATTTTAATCTATTTTGTTCATAGATCTAAATAATTTTTTTCAAATACAATTTCAAAGTAAGGGATAGTTTTTATATTCCATAAGTATATGTTTAGTAGTATTTTTATTGAATATTTATAATTATTATATACAAATTTAAAAGTCTAACTAAAACTGTTAGTTCAGAAATAATAAAGCACTCCTGATCTGAACAGATCCGAGAAACACTGTTCAAGTTTTTCAATTACTAAAAGTAGTATAAGGGGATATCTATATTTACGATTTGTTTTATTTAGACTGCCAGCTTATTGTGGATTTAATGAGAGGGAATGTGTAAGAATGGGTAAGAATGGTGGGATTTGAGATAAAGGAAAATAACATAAGGATGATTTAATTGGGTTTTGGGGAAGTTTTTTTAAACTCAAACATAAACATTTAAATTAGATAATATATCAGATTCTTTGATAACTACATTGAATATAGTCAAAGTAATATTGTAAATTGTATATATTTTGGGTTTACTTTGTATATTTCTTCTTATAAAAAAAGCGACAAACAATCCATCAAAATTTTTAAAATATATATTATATAAATGGTTTTGATTAAATATAATTTTTTATTTATATATATATTAATGTATTTAATACATATTACTATTAAAATGAACAGTAATAATACTGATATTATTTTATTATTTATTTTATATTAATTAATTATATTTGTATATTACTGTAGTATTTA
>NC_051847.1:9861728-9867734 GCF_002237135.1 Teleopsis dalmanni
GTTTGTTGCATTTAGTAATTTAATTTTCTGAGAAATATTAAGTGAAATACTTTTAAGCATAAATACATTAACGAGAAGAGAATTACTGGTAATTAAATGTAATTTTGTAAAATAAACAATACATAATAAAACTAATTTTAATTCTGGTTAATAATAATAATAAGTGACTCAATGCAAGCAACTTTACTCTCATGAAACGGTGAACTACTATGAAGGAGTTAAAATTAGCCACATTTTATAATATCTAACTGCAGACTTTACTTAGTTAAAGTTTAGTATCTGTTAATTTTGATTAATATACAATTATTTATTACGAAATGTTTTGAAATCAAAGCAATATTCACAACTAGTTATAACCTAGGTTAGGTGGGAGTGGTAGCTTAGTGCACCAAAACTCACTTAAGCACAAATAATGGCCTGTTGAAATGTCACGGAGTTCTTACCTAAAATATGATGAATCAACAAATTATAAATAAAGTAACAGAACTTTTCATATTGTTACTGAATTCCTTCTTTGTTATGATTTTTAATAAATAATGGGAAGACTCACGATATGCTGACATCTGTATGCAATCTGACCACTTTCCACTAAAAGGAAGTCCGATATAATCATTGAGATGCTCATTAGAGATATCAGTCTTATGGTAGGTTTACTTAAAGGTCACTGGAAGCTAGAGAACCATGCTGGAAGATTGAGTCTCCCTTTCAATCATACCTGTCGCAGCTGGGGTGAAGACGAGATGGTGCCTCTCATCTACTCTGTCTTTGTCCAGCTCACACACGGCGGCGACACAACACTTTAAAAGCAATCTACCTTGAGGATCTTGGTCAATTAGAAGACTTGCTACTAAACAGCATTTTGAGCTTCGCCAAAGGTTCTAAACCCTGAGTTTTTCTCTATATATGGTAACACAATGGGCTAAAAGGTCTAGGTGGATTCTAGAGATCGCCAGTATAACAATAAACAGAACTTTTGGGTTTGGATTAATATTACTTGTGAAAGGAGGTAAATTTGAAAGATATTTCAATAAAGCAAGTTCTTAATTTGTAAGTAAAAAATTTTAAATTAATTTAGTTTTATTAAAAAATTCTTATAAAAAAGTCAGAAAAAATAAAACTTTTATTATAAGTAATCAGGATAGTACAAGTGCCCGACGTTTCATTTTAACTATTCCCAACCTTAAACAATTTTTATATATTTAATAACATTTCGTTCCTTTCAAGTATTAGAGATTTTAGCTTATACATATCATTCAGAACTGTTGTTATTTATTCTCAATTAATTGTGTCTTTAAGAGTATCTTAAACTCGCTTAAGTATTTTTAATGAATGCAGCTTAGATGTTATTAAGTACAAGTCTAAGCCTGACAACAACAATAGCAACTGCAATTTTAACTGCAACAATTTGTTGTAGTCGCTGTTGCATGTGCAGATAAACACGATTGTGCAAGGAAAAATAACTAAAACTGAGCTGATAAAATGTGCGTTTCATTTTTAACGCTTAAGAATGCATTTGCCAAGACCATTTCTGAGTCAAACAATGTGAAAAGATGCATTCCATCATCGTCATCATCAACATCAGCATCAGCATCAACATCAGCATCAACAACTGAAGCATTATCATATACCGAATACAGATACAGATACGGCAATGCAGTTGCAGTTGCAGCTGCAGCAGCAACAGTTTGTAGCTGGCAGCAGCATCGGCACTTATAACAGCAAAATCGTGTGACAACAAACGATAAGAAAAAGCAAATACTATCTGTAATATACATTTGTATCTAGTGTCGTTGATCTTTTCTATAAGCAGTAAAAATGCGACTACGTACGCTGGCATGCAAACCAGACAATGTCTGTCTATTTGTTAAACGAAAGTGTCTTACAAGAAAGTAAATTGAGCAGCCACGGGGATATTTTGATTTATTTTATTACAAATAACTTAATTTTCTATTCAAGCTACTGTGCACTTGTCAGTTGAGGAGTGTATGAAAATATTTTAACCACCTACAACTGTGACTGTGTGTTATTAATGGTCCATTGCTTACTGGTCATTTATCATTTGCATTAACTGTGATTAAATGATATATTAAAAAGTTCTAATTATTTGTGCAAATTGTTTGTAAGTGGGAAGTTTCTGCTACTTGTGAATAATAACTCAATTAAAATGAATAAAATATTATGAAAAAGTAATTATTAAAGTCTTTTAATTTGAAAGTTACTAATTTATAATAGTAGTTTCAAAGGAGTGGGTCCCAAACCTATTAATTATGGTATTTATTGTGATCTAGCTAACCATCAAAATGAGTGATCCAAAGTGTTGTCATTTCATTTTATAAAAAGTATTATTTACGCAATTATGTAGATAATTCAGAAACTATCAAAAATAGTTTCCATTCAATATGAAAAGAACTATATAACTATATAAGAATTTAAAAATAATGAATAATGTGTCTTCTATCTCTGCAACAGCAATGATGGTTTGAGTTAGTTCAGTATCTGAAACCAAAACTATAACTTATAAATTGGTTTGGGTTAAAATTTTTGTAATATAAATGAATATAGGAAAAATTGTTTTCTGAAGAGTTTCTAAAATTTTACGAGTAACCTCTTAAAGTAGTTGAATTGGGAAAATGAGAACACTTGCAACAAAACTGATGAAATCTGGCTATTTATAAATAGGATCAAAATTGACAATATTATATTCTTTGAATGATAAATCTTCTTAATGATAATCTTTGTAGACTCAAAGAAGCGGAAGAGAAAGAATTAAGAAATTCTTATATCATCCAGCCTTAGCAAACAGTAGGGCTTAAAGTCTTGAAAAAGGTTTTTAGAATACCGCACTACTATCAGAAACTTATCTCACAAAATTCTTAAGAAAATTAATTGAGCAAAGTTATACAGTTAGGTCTTGGAACTTCGAAAAACTCGTATTATAGAAACTCTCTAGATCACTGCATAGGAAACATGACATATCAAATCAAATGCCCGGCAATCTTTCATAGACTTGTTCTTAAACTACCAGCTTTTTAGAGTAGTAAAGTGAAAAATTATTTTATTAATATTAAAATGTAATGGTAATGCAATAATGTGTATGAATTATAAACTTAGCAACGAGCATTGCTTCTTAGAGGTACGATTAAATCAAAAGCAGATATGTGAGTAGACAGCATGAGTAATATTATGCGGGAGCTTTTTTCCGCTGCATATGCTCATTGCGCGAAAGTAATTTCCTTTATTCGTAGATACAAGTTGCTCATGCACAGTCAGCTTATTTCATATCAATGACTACACACCGACTAAGAATACTCTTTCGTAGAGAAAATATTATGCTCTCGTAAGCTACAGTACAACGTGAAATATATCTTAAGTGCAAAAATATATAAGCCTAAGTATGTACTTGTACATCTACGAGATACGCATTTATATCTTTAAGATGCTTGCAGGCGTAACGCCGTTAAAATAAACACTCCGGATCTTATAGAGGGAGAGTATTGATAAATATATATAGATAGTAGAGATAAGAAAATGTAAATATGTATATAATATAAAATAAATATTTAAATATTTATTTCAAAATATCTACAGCCTTAACTTTTATCTTAGTTTTAATTCTTTTAAGTATTAGATATTGTTATATACATTCTATAAAAAGAAACAGAATATTTGATATTAAAAATTGTGATTATTAAAGAAAATTATTTAAAGTAATATATATCTAAAAAATGTAGACATATAAAACAATTGGTAAGTTTTTGTTTTGCTGTGATATTATTTCAAATCTACCAAACACCTCATCTGTCTGAGTCTAATTATTGTCTTTATCTGTAAATGTTACGCGGTGCAAAGGTAGATGAAATCCTTGACAGATCCGAAAGTATAGTCGCCAGCCACTAGCTCGGCGTCCGAGCGACGCACATTTCTACCAGTAGCCGACATATACTTCGAGAAAAGTTCTTCGTAAGATCTTTGGTCCTCTACGAGTTGGCGACGACTACCGCATAAGAATGAACCACGAGCTGTACGAGCTTTATCACGACATTGATGAACATCCAGCGGCTTCGCTGGCTTGGTCATGTCGTGAGAATGGATGAAGATGCTCCAGCGAAAAAGGTGTTTGAAACAGTAGTTGGCGGAAGAAGACATAAAGGTAGAATGTGTCTTCGGTGGAGTGATCAAGTTGAGGGAGCACTAACTGGACTTGATGTACGAGACTGGAGAAGGCGCGCACGCAGCAGAGGCGCCTGGGGAGACATGCTGCGTCAGGTCGAAACTCGGTAACGGGTCGTTATGGCCAAAATAAGTAAGTAAGTAAGTATCTGTAAATGTTATTTGAAATACTGTGTTATTTTAAAACTTATTAACGTACATCAAAGAATAAAGAGAACTTAAAGAGAACAGTATAAATACAGTAACACTATTCGTAATTATTCACACTAAGTAAATACATTGCTTAATAAAAATATTTTCACATTTTAAAGTTAGAACATTATACATCAAAAAAAAAATTTGAATTAAATTATCTACTTACAAAAAAAAAATAATGTAAAAAACAGATAGAAATGCTAACTTTTTAGTTAAATGTCATTTTGCAAAGATTTACTTGACTGGTAAGCTTAAAAAAGTACTTATGCTTTTACTAAAGTACATTTGTTTGTTTATTTCAATTTATACTCATTTTTTATTAGTTCAACTTAAGATAAGAAGATACATTATGAACTCCTTAAAATGTTCTTGTTAAATCTTTTGAGCTTCAAAGGATTATAGATAAATTGAAAAGAGATAAAAAGTAGTAAAAGCATTAAAATAAAAGTTAAAAAACTTCAACTTCGTTTAACCAGAAGAGTCAGATAGAGTGTTGTTTTTTGTGTTAAATAGAATATGCAAATATTTGTACTACTTCACAACTTAAAAGTAACAAAATAACAGTCAAAGATACTTAAACGACCGTCGTCTATTTGCTTAAGAAAATTTCAATATTTACGTTACTTTTGTTTTATCTTCTTAAGTATCTTAAGTAGTAAATTTTATTGTTCAACAATTCACAGATTAAGATATGCTGTTTTTAAGACAAAAATTCAAATCACTTAAAAGATAGTGAGAAAACACCAAATAAAATGAAAGATTAAGCAGTAAATTTTTTTTTTAAATGACTTTTTGACTCTTTGTTGCCTTACACCCCGGAAGCAAGTATTTAACGTCTATTATTTAAACTAACTCGAGTTAAGTATTTTGTATCTCTTTCACTGCTTGGTAATAAAACAATGCTATGCACAGTGCTATACATTGAATATACTTTTCGACAGCTGCTTTCTTCGAGCAAAGGTAAAAGTGGTAAAGATTAAACTGATTCAGTTTCTTGATATGATATATGAAGAGTATATATGAAGTAATACTAACTAGCTTAAATCATTAAACGAAAGTAATGTTATTGTGTCGTAGACAAACTCATATGTCAAACGCTTCGAATAAATGACTCGCAGATCTACATCTGTTACTTTATTAGGAGTTTCACTTTCTTACTAATTTGTGAAGTTTCTTTCTCTTTTAACCAGATAAGAACTTAGTTGCGTCTCTTTTATTGCTAGCTGTTGCTTGATCGGTTTTTTGATCCGTTCCCACTGCTCTACTTAGACATCAATTATCACTCAATGAACCGCAATGAATAATCGACTCAGCCAAACAGATACATTGATTTTCTGAGCATTTATCAAGATTTAGCTTAAAATTAAACTTTGAACTGTTAACCACTTCAACTTCAACTCTAATCTAAGTGAAGTATTCATAGATGGTCTAGTTAATTATACTGGGTTACCGCCTTAAATAAAAAATTATACGTTTTGTATTGGTTTCTATAATTTTAAAAGTCGAATATAAATAAGCGAGCTATTGGATTAATTCGCAAATACTAAAAGTTAGGCTGAGTGAAAATTTAGTGCTGATTCATAAGAAAATTGTTTACTTCTTCGAATTAGTATAATATATTATTATTATTATTATTATTAT
>NC_051847.1:9867834-9890279 GCF_002237135.1 Teleopsis dalmanni
GAAAAAAGTTCAACTATTTTTTATTTATTTTCGCCTAATTATAATTTTCGCAGACTCTTAAGATCACCAGAATAATCCAATGAGTTCACTTTTGGACCTGATCAAACCCAAATGTCTTCGTACTCAGCTCGATGAGCTTTGAACTCTTCTCCTTGCCATACAACAAATGAAATTAGTTAAAATTAAAGCGTTAATACATTTTTAATTATTAATAATTATTAAATTATTTTTTTTAATGTTTTTATAAATTCGTTTTCTTTGCAATGCGCGGCTGTTGTTGCTGTTATTTTTACTCCTTCGTTGTTCTGAGGTTCACGTTGATGCTCCATTATTTTTATTTGTTTTTTCAAATATTTTAGAAATACTAAATGTTAACATAAGAATATTAAAATGACTCTGGCATATTGTAGAAATGACGTTTATCCTTATTATCCTTCGGCCGATTATCCTTCGTCGTTATGTGAGTGATTATGAGAAAATTAATGCAACAGATGACCGTAGCCATGGCCATAACCTCCATAACCTCCATAACCTCCATAACCTCCATAACCACCATAACCACCATAACCCCCGTAGCCGCCATAGCTGGAAAAGCCACCATAACTACCGAGTGAAACTGCAGGTGCGGCGTATTTGACGATCGATGGTGCAGCGGCTACTGTGTATGTAGGTGCAGCGGCGGCGTATTTGACTACAGTCGGTGCGGCGGCATAAGAAATGGCGGGAGCTGCAGCTGCATAGGATATAGCAGGGGCAGCAGCGGCATATGATATAGCAGGAGCTGCGGCTGCATATTTTACAACAGGTGCAGCAGAATATGAGATGGCGGGAGCAGCAGCGGCATATGATATAGCAGGAGCAGCGGCTGCATATTTTACGACAGGTGCAGCAGAATATGAGATGGCGGGAGCTGCAGCTGCGTATGATATAGCAGGAGCGGCGGCGGCATATTTAACGACAGCTGGAGCTGAGTGTGTGACCTGGAAGTAGAATGTACTGTTGTTAAGTGGGTGTATTAGGAACTCTTACAAGAGTAGGCGGTGATTACACACAAATGGGAAAAATACATTTATTTTATTCTTCATATTTTATTCTACTTTATTTATTTCATATATTTTTTGAATAAACTTCGATAGGTGCGACTCACCTGACTAAATGATGAATAACTCGTAGCTGCTGGAGCAGCGATTGCTTTTACAGCAACAGGAGCTGAAACAGCTACAGGGGCTGCAACTGCAACAGGCGCAGCAGCAATTGATTTGACAAAAGTTGGTGCTGCAGCTACGGCAACGGGGCCTGCATGTGCATAGCCAACAGCTGGTGCGGCATATGAGAGATCATGTCCATAATCAAGTAAACCGCCTGGGGCGGCAGCTGATGCAGCAATTAAGCCGAGAAGAATCTGAAAAGGATAACAGAATGAGTCTTTAATGCTAAAATCAATATTCTAATAAGTTTTTAGAATATCTGAATGTTTACCAGAAACTTCATATTTGTACGAAAATAGTTGGTAGCTAAGATCGAAGCGGTGGTTAATGCGTAAACGAAATCTCGAACTTTTCACTAAGCAATATGTAATGAAACTGCATTGCAATTCAAAAACTTGAGATACTTTTATACTTCGATTCAGTTTAGTGCAACAAAATATTATATGTAAGTAATGAAAAGAAGAAGAAAAAATGCACATAGAAAATAGATAAATGCACAATCAAGCAAAAAGATCACAGAATCGTTTTAAGCGTTCAACCATTGGCCTGTAGGCCTGTAGTTACTGAGGCACGCACTCTTGGCTTCAGCTAAGAAGCCACATATTAGTTGGACAGACAAAAGATGCATTAACTGTGACTGGCCAAGAGCAGTTGTAACGTATTTCGTCGCTACACCGGAATCGCCATAATTGTTTCTCTTACGCATTTCAATGAAAAATGAAAAATGAAAAATACTTGTAACATGAAATATCTGCGCTGAAGTAAAATGTGAAATATCCCAAAGAAACTATCTGAAGCAAATGTGCAGATACATTACATGCCCATAAATCAAAATTCATTCTAAAATTTAAAGCATAAAAATTTGGTCAAATAGTAATAGGATTTCTTGGTAATAGGATTTCTTCACTATATTCGCAGGCATTTATATTTATCTATTCCAAGTCGATTTTATGATTATATCTCAATTTATGAATAACGTCGAGTCGATTTTGGATTCCCTTCCAATAATAGATTAAATGCTCACTATCGTCTTATGCACTCTTCGGATATACTAATATATCTCAAAAAATTAAGAACTTATCAAGTTGTCAGAAAACAGAAACTACGAGTGAGATTTAGAGACAGTGAAACATAGTGAGAATGAGAGAACGGGGTAGATAGACTGAAATAAAGAATATGTGTAATAGAGCGATTTGAATAGAGAGTGAGACAAGAAGAGGGTGAGATAGAGAAGGAGCGAGAAATATCTCACTCAATATCACAAAATATAAATATAAAGTGATATATATAGAGAGTAAGATATAGAGAAAGTGAAATATAGAGAGGGTGAGATATAGTAAGAGTAAGATATAGGGAGAATGAGATATAGAGAAAAAGAGAGAGTGGGAGAAAGTGATATATAAAGAAAGTAAGATATAAAGAGAGTGAAATATAGAGAGAGTAAGATATAGTGAGAGAAATAGAAAGAGATAGAAAGATAGAAAGAGAGAGTGAGAGAAAGTGAGATAAATATCCTTTTTATTCTCACTAAGAAAGAATGAGATAGAGAGAATGAAATAAATTAAAGTCTAAAAATCAGAGTGAAAGAGTGAGGTAAAAAAAGTAATATAAAGCGAGTGAATGATAGAACGAGAGTGTGATATAGAGAGGATGAGATATCGAGAAATTGAGATATAAAAACAGTGGAATCTAAAGACATGATGGAAAGTCTTTTATGTTTCTATTTCTGTTGGAGAGAGAAGTGGATAGTGAAAGAAAGAGAGATAGAGAGTGAGATAGAGAGAGATAAATACCTTTTTTTTCAATTAGAAAGAATGAGAAAGAGATATAGTAACAGAGTGAGAGTTAGTTAGATAGAGAATGAGATATAGACAAAGAGTTTGATAGAGAGAGTACAATAAAGATAGAGTGTAATATATATATTCAGATAGATAGAGTGTGTGGTAATAGTTCCCCAGACCGAAGTTTTGTTTTGACACTCCATATTCGAAGTAGTTAAAATTCTTTCAGTGAATGCTTCCTTTTTTCAATTTTTATTTAAAAAGTTTTCATTCCTTTCTTGTTTTTCTTATTGTTATAACAAAATTTTATATACATCCTTCTCAGAGCTCAGTTTGATTAATTTCTCTCTTTAATAGTCTGGCAGTGCTCTTAGAAACTTCTAAGCTCAACTTTATTATGAAGAACGATTGAAACCCGTTCGGTGAATCATCAGTTGAGATTGTAATTAAGTTGTTTGAGTTGAATTTTAATTAAGACTTCAATTGATTTAAAATTTCTAAAATACTATACTTTTTTCAACAACATTGTTCCATTTCTGGCGCAGTTCTAGTGCATTTGTCATTGTTAAGGCAGTCAAACAAAAAAAAATATGCAACTGACATTGAAAAGCTCAAACAGTGTTCGCTGATATTTGCGGAATCTGGCAAATTGCTTTAATTTTGGAAAAATATTTCAATTTGAAATATCTGAATTTTTGGAACCTTTATTCGTGCTGTGCTGCACCTAAGATTCGCTTTATAAGGCACTTTAAAACATTTTAAATTATGTGCTTCAAACACTTAGAAATTCTACTCGAACACTGCGAAGAACGACATTTTTTCATTTGCGCAACTCAAACGATTTCTTAATATTGCCACATAAGTAAAGTGCAATACAAATTGCATTATTGCACGATTTGGGTAGAATTCATGGATAAGAGTTTTTAAAGCATTCAAAATCAATTTCTTGATTGTTTTCCAAAGAATAAAGGTTTATGGTAATCCTTTAATTAACGTTTCAATTAAGTAAGGGATGAAAGGACTCTGGCATTCAAAAGAAGGCGTATGTTAACTCTAGCATCATCCTTCTCCTAATGCTTGTCCAATATCATCAGTGTTCTGGTGATATTCCAAATAAGTATATTTCAACTAAGAGTTCAAGATCCGAGTGTCATTACATGATGTTCCTTAAATCAGGTAGAGTGCTTGAAAACTGTAAGAACATAATTGTCCCGCTTCCTAGAGCCTAAGTGAGCAAGATCTCTTATGAAACAGGCGATTACTAGAATTTACCAACTTGTTTTAAAATATGTTCACGGAAATGATCAAAACATATTTGTTCCATTGTTTGTTCTGGTAATTTTATAGCTGGAGTGGTGTAATATGTTATCATGTGAAAAGAAAACAAACCAAACCGATGAGTTTAAAACTATAATAGTGTTACGATTTGTTACGAAGAAGAGGAAACAGCAGAACACATATTGTGTCATTGTGATAGTCTTGCAAGACTCAGACTTCGCTACTTATCCATTGCCTATCCACTTATAATCCACTCTGCAAAGGACATACTGGCATTCTTAACTGCTACTCGTCTATGGAACTGAAGTGGGTATGTCACAATAATCCTCGAGGATTCAGTGACGCGGAGACTACTTCCCAACCCTTCTTTTGAAAAAAAAAAAAAAACTCATATAGTTTATAACTCTATTATCATTTACTAAGCGCATCAACGACTTTATTCCATGTACAAATAAGTGTACAACTGGTCCCAAAGCACAATTTATTGGCAAGAGTGATCCTTTATAGAATATTTATATTGTATATAAAGTTTCATTAATTTCAAACTCTTATATTATCTCGGTTCTAATGCATTTGATAAAGAAGTACTTTGCAATTTCCTCAGATGTACTCTTAAAATATATTTACTTTAGACTTCTGTAAATCGAAGTGAAAAGATAAGGTTACATTCGAACAGCGCAAATAATTATTCAAAGTGATGGAATGACCACAAACACAAGTTACATTCCTTCAAACCTAATATATAATAAATTTTATTATCAATAACTTCTTCTCTAATAAGATTTTCAAGTGCATATGTTTATACAAATATAAAAACAATTTATTAATTTTATATACTCTTTTTGGTGCAGTTAGAGAGCACAATTTCAATTATGTTAATGTATTTGCTTCTTTCATATTTTTTACTCTTTGGTTAAGTCTATATTTGAACTTAATTTTAATAGTATTTTATAATGTGGCATTTTCAATATATGATTAAGTTATTTTATATTATGATAGGGGTTTATTAATTTTTTATTTTGAAAATTTTAATAAACTTATATTGTCTTATCAAGAGCAGCGATTCTCACCAGTGTTAGAAGATAGATATTATCCTGTGCTGAAAACCATGTGTAAAAACCGATCCTATAGTGAATAGTGTAATAGTGAATTGGTCAGAGGATTATGAGTACTTCAAACATTTAGAAACAGAGACATTTCAAAATAATTCAAGCAGATTTAATAAGTTTATTAAATTTTTTACGGTAACATTTTCGGTAGTCGAATAGCCATACAGCAAATTAGACTTTAATGGATAAAGAAAAAATTAATTAAATAAAACGCTTCACCACTCTTTTTTGCACTCAAACTAATGCAGATTTGCTTTTATGGACGTTAGTAACGCCCAAAATGTTTGTGCCACCAAATAAAGCAATTGAGACCAGTAGCTCTGCGTACCCGCGGTAATTACCTCATTGGGTAATTATCGCATGAAAATCGCATGAAATAGGTTTGCTTGACAGATGTTGCTCAAGCAATCGGGAGTTGAGTTTGCAATCAATTTAATTTGATTTTAATATTGTAAATGGAATAATGGATGAAAATGGTAGTCATACTGAAACGAAAAGGAACTAAAGAACGACTAGCTTAATGAATTAATTGATTGAGTAACTAACTTACACTTTATCAGAAAGGGATAACTGGCATCCTATGACAAAATAATTAACTATCATTTTTATTATAGATAATATGTTATCTATAATATTTAGTTATATCAAATATAGGTGAACCCAAATTCGTATTTTTAATCTAATTATTATATTTACTTATACAACACTTATCGTATTTTAAGCTTTTCTCACAATGAACCGCTTCTCTAATGAATCCATTAGATGAATTAAATGAATTAATTATTTTCTCAAATTTGTTTCGATTACATTGGTGAGTTCTTTCAATTGCCTTTTCATAAATAAAACAAAATATAATTATTATTTCTATTGCCAATCGCCGCTTCAACTTTTTATGGTACATATTAGTAACTTACCAGATTTTATAGCCACTCATGCTATAAAGTAGCATGCATGTTACACTTAGCCTTTTAGAGCAAAGCCATAAATGACGAGACTCGCGGAATACTCCATGGTCGCACAGCCCAGGGATAACGGGGGTTACTTGCACAAGTAGGTACTCCAACAACCTTTTTTGTTGTGATTAAAGTTTAGCATATATCTATTAATTATGTACTTGTGTTATTGGCAAATAGTTCTGACTGAAAAATTATTTTGAGTACTGCATATACCTATGCTACGGGTACGCAAAGTATTATCATCTGAACTCAAAGACAATTATGAGAAGGGGAAATGTTACAGTAAGGTTTTTAGGTTTCTTATACATTTCCTGAAAAGTTTCCATTTATTTCGAAACAAAGAAAAATCTGACAAAACTACTGATTCTGACAATCACAAAATACAAGCGAATTAGATCGGCGTGAAAGCTACTTTGGAATAGCGCATATGTGCTGGATGTAAAGTGAATTCCAAGTACTGTCACCTGAATTAAGAACACAATAGTTAGAAGTGAAAATAGTACACTTCGATGTTTGGGATCTATTGTGTTATTCCTAGAAAAGTTTTAAGATCACGTTTCCAGTAATTGTATAACACAAACAGATAATATCTGTTAACGTTTCTGTTGATATTAGTATCTTTGAAAGATGGCACTTACAAGATTATTCTGAGTACAAATTTATTTGGACTGAACACTGTTAGCATTTATGTTGTTAATCCAAAGAAGTTGTGTGGATCACATGAGAATCTAGAATCTATTTAAGGTTTTTATGATTACTCTATTCTTATGACTAAGACAAATAAGTAGCAACTTTGTCTTTGCTTTCGAATCACTTCTGATCAGGTATCCAAACGAGTCTTTCTTTCATAATACCACTTATACTAATTAAGTCAGTAAATTTAGTTGTTGAGTTTTAGAGATATCTTATAATTCCATGACTATCTGAATATATAATTATGCTGGAGTTAAGATATTACTTAAAGAAGCCATTTATAGCACTGAAGTCAATTGCATGTAGAGTCGCTTGTAGGTATTTGATTAGAGTGAAGTATATATGTATTGTATTATTCCTTAATAAGTATACATTAATAACGTCTCTGAATTTACCAATCGTTGTGCTTAATTACAGAAAGTAATCCAAAATATTGTTCATCCCCTTATAAAAATGCTTTTCTAAGCCCTGCAAATATCATATTATGATGAATCGTAAAACTATAAATAATGCATGCAATACAATGTCGCTTTAAAATAATCTAAGATGAAAAAAATTATTTCGAATTGGCAAGTGGCAAGTGGCAATTGGTGGGACTGCGTCTATGAACGCGTTGCTCATGCCACCAAGCATTAGAGACTAGAAGACTGCATTGCCCAATTCTAGTGACAAATGTTTTAAGTACGCTGAAAATCAAGTTTGGCTTCATGTTAAACGATTCGCGAAAGTCTTCAATTGCGGCTCAGTTCCCAGTTGCATCGCTCCAACAGCGATCAAGAAGTACTTCTAACAGAAATGCTTTAGGTCATGGCAAAGCGTTGCAAGACGAAAATTCTTCTCATTGCTCAGTTGTTTTTCTACCAAAATATTGATAAAAAAATGAATTAAAAAATATTTGAGGTAGTTTTAATCAAAATATCGTGACACTTTTGCGACAATTTTTTGTTTATGGAAGTTAACAGGTGTACGTTCTTTTATGACTTGGAAATATTAAATATTAATAAAGAAACAAATCATAGAGGGTGGACTTCCAAGTTTCTCAATAAGGATTGCTAAAGTAATCAATTCTTTTGTTTTAAGACTATTTATTAAAATAAAAAATAAACGTATAAGAATTAGTTATTTAACATTACTTCAGATTTTACATAATCATTGATGATTTTCTAGGTTCAGAGGTCTTAAAGTGAGTACCTATATAAAAAAGTTAGCATTTATAAGCGCTCAATATTAAAAGCAAATATGTGCTGCAATATAATATAATTCAAATTCAAAAATAAATATATTTAAAACTAATTGTTTTACTTAATTAAATTTTCTGATTCTCAAAAATGCAAAACCCTGAAGTTTCCGATAATATTATGATTTTCACAATCTATTACCCAAATTACTAGTTGATGGTATAAGTTATCTAGTACACTTCCTTTATATATACACAGATATCCCATCAAGATACTATCGTTTAAACTGAAAGTGAAGCAAGAAAGAATCCTTGTTAAGATAGAAATAATTAAACTAATAATAATGAATAAACCGTGTTCGAAGTATTGAACATATTTTTTTCGGGTAGAGTTCTCTTATAATTCCTAAATGCACCACATCCACATCTGTACGTTAGTTTTCGTTTTTTGCACTAATCACTTAAGATATTTACTATACAGGACGTATCGGCTCTTAATAGATGCTGCTCCTTTTAAAGAAATAGGAGTAAAAATTCGCAGTCCATGGGCTTAATAATGTAGATCATCGTAAAGCAAAACAATTTCGTTCTTCAGCGAAGGCAATATCAAGCAAAATTCTTTAATTAAGCAGGGTAGATTTAAAGACTCTATTTGGTCCACTATCACTTAAATTAGTTAGGCTCTCCGGCACTGATGTTTGTCGTTTTATAATATGGAGATCAAAAGCTTAGAGCACATTCTTTGTGAATGTCCAGCTATAACAGAACAAGGCTTCACTAGAATCCTATACTGTGCTAAAAATTACCCTGAGTATATTGGGTTAAGTGTCAAGGCTATATAAAATAGATATATTCGAGATCTATTCGAATTTAAATATCCACGAAGTAAAAATAGTTTATTTTGTTTATTCTATATTCTAACTTAAACGTGTGGCCATCAAACATTGAATGAACAATATTAAAGCATATTTTTGCGCTGATCAGTTTGGAATTGAATAATATTTTAAGCATACATTTAGGGAGTAGTTTCAAACTTATTAGCATCAATTTAAATTTAAATAAAATTATATAATTTAATTAATTTTGTAAATTTACACATTTATAATTATGATAAATTACCTCTGGTATATTCCAAAATTCTTTTTTAACTCCTAATATGACGAAGTAAAAAGGGCTCAGAAATCTAATCCATATGAACACTAACACGACTTTCGAGTATTGCTCTTACATTACGAGATGTAGCGCTGCGACCTAGGGAACTGTTTTTCCCTAGGGACTCAGGAATCTTCGTGTTAAATTGTGGTGTTGAACCTATTTCAACGAATTTTATTCTTTTAATCAATGATGATCATCTATGTTTTTGTGTGTTTATGTGTCTTTCTGGTATTGTTTTAAAATATTTAGAGCTATTTGATTTGTACTATGTAGAAAAATTGCTTTAGTAAGTAATTCTAAAGTGAAATGTCAATGCAAGTAATCACTACTAGATGGCCTCACTTAAATAACTTTATACAAGATTCTGTTTTCTTTGCCATGCGCTTTTTATATATAGATATGTGGGTATTTTTATATTACTTCTACTAATCTACTAAAGTCTAAATAATTTTATTCAATCTATTAAGGAAATTTACTTCTGAGGTAAATTTTTTAGTTCCTCACAATTTCAAAACAAAATCCTTCTTTTTATCCATTGGTTTGTATGTACGGGTATTATATCTAATCTATTAATCTTATCATTTGAAATTTGAAATTACTATTAAAATTTTTGTATAATTTATTTTTCAATTATTTTTATCAATAATAACCACACATATCCATATGAGTATACATTTTTCTATTTTTAATTTATATTTAATTTTTGTACACGAGGACTCACACATGAGGAGTACTGTCCGGTGCAAAAAGTTGTAGGAAGCCATCAACACCTACACATTCTGGTTATTGTCTATATTTGTACGTTTTACTGAAGACGTGTACAGTGGGGAGTGTAAATATAAATAGATCAAAGTTATTCAAATCAATGAGTTGTGAAGTGGACAATTTTCAAGTGCAAACACTGTTTTCGCTCAACACAAAATATTGTGCAAAGAAAGCAAGGATATGTTCTGCATAAAATGTAGTCCACACCGATGCCATTTGCAAGGAAGCGGTGGGAATGCACAATGCGTAGGTGTCTGCAGTGTAAAAGTGTTTGAAATCATTTGTTTAACGCCTACGGACATGCCATGGATGGACACATGCCAGCCTTGCCATGTTTTTCGCAAGCAAAACTCGTGTAAATAAAATTGGTGGAAACGCCCTTGTGTGGGGGGTGACCATTGAATGTTCTGTGAAGTGACCTTAAAAAACATTTTCAAATAAATTTTTTTTAATTGTGAAATTCTTTCATGTGTTGATAATTTAAATTTTCGAGGATAATAGCTGAGCTATGTAGGACTTTTTGATTTTACCAATAAGTTGCTACATAAAAATCAGAGAGAATTTTTTAATTATAAAATTTTATCTATTGAATATTTAATTTATTTGATATTTTTTATAAGCTTCACAAATTTTAAATTTATATTGAAATTTTCTATTTTCAATTCTGGGTGTACTTTCTTAATCTTACCAAGTGGCTGTTTGAACTTGTCTTGTTTTTTCAACGACTGCATGAGTTCTAAGTAAATATGTATGTTTTGCATTCAGTGTTATGCCACTAAGCATATGTGTACTGTCACTTACATGCAAGTCAACATGAAAAGCACAGGTGACAAATATTTGTCAGTTTGTTCTTATGTTGTAAATGTAATTTCAATGGATTACATGAAAGTACCGCAAGCACACGTTCAACTCATGCACGGATATTTGACAGCCCGACAGCAGTTTCTTAAGTGATTCTTCTTATTCCAAAAGTGATGGTGGTTTGGCAGAAGAATAAACAACTTGCTGCCTAAGTAAATGATTACTGTTTACATAATTATTTGTAAAACAATATATATAATATGTTCAATAATAATAAATTGAAAGGTACTATGCATGAAAGGAAATATGTTATCATAACTTCCGGAATCTAGTCAAACCAAAGATATATTCTGGTGTTACTTAGCATATATTAATCGTGGATGGAATTGCGGCTTTGTATTCTAAAGCCAACTTAAGCTTAATAATGGCTCGTTTGAATTGGCAATGGCTCTAATTTTGAAAAATTATAGTTCTGTTAGATCGATTTAAAAAACTTAAAACACGTTTTTGGCACATCTTTTAGTGAAAAATGGGCTTTACCATATCAGGTACTGCATAGTTTTCCTCTTCTGTGTAAAGTCACAATTAAGACAAAACTTCTTATAGGATAGGACAAGTCTCATTTTGCGGTGATCTGTCAACAAGAACATTAAAGTATTGAGCAGATTGTGCTTTAGTTCAAACTATTGATTGGTGTTTTTGTGTTCAATTTAAACAGAGTAAGTCTTGTGATCTGACAAGAATCTTCGACTACTACTTAGCTGCCTTCAAGTATTTATGTTTACCGGTCAACTTAACAGTTTGGAAGGAGGTACTAATTTTGTAGAGCAAGGTCACTCCTTTAAGAAGTATGAATTTGTTTGATCTGTTAATTTGATTATGTCTAATAATATTAACTCATAGTATTGGGCAAAGAGAAAGCTACCCCTTTTAAAGTTATATTTCAAAAATATTTTGATTTTCAGTTCGTTAAGCTTACCGTGGTGAAGAAGAACCCGATTATACAAAAGATTTAGTATAACCTTAAATAAAAATGTCGTTGTTTAAATCATAATTGATTGAGATCTTCATCAAAAAATTGACTATTGTGTAAATATTTATATTAAATCGACTACTGAGTGCTTTCTTAAATACTTTACTTTTGTCACAAGCCATGAAGTTGTGTTGTAAGAATGTTTAAATTAATTCTTCATTTTAATCAATTAATTTATTTCATTGAATAAAAATTGCATAATAGTTTAAATCACATCAAATTTTCATTATGAAAATTCATATTTCATTACTTACGTTACTTTCAATTTGACCTAAGCCAACATAAAGTAACTGAACCAGCCATAAGCCATTGAACAGAAAGTCATTAAGAATGTCGTAAATATCTCAACACATTTTCAGATACTTGCACACGATATAAACTGAAAATATTCCTACAAAATAATGATAATACATAATTTAATAAAAAGCGTTACACGATAATTTTTTGTAGTTCCTACAAAGCGTTTCGTGCCATTCTTCTTCATCAAAGTCAACGTCGAGCGTATTGACTTTATTGATGGAATTTCTATTGCTTTTTATTTGAAGTTATTATTTAGTCATTTCTAATTTTGTTTTTTGTTCAGCTTTATTTGTACAAGTATCTTTTGTATGCGATCCAACTGAATTGTTCATACAGGTGCATACAGTTACTGGCGTACGAAGCCGCATGCATAACAGCAAATTTGTGCTGCGAGATACCCATTCATATGAAGTGCAGCTAGGCGTAGTGCGAACCAAGAAAAACATATAAAAATAAGTAAATATATAAGATATCTAAATAATTACTTTTTTATGCTGTCCATCCATCGATTGAACAATTCAACAATCCAACGATCCAACGATCCAACGATCCATCAGGTCTGCTGGAAATTCTTCATTTGTCTGCATGAACTACCGTTCATTCGCAATGCATTGCATGCGTTTGGCTGTTAGCAACAGTTATGCAAATCGTACCAGAATACAGAAGCGCGTGGTACGCAGTACTTAGATAGGTCGAAATCGCACAAAAATTGAATAAACGAAAATATATTCATAATACATATTTGCACATAATGCTTAATGAAGCGGTAGCGCGAAAAATTGATTTGATATCTGAGTTAAGCGTTGACAGAATAAAGGCACCTAATGCATTCCCAGTGTACTCTGTTATTAACATTGGGGCTTTCCGCTGTAGTAACAGATACATGAGACACAATAGCTGTGATTAGAATTTATTTTCTTAGTGCCACCTTAAAAAAAGTAATCCATAGACTGGACTAATCTATTGGATGTGGTCGTTAATTTTTAGGATTTTTAAAATGTAGATTACAAGTGTTGTTATATGGGACAGAATAACTCAATAAAAAACACTTCATTATAAAAAAAGTAAGATTAGTCGAATATTTTAAGGTAGTAGAAGATTCATCGATAGTCCATTGCTGGAGCACTGGGACTCACTATGATTCTACAATATTTGGAATCAAACATTCTGAATAAAAAACAATAACTCAATAAAAAACACTTCATTAAAAAAGAAGTAAGATTAGTCGAATATTTTGAGGTAGTTGAAAATTCCTCGATAGTCCATTGCTGGAGCATAGTGCCTAGTTAGGTAATAAAGGTAAAATCATTAAAGTATATTGAATATTTTAAGTACAATAAGTAATATATATAATTTCAACTTCATTTTTCTCCATTAAAATAGTTTTGAACAAACTATAGCCAACCCATTCAGTTCATAAGGAAGCACTAATAGAAGATCAGATCAAGCTGGAAAGACATACGAATTGATAAGCATAGAAGAGACCAAAAGAATAAAGTATCGTATATTTAATTATGCCTATCTTGAAGTTCTCTCTACTAGATTTTCATAAATCCATGTAAATTTAAAAAAGTATTGTGGAATATAACTTCTCTTAGTAAAATAAATATTTTTCTCTAATTTTAATCTAAGATTCCTTAGTATAAAATTTGTTTATAATGTTCTTTTTAATACATATTTAATACAGGATATAAACCGCATTATAGCTACATAACATTTTAAGAGGATATCTATTTCTATTAATTAATTAAATTAACTGGAGTTTATGTTCACTGATCTCGAAATTTGATGAATATTTTATTCATTCATGTGAAAGCTGTTTACATGAATCTTAGAATTTTAAAACATGTGAAACCTTGAATAGCAGAAAGTGAAATCTAAGTATCCTGAGATCGATTTAATGTTACCTAAGGTAAAAGATACTTTTTCGTTGCCGCTGTTTCTAAACGTAAGTAGATTGCTATTAAGTTACTAATTATATATTGTCATTTTGCTAGTAAACGCTACATTTTTTTGGAAGATTTAGAAGATTTTATTTATTCTAAATGAATCGTTATTCCTCTTAAGTTTTCACTACGGACATTGTATATGTTAAAACAATTCTGAATACAAAAGTTAACTTTTTTTTAAGTGAATATATATTTTATATTTATATTTACTTCATTTTCTATTAATAAATAGAATTATTAATTTTTTTAGTTGTCGGGTAGAGAAGCACTTCCTATGTGCTTAATATTGAGCACTAAAGTTCATATTAATATATGGGTATGCCAAAAGTTGAACAAAAAAATATTTCTAATTTTGGTCAGGCAGTCGTAAAAAGATTCGCAATCACTATTCTCTTATCAAAATAGTATTAGTTGTTCCAACACGTCTTACTTCAACTCGTAATATATGAGTTGTTCTGGTGTTAGTCCCATCGACACATATCGGGTCCAAAAAATCATATTAATTTTTACTCTTCTCCAATCATATGTAATAAGAAATTTCGTGATAGTTTCCAAATAAACTATAACTTTATTTAAAATAAAAAAATAAATGTGCATATACTCATATTTATATATAATTTGATAGACATATAGAGATAGAAAAATAGACAGATAAAATAAATGACGTTGATAAGAAAATTAAAGATTTTTTCAGTACCAAAAAAAAAATAATTTTATGATAAAAAGTCAGCTCTATTATAATTAAGGCTAGGTAACAATGCTAATCACAGCAACTAATGTCGAACTAATTTAAATTGCCTCACTAAACAGCGGCTCCAGTGGTCAATTGCTCAATACAAAAACTGAACAAATTTTATGGAAAACTATGTTTGGGCGTTGCTTTTAGCAATTAATTTTAGTATTAAATTTTGTTGCTGCTTCTTAATTAGAGAGACTACCTTAATTTATACTCGTATCTTGCTAGAAAGCTGATACACTTTATTCTTATTTATGTATCCTAAGCCCAAAGTTGAGGCAGCTTTAAAAGTAACCTCGTTTGGAGTAAGCTCAGCTTGTTTGGCAAAATATGTTTAAACACTATTTAATATTTTAAGAGCTCTAAATATGGAAGGCATTTGAAGTGGTTTAGGAACTTAAGAGTTTGTAATTATGTTTTATAGAAATTCCCGTTCACACATCATTAATGTTTTCATAGAAAATTAACTTGAACATTTTTATTGTAGTCATATAAGTTAGCTCAGTCATATTAGTAAAATATCTGAAGTCATTTTGGCTACTGAGCCTTAAATGGTTTGGTCTATTGTTAGAAAAAAATAAGTATAAACGGCTTATCACATTCTATATTTGTAAAAACCTATAAGTTTCTTATTATGACATAATATTTCATCTCACTAACTATAAATGTCAATCATATATGGAATATTTTATGAAATAGGTAGCGATTTTTAATTAGTATTTCAAGATATTCTTCTTATGCAATTATCTAATTATATATTATGAACAAACGAAAGATCTTTGTTTGGGACTATATATATAGTAGTTCAGCGCTGAGATAAAGTTAAGAACTTAGTTAAACTGTTAGCATTGATGGTTTCATTTACATTGCTGGTGCGCATTATATGCGAAGATAGATTCTACAGGCTTATCGCATTAGACGCATCTCCAAAAAAACAGTGTTTGGCGCTAAGTGGAACAGTAGGAAAAAGATTTTCAGTTAGTGTTAATTTTCTACAACATTTCATTTGATTTGATTAAAGAAGAGAGTAGGTCCAAAAGTTCTTTATGTACTGCCAGCACAAGTGGGTCGATTATATTCCTTGCAAACCTTATTTATTTCTTATATTATTAAGAAAATGAAACAAATTCTATAACTGCGTTCCTTTATATACCGTTTCTATTAGTTAATGCTTTTTAATTACCATTTATCAATCCCATGAAAGAGCTGGACTATGTCGTACATAGCAAGTAGACGCGTTATTACTTATTCATCTTTATTTCTAGTATTCATAGCTGATTTATTACTGCTATTGAATAGTAAACCTCAATTACATTATATTCGCTTTATAGAACAAACTTACGATTGAAAAATATTTTGTCCGAAACTGATAACAACATCTTATAATAACCCATATATGTTAAGATGTCTTCTGGTTGAATCACGTACAGTATACGAAGTCTATATTACCAAATTTATTTATAAACAAAATGTATCATTTACAAATTTTTAGTATTCATTTATAATCCAGAAGTTCATTTTATTAGATAACAATTACGACTTTCGTTTTAAACACACAATCCATAGGTTGTTAGACTAGTTAAAAAAAAATCTTAATTTATTCGCAAATTTTAGTTGGAAATCTGCGACAAAATGAATAAATAAAATTAAATTTATTAATGAAGAGTTGAAAATATAACAAAAACGTTTCAAACTTTCGTTTTCATTGTAATTTTTTTGCATAAAAAATTATTTGTAATATAAAATATCTTTTTTTTTTGAGGTAAAAACTGTTATTTTTGGTGATTGTTAGTCTTTTCTAAGCCAATCTATTTTGCTCTGCAATTAAATCCCGTAAAAGTAAATAAATAATTCTTTTCAATTTAATAAGAAAAGCATAATGTAATGGAAATTATAAAAATAATAAATCGTTCATCTTTAAATAATAGTATTTGAATTGGGACTCCTAACAACTAATGTATGTATGTCTACTTTTTTATACTCGTACCTATTTCTGAGAGCTGAATGTAGTCATTGAAGACGTGGCAGGAAAGATTGGAGTAAATGTGGATAAATAGAAGAAAAATTATGCCATCTAGAAGCATAGCCAGAAGAAAACTGCTTAAATTGAAGTATAGAGGTTATGTATCAAGCCCAGTAGATGTGAAGGAATCATATGACAGAATTGAAAGCAAAATGTGAATAAGATGAGAATGTTTGTATGTATACCATAATATGAAAACTTTTTGAATCAAAACGAGATGAGCAGAGAGAGTTCATTTATAACAAATAATTATAATTACCATAAAATGGACCTCAAGATTGATCCGATCAAAAAATACATAAAGGATACAGCCCTGAAATTATTTACGAAAACTGACAGGCTTACTAATACTGTGTTATTGAATTTCAGATTAGTTACAGACTCCTCAGGGAGGTACCCATATCTGAGGTCAGTTATTACTTAGTCTGATGAAGGGATAAACAATAATTCGGTCAGGGCATAGAGAGCGGTCATGAAGAAACCTTGCAATTAGCGAGTAAAAGTTCTCAAGTGACTGACTCAACTAACCTCAACATAATATATATAGATATATAAGTCTTATCTAATATATCGAATGCCATAGGTGACAATGTGTTTGATAGTTTGATTATGACTTACACATCTCTAACAACACCTCAATGTGTGCCCACATAAACGGCTGATTGACTAAATAGTAATCCTGAAATGACTGGAGTGACAAACTGAAAAAGAATAGAATGGAGTAGAGAAGAACAGGGGCAAAGCTGAACACTATGTTGCTTTTCACTCGGTTTTCACTCGGTGTCTACTACACTGGTGTGACTTTTGGTAAGATGCCACACTTTTTTACTAACAATATTTGAAAGTTATATGTATTTACGTTCGTACATTAAAATTTTGTCAAAGTCCAGACAGTGTAGACGCTCAGTAAGTTCTAACTGACTAACTGAGTGAAAGGCTATTGTTGCCAATGGCTTTTAAAAGAAAAAATTAAATCAATGTGCATTCAATAAATATAAATTTAAAAAAGTTCATATTAATTCATATTAAAACTTTATTACAAAAGTAAATTTTTAAGTTCATATTATTTGAAGCATCATTTAATCGATTATGTTTGAACTTTAGTATTTGTGTAAGCATTCCACAATATTCCATAAAATCTCATAAATATTTAATAAATTTAATAAATTTTCAATTAAGCGCAACAACATAACATAACACACGTAGAGTAAGGACTCTCCTAATTTGCCTTAACCAAAGCCAATCAATTAAAATGTGACATATAGCAAAAAGAATACATAAAACGCTTCTGCAAGGACACGAAGCGAGCGACAAGGATGCTTTGCCATACTCTTCAGCAACTCTTCAGCACAAATTAACCTTCACCTTTATCGCATTGCATGCTTATCAAAATATTGATATTAAAATTTGTTTTTGTAATTTATTTTATTTAAGTTTTCTTACAACAGCTCAACGGCTCAATGCACAACTTGTTGAGTTAAAAGCAACTCATGAACTCACCACAGTCTGCCCACTTGTTGGTTGGTAGCTACGAGCAACTCAAACTCAGGCAGAAATTCAACTATTTTTGTGCTGTGTTGGCTGTTGTTGGCTTTTGTTGTTGTTGCGCGTGTTGGATTGGTTTTTAGTTGGGCAGTTCGGCAGTTCGGCAGTTCGGCATATGCAACAAGTTCGCATGTAAGCTCAATCAGTCTTAGTTGTCGTGTGAACGTGTTTGGTGTGTTAACGCATCGAAAATTTCGACAGAATTTTTAATTTGAGTGGAAGAATTATTTGGATATAAATTCACAAAATGTTGTGCGCAGTCAAATGATTCGCCATAAATTACGAAACAATAAATAAAAAATTAAATTAGTTGCATTTGTAACTGACGTGATGATATCTCGGAATTATAATAATAAATCGCGAATTGATTTGAAATAAGAAATAAATTTTTCATTAATTTACAATTAGAATTTGTCAACTGAAAAGTTCGCGCGCTTTTTATGTCTTCAACCAAAAAACTTGCTTAAAGAATTGCATTAATAAAATATTTAAAAAATTTAGAAAGTCTTAAGAATCTGTATATGAAATAATTAATACTTTGGCAAAAAAAAAACGCCCATCAGGAAAATTCAAAAAAGTAATAAATGTGCTAATGTGAAATACAAAAATATTATTATTTATTATTATTTATTAATGTTTTTCGAACCACTTTAAAAGCTTTCCGTTAAATAAAAGTGAAATACAAAACAAAAAACAAAAAACAAAACAGGCAATTGAACGGCAACAACAATTTCGTTACAGTGTTTCTAATAATAAACGAGCGAATTTAAATTCAAGTTTGTAAATTATTGCAGTTAACTTCGCTGTAAACGTCGCTGTTAACGTTAACGTCACTGTTAACTTCGCTGTAGTCGTGAATGTGGCTGTGGCTGTGGCTGTTGCTGTTGCTGTAAGAGCTATTAATGAATTAATTAATTGAAAATAAATAGAGTGTGCAGCGCCGCGTAAATATTGCTCCAAATTAGCAACAATAACAACAACAACAACACCAGCAACTACTACTATTATTGCTACAACTACAACTTCTAAATATTAAAATAAAAATAAACATAAAAATATAATGAAAATAAAAACAAAAAACAAGTTTTCTTTTTACTTTTCAATTTAAAATTTACAACGAACGCGCCTAACAAATTAATTATTTTCGGATTTTGGTTCAACAGGCGAAACTCTTTTAGAGAATCAATTATTTTTAGAATTCAATCAAAAAAGGTGAGTTCCTCTTCTCTTCTTTTTCAGAGAATCAGTTTTTGAAATCACAAAATAGATGATTTCGTATAAATTTATATCAAATATGTCTTGCAAAATCTATAGTATAACATCGGAAATTATAACCATAATAAAATTTTTAATAGTTTTTAAATGGATTTCATATTTAGAGATTATAGTCCATATATGAATATCATAATTAAATAACAATTCATTAGCATGACATTAGGGTGACTTTTATATTCAAAAAAATCATTTTTATTCCATATTAAAATATTATAAATTATAGAAGATTCATTAGTCTCAGCTCATAATACACTTATTTGCTGATGTTTGTTGCTTTATTTGGATTCACATATTTTGCATGCGCGTTTACAGTTTCTGTGAAAGGTAAGCATTCACTTTATTCGAAATTTATTAGTTCGTTATTTATAAACTTCGGCTGTAGAGCAACCAGTGCTAACTTAAATATTATAAAATCAATATTTTCCAAGCGAAGTAAGAGTAAGAGAGCTTGTAGTGCTTCTACACGCCTCTAACGTAGTTAGAAATCAATATATAAGATGGTCAATTAGACTTATGCTAATTTTTACTAATTCATGGCTCTACAAAAAACTAAATTCCTTCCAACACTACATTCCTAGATAGTTGTTTAATTTATAATGCTGAAATCAGATTTAGTCTTTTAGATTGAAATTTTATAAGTTGACAAGGCATTTTTTATCTTGGACTATTATAAAAATACAATCTAGTACCTTCCAAGATCATCCTACTTTACAAAAAATTTAAATAAATATGCCTTACATGTCTGTACAAAGAAACTTATATATTGACGTGGGTTGATAAAGCAATTCTGAAAGTGTTCAAAGGAAAAGTTCTTTGGTTAATCTTTGACTCAACAGTTTGGTCATTGCTATCGTATTCGAATGAATTATAAAATTGCTGTATATCCAGCGAATTATCATCCAGTAATGCCATGTATGATATTGAAATTGAAGAAAAAAATATGGTGGAAGGTCTTTTCTACCATGAAGTAATAAATTTCAGTAAGAATTAACTAAAATAACATATACGCATGAAGAAGAAGCCCATGGGAACAATTTTTTTTTCAGATCTTAACCTAACAACGAATTAGTTGTGGAGATTTTTGATACTTTATTTATAAGTTATAATACAATAAATAGGGTAGCTAATCAAAACAGGGGATTAAAACTAATTGTTCTATATTTTAAGATGATTTATATTTTACAAAACAATATCTGGTAAGATAGAAAACACACATGAAGATTATGGAAGATGGAAGATTTTCATACGTTTCAATATGAAATACAAGAATTCAAACTTAAAATTGAATGGATTGGTTACATATACAGGACATTATAAAGTGTGTATTTGATTTTTTTATTATTCACTCTCCAATCTAATCTGTTTCATTATTATATATATTGTTAGATTAGGTTATACTGGCAATTCTAAGGATCCACTTAACCCAATTTGCCTATTATATTACTGTAAAAGAACTCAAAGGTTTGAAAACCACCTTGAATCTTTGGTAAAGTACAAAATGCTTTCTAGAGGATTGTTTCTAGAATTGATTAAGATTATCAAAAAAGAAAGCGACGTGCATAAATATTGTTATCATCACAACTTTTATATCTAATACTAGCATAAGTTTTAAATACTACTTCACCTATATGCTCTATTCAATTGGGAATCAATAAATAAATAGGATACTTGATTTAAAGTTCGCTCAATAGCCTGAAGCACTATTATACATATGTTAAATACTATATGACTATATAAAGTCCAAAATCGTTGAAATTTTATTCACATCTTAGAATTTTCTTAGAACTTAGTAAAGAGAAAGCGTTCACGGCATCTAGCGTTCACGTAAGTCAGTGTTTACGTTTTTAAGCGAATATAGTATATACTAATAACGAAATCGAAGAAGTTCATTCAGGCATTCTACCAAAGTTTTGTATTGTTGCTACTGTTTAGTTAAACAGTAATTATTCAAAGATAAAGTATAGCAGAAAGTAGAAGATCTTTTATGTTAAATGTGTATAATTATATTCTAGCTAAACAAGTGATATGTTAGACGTACTTGAAGTAATTTTTCGGCTAATAAGATTTATTATCCAATATAGTAGCAGACTTTTTCTTATGCTAAGGACTAGAAACTATCAGTTGAGTTCCAAACAAAAGTAAAACATTTTATTTGTAAGCTGATTTGATGTATTAAAGATATATGGAACTCTAATTCTGACCATGGAATTTACTATTACTACATATTGTATAAAATTGAATTGGATTCTGACAAATAACACTAATTCTTGCTTTTAATTTTTAAGCTAGCATATTTAATACGAAGCCACTAATAAGCTAACTTTCAGCACATAAATTAAATGTAGCATGACTTACGATTTTGCAATAAATTAGTTTTGATTTCAAAATTAATGTTAAATGCACTAATAACAGAAAAATAAATAATTCAAATAATATAAATTGCAAAGTGTATAATTTATTATGATTAAGTATTATTTTGACAAATTCTTTAATGGTGCAGAACAAAGTCACTTCAATTAACTTTCAGCGTATGAAATTAGCAGCAAACACGCAGATACAGATACTTGTATTAAAACACATTTCTCAACAAGATACAAATGCCGGCAGTGCCATAGTATCTTATGGCCAGAATACACCTGCTGGCCGCTTAGCTTTGGCTTT
>NC_051847.1:9890379-9902342 GCF_002237135.1 Teleopsis dalmanni
AAACTTAAAAGATTGTTTATATCTATTTTTATAGACGTTGGTTATGGTTATGGAATTTTGTAAAAATTCAGAGATATCTGCATAGATTTGAGACATTTAATTTCTTTAATGATATTACGTATTCAAAGTTTTAGGACTAAATAGATTATTGCTTCGATTATTAAAATCAACTAAAGCAAAACATTTTTGTAAGTCTAATGTCCACGAAATCCAAATTTTTATGCATCCCTAGAGGTCATCTTAGTTTAATCTTGACCGCACTGACTTTAATTTTATCATCTTTGTTTGTCAATCAGAAACTATATTGCTCGTACTGTTGTTGCTAAAGTCACACTAAATTCATGTTGTCGTTGTTGTTGTTAATGTGATCTTCAATGACAAGCGGCTGTTGATACGACAAATCAATCCATATTGGTTATATCTTAAGTGGAGCACGATGTAACACTATACTAACGATTAGATTATGTGCATTGAAATGGAGTTCCGCATCGACTGTATCACTTATGTTACAGTATAGGTAAGAGCGATGTGCGGAGTGATCGTATCTAATATTTAACTAAATTAAGTAAGAGTTGCACTGTAAGAGTTCTATATATATCTGAGTTGTAGTAGTAAAGTATGTGTAGCCAAACACTTCCTCATATTTATGTTGCGTATAAGTTGTGGCATTAAATTAATAGAATGAAATATTTGTGGTTGAATTATATGAGTATTTTTTGTATTTGTAGTGAGAAAGGAAGTTATTTTAAAAAGTAAATTTTTTTTTTTAAATAGTTGACAACTAGATCGTAAAATAACTGCAATTACAAATTTTATTTCTAAGCACATCTCTAATCCGTAAACATTTATAGCCATATTTTAAAAAATATATTTTAAGAAAGAGATTTTTATAACCCAAAGCACCATAAATTTTATTGAATCTCAAAGCACACTTACCATTTGGTGCCATTAAAGATATCGTTGAGCCACCATTACAGACCTTATTGCTCACATTACCATTTGGCGTCAGAGAAATGCCACCATTCTTACTCTTTTCATATATGCAACTGCTTGAAGATGACGCATTGCGTTGTTGACCCATACTTTGATTACCGAATTTCTGATAGTACGGCTGAGTGACAGCTATATTATTGCTGCTGCCACCATAATTCACGTATAATGTGTTGTTGCATTTGTTGTTGTGAAAGTGTGTAGGCAATGCCGCATGACGTTGTAAGGTGGCATCATTGAGTGATGCCACTGACAATGCCGAGGGTGTTTGACGTCCACTTGCATTATGCGCTGGCGTTAAATGCAGTGGTGAGTGTGTATGTGATGAGGCGCCACTGTTACTGCTATTCACCGTGCTGGCTACGGATGGCGCACGTGGAGGCGTAAGACCACTTGTGCTTAGATTTGTGCAGCTGAGTATCATGACGGGTGAGTCATGCAGATCAGGCAGTGAAGAAGAAATTGCTGAACTGCCTGCTATCGTTTTGGTAAATTTTGAAGTACATGTTGCCACTGCTGAATTGTTGATATGCTGTGAATGGTGCGGAGATGAAGTAGTGCTATATGTATCAATGGATTTGCGTGTTTTGAAGAGACGCATAATTGTGTCTTCTAACAATTTGTAATTAACTGCTTCTCTTGGACTCCTTTAAATTTGTTCCAACTTCTGCAGTCAAACAATGAAAAATAAGTGATATCTGTAACAATAAAGAAATCTAATTAATATAAGTTACCAAATAATATAAAATCTTAAGCATGAAAACCAAGATGTGATTGCTTTCTCACAAATAATAGAGATTAGTGCTTTAAGTTTTAATGAAATTGAAATGTACTCGTATAAAAATATTACTATTTATGTAGACTTAACTACTGGAAAATGCTTAAATATAATATTTAACTATGAATGATATTAGTGTTTATACTAATATTGATTAGAAATTACAAAAATATCATATCGAAGTTGACTATCAAAATTAAATTAATACTTCTCTGGATACAGGACAATGACGATTACAAAATCTATAACGAGCAGAGTGAAACTTACGCCCATTTCATCTATCCGTGCAGCCCAATTGCCAGGAACACTAGTTTAGCTGACGAATACAATTCGGCTTTTATTGCACAGAATGAGGTCTGGAATTTTGTTGGGTTTGCCAATTATTTTTTTTGGTACGGGCTAGTTTAGGAGATTCTGCGCAGTGATACTACAATGGATCTCGTAGATCATAGTGTACCACTACTCTTTCTAATAATAAATGAATTTTTTTGTATAAAATTATGAAATTAAAATTGATCAGTATTGATGTTTTATACGAGTTTTTTTTGCAAAATATTTTTATAAAAATTGTTTGCATGGCCAATAATTGAAACATTCTCGATGCAACGCAACATGTTGCGCGAAGTTTTGCTTTTATTGACAACCACAACTTGTTGCAAAAACCTGTTGCGAAATTGATTTTCGATTTTTGTTTCGTTTTCTGTGTAATTTTGACAGCAGATTCACGTCATAACTAAAAATCTCAATCTCATTGAAAGTGAAAACCTGCTGCGAACGTTGATCTGAAATACTCGACTGCTATTTGCTAAATTTGCCAAGTTGCATGGGATTTCGATATGTTTTTCCATTTAAGACACTTTCTTGTCAGTTTGCGCAAAAATTGGATATGAATCTGAGGTGTGGCACTCAAACTGAGTTTTAATCTTTTTAATAATATTTTAAATATTATATTTAAACCAAATGTATTTTATAACCACAACACAACAAAAAAAAATGTTTAGGAAGATATATTATTAGTTTGATTATTTCCTTCGCTTATGCCTAAAAATTTTTATTGTATCTCAAAAGTTGAGTTGAAAACAAAGTGTAGGTGTTTGTAAATAGTTGTCAACGCATTGTCACGAAATTAGCAATAGTTTTATAGTTTTTGTTTGTAAGACAAATTTGGTAAAAGACTTCTGTCAAATTGGTACATTAGAGGTTTTTTGCAATTTTTTTTTATTTGCATCCTTGACTTTTTAGGTCACGAAGTAAGATTCGATTTCTTTGCCAAACCAAAATAATCATTAATTCTTATTCGATGGCATAAACTTGGCCCAAAATATCAAGCGAACTTATAAATTTATTAGATTATGGTAATAATTAAATTATATTTATAAGGAAAAGTTTGACAGAGGTACAATTTTTATAAAAAAAATAAAGTAGGAGGATGGTATTGGACTAAGATTTATATAGAATAGCCAAACACAAGATTCAAAAAACAACAAAAATTAATAACAAATAATTTGCACATGTATATTGAATTGATTTAGAACCTTTTACAGCTTAATTTTAAGTAACATATTGTATATATACGATATGTTATGTATACATATAGTATAAATCAGTTATATGATTTTAAATTTTAAAACAACATTTATACGAGTACATGTCAGGCCATTCAGACTATTGAGAATAATGTGTGGACGAGTTTGTATGCATTGTAAGAGAAGTTAGATGCCATATGGTTCAAAAATATTTTTAAAAAAGTCTTTTGTTAGTCAATGTGACTATTTGTTGTTAATTTGAACTTTGATCTTCGTTTATATATAATAAAAAAAAAGTAAAAAAGAGTAGGTAGCAACTTTGAACATAGATTTTTTCTAGATCCAATTAGATTATATCGCAAATGGGTAAACTTATATAGAATACCATTGCACTATATACAGTTAAAGCTTTCTATAGCGAACCTTCCTATAATGAATGCCTCTCTATAACGAAGTTTTGTTGAAAACACAGCGATTTTCAAATATTTGAACCGCTCTATAGCGAACCTCTCTATAACGATTCTTTCTATAGCGAATTCCTCTCTATAAAGAAGTTTTTGGCAGGCGCCCACGACTTCGTTATAGAGAGGTTTGACTGTATGTACTTCACATAAAATTAAACTATATATATATAAATACTCTATGTAAATAATAAGTAAATGATTTACAATAAGGTTGTCTGTGTCTGTGTGCAGGATTCCGAAACTACTGTAAAGTTAAATGTATCTTTAAAAATGCTTTGTAAAAGTTTTTCCAGAGAAACTGTTTTTAATTTTACCCAAGTTTTTCATTTTTCTTTTTTTTTCTATTTTAGGTTTTATTTTACTATTGAGTTTTTCATTGGCACTGTTGTTGTTATTGTTTTTAATGTTTTTGTTATTCTTAAGTTGAGTGCTCAAGTATATATGGCAGTAAATACCGATTTCGGTTAAAAGTAAAATAAATTACTACTACCCATATCGTTTTTATTATTATTGGAATCTGAGCTCACAAGTACAAATGTCAGTGAATATGTTAGAGAAATGTAATTTATATCCTATGAAATTAAAAATTATTGTTTCACAAAAATCGTGTATAAAATACATTAATTGGACTAATCACTTTGTAATTTTGCAATTTCAATTTATCTTTAAAATAATCGTAAGTTGAGTATCTAAAAATAACTTCTAAATGCATAGATACAAATATTTTTATGAATGCAAATACTTGAAGGTACTGAAAGTACTGAAGGTTCACATAGAAATTGCAAGAAATTATTTGACCGTTGAGAAACCAGAAAATGTTAATAGGTTGGCGCTATTAACATTTTAGCACAGATTTTCCAGTGCGATAGTGTTGGCCAAATTGGCTGAAACTATAGTTTACAACGCGATACATTCGTGTGGAAATATTATTTGTTTTTCATACCCGGCGAATAATTAACTTGCTAATGTAATTATATGCTCCAATGAGTCAAAGTGTTGCATTTTCCACAGCCCACTTTTGTTGTGTTCGCAGCTAAAATATTTTGCTTCAATTTAGTAGATAAATTTCTGATTTGACTATGAAATTATAGTCTCATTAAATGTTGAGAGCACGTTATTGACAGGAATTCAAGTTTTTAAATATGGTAATTATACATAAATTTGAGAATTTGTGATTGGCAATAGTCAACAGTTTTTTTTTTTTAATTTTGATTACTACTTCATATATGAATAAATGACATTTTTCACTTAATACTCGTAATGTTGAATAATAAAGAATTTAAATATTATTATAGTAATTCTGATAGAGCTCAAAACTGGGAACTTAATCTGATGAAGCTTGTAGGTTTTATAGGGAATAAGAATAAGACCTTAAAAAACGTGCTTGAAATTTATATTTCATAACCGATGAACAAATAAAACTTTATAATGTAGGTTGAATATTACAATTAGAAAATTAGGCTTGGAACAATACTGGAAGGGGCACAATAGATCTCTAGGACACAATGTAAATTTAATAATAATAATAATGTTGGCAGTGGTACCAATTAAAAGTGGTACAACGTTTTAACTGACTTATTAATTTCTAGATTATGTGGTATTATAAAAAGAAATATGATCTGTTATAATAAGATGAAAATAATTATAAAATATATGTAGAAGAACTTATATATTCAATTATTTTATTAGAATATAAACTTGTATTCGGTTATTTTGTCATTATAGTATCAACATTCGATTTACCTGTTAAAGTTTTCTGCTTTCTTTATAATCAATTATTACGATTACTCATTTATAAAAAATGTTTATTTCCTAATTCCAACAATCCCTAATAATTACTTATAAATAAGAAAAATTCCACTCATATCAATAAAATTTCAATTGCTCATTAATTAAATAATATCACTTGTATCCAATAAAAATTGATTGCCATAACTGCTCATTTAAATAGCAATTTTGCAATATCTGCACAAAGAGCATAAAGAATCCAAATCACATACAGAAATAAGGCCAATAATTTCAAATTAAAACCCAACCAGCCTATTGCTCCACCTTGATGTCAACATTTAACCATAAAACCCCCTGAAGTATTCGGTTGTTGTAGTTCGTGCAGTAGGCAGCTTGAGTGTGAGCTGGCGAATATGCCGCAACCGCCTAAATCCAGACTCGAAAGACAAATACATATGACGCGGCGGCTCTAGCGAAACAGCATGAACGGTAGCCCAAGCATATAAACACAACACAACTGAATATTAGTTTATGGGCGCACATCAGTTAGGAGACTGTCTGCCACTACTGTGCAGTTAGTTTATTAACGCCCTTAAGGCAGCAACATGTTGCTACCTTTCTTGCTCCTGCTGGCACATTCAACATAAACATAAACATAAACAAAATACGTAGAAATGCTCACAAATTGCGAATTTATCTTAAATGTGCAAACGAAATGAAATATATTTCAGCGTACACTAATTAATGGACATTTTTAGGGCCATCATCAACGTCAGCATCATAAAGGGCAGCAGATAGTCGTACAACGCCATGCATAAAAATGCCACATTATTGAGTCAACATAAAGAATTCCTTAAGTGAAATTGTATCTGAAATACAAATCGTTTAAGATTCGAAAAATGTCACATTAATTAAAAGGCAAACGAGATGTGGGTAAGCAAGTAGGTCGTTATGCAGCAGAAAAACATTTTGAAATAAAATTGAATGACAAACTTAAAGTTAATGCAAAACTAATAAAATTTGAGAAATTCCCAACTTCTTGACAAGTAGAAAAAAATAAGAATTATTTTAAACAAAAAAAAAAAACAATATAACCGCGTCTCTTGAAGAAAGATAGTAGCGTGTTCCGCAAAATCAAATTAAGTGCCTAATACACAGAGGAGCAATTGGACCTAGTTTCAAACCTAGTTTCATTTGCTTCTCATAGTCAAAATTGCTTCCTTTACTTTCCTTCACAGAAATATATCATATTTGGCCGCGTTTAGTAGCCTCTGTTAGCTAGCTCCTTTAGTGACCTGTGTCACTAGTTGGTAGTACGGAGTACCATTCAATCACTTGTTCTCTTGTTGACATATTGATATGATAGGGATTCAACCTTTAACTGACTGAATGCAGTCGTTTTAATAAATAGTCATGAATAACACTACGTTTACTGTCTTGGACTATATATATTCATAATAAAAGCTATAGGATAATACTTACTTACTTATTTGGCCAACAACCCGTTACCGGGCTTCGGTCTGGTGCAAGCATAATATAATAATCCGTAAGCATAATTATAATAATAAAATAAGCAAAATAATATAATATATTATAATATATTATAATAAGCAGAATAATAAGCAGATATAATAAGCAAACCGAAATTAAGGTTCATAAATTTCTTGAAGCTTCTAACGTTTTGGAAGATTGCGGTTTATATTATCAAAAGTTAAGAAATACTTATTCTTCTAATTATATAGATAAGAACCAATCGTTAAAAATTTATTGTCTAGTAAGGAGTAAATTGATGTAGTGAACTATTAAGTTTTCCGGGATGTCTCTGCTTTTTTATTTTTAAGGATTAAATGATATAAAAAAGCACAATTTTCAATTATTTATTTTTCTCTATATATTGTATTATATATATAATATTCTGTGCTTCTGAAAAAGTCTGTGCAATCAACATATACTTATAAATAGATAATCATAAATAATATATTATATTATTAATATTTATTCTTGAAAAACATTTTTCTGGTGATAACAATGGAAAGATTGAGTAATTATTCACTCTTTCATGTAGAAATTGCAAAAATAATAATCCTGCAAAAACCTTGTAGTAAATCATTGAAATGAATGCTGTGCTTTCAAATAGGTCAAGTATATATAAATATAAAAAAAAACAACCGAATTACATTTTAATATTGTCATATCATTTCAATTGCAATACGCATTGTGTCAATTTAGCAAAAAAAACTATTCAAAAGTTTATTGGCCTCTGTCACATAATTAACTTCACTGACGGTGCTTTATCAATCAAGCAGTAATCAGCACTCATGACTGACCTTGCCACCTTCTTATATCAACCATTTTTTGCTTAATTATTATTAAATAATTCACAACGTTTTGTCTTGCAAAAAATAATGACGACAAATTTGGAAGTTTAGTGAACTAATATATATATATCGCGTAATTTCTTATAGAATAATCAATTGAAAGTCCATCAATGAATTGACTGTAATCAGGAAATGAAATGTAAATAAACAGTATATATAGTATATATATAATATGGAAGCTGATAATGCTTATCAATGGAAGCAGTGAATGTTTATTTAATAAAATAACAATTTAACTTTAATTATGAGTTTTATATGAGTTTTAAAATAGCAATTTATTAAGTATATTATATTTTTTATTTTGCAAAAAACGATATGTAATACTTCAAGCTATAAAAAATTTGCTTTATACAATGTCTGCAATTCTATCTCTTTGATTTTAAGTCAACATACCAGAAGCATGACGCATGATGGAAGTATTAAGAAAATATATATTAAAACTAAAATATTCAACAAACATACAGAAATCCCGGCTTAATTTTTATTCCCATTTTCTTTCGGACTATAGTTACCACGAGCAAACGCCTACGTCAGTTAAGAACGTTAAGTTACTAATGTTAAGTAATAGACATAAAGCAAAAGAAAAAATAAAAAAATATATGAAAAATGTGAAAAAAAAAATAATAACTTGAAGTAAAAATATGAAAATCAACAGATTAAAAAGCCATACAGACATATCAGGCAAGGCAAGCCTCACCACTCTACTTTAAAGTTGGCAACCTTTGAAAGAATGCGGACCTGCTGGTACCCCACACAACAAAACAAAAATTAAAACTTTAAGAAAATAACAACAAATAACAACAAAAAATGTTAAAAATATGTAGACTAAATATGTATAAAAAAATACATTTTCCTATGAATAAGCAATAGCCAACATAATAGATCGCTACAAATGACTAAACAATGAGCTATTCATAACATTGGTATATGCAGGACGTGATTTCAGTTCAATACTAGAACTGTTTCAATGTAGTAGGAAGTTTGGAAGTTTCCGAGAGAATCTATTTTGTTGGTGCAAAAGCTTATATTTCATCCTGTGTCTGTTAGATATATCTTAAGATTTCCTTCAATTAATGCTAAGAGAAGTATATAATCCTTGACCGTGGTATAATCAACTTCACCATTGCAATTAACTTAAATTTTTTCAAACGTATTTTGAAAACGGTAAATAGTATTGTATACTACACAAATTTATTGTGTCTTTTAAAAAAACAGTGAAATTTGATATAATGATAAAATTTCATTATCTAGAAATTTAAAAAATATAAAGATATTTCTGAATATAGGTAAGATATATAAGATAAGATAGATTAAGATAGAAATTTAAGAATATCAAAAATTCTTAACATGGAATGAAATTCAAATGCAATGAAGAATATCAATTTAAAAACTATTGGATGAATTGTAAGACCCATTAACCCATTCAAGGCATTCTCAAATAGACTTTGAACATTCAGCAAAGAGAGTAAAAAATTTCGCTTTTGCGAAATAGATGCCAAAACATCTATACATATTTTTTTCGAATGATCAAAATTCAGTAGCAGCAGATTCTTCGATTTTCGTGAAAGACTCGTTTCCCTTACATGATAAAATCGGGAAACAAACCTATGTTATTTATACATTTCAAGCGCTTGAAGTTAAGATAATAGACTACATAAATCATATTTAAATATAAATTTCTTTATAAAGAAAAAGAAAACTTTATAACAATAGCTTTTATTGATATAGAGTTTGTGATTGAAGCCATAAAAGTGTCACCAACAATTTATTTATATAAAAAGGCGGTGTTAAGATATATGGTATAAGGATGCGTTAAATTGATGAACAACGTAATGAACACCTAGAGAACAATTTTTCTGATTTAATTTATATTTAATACACTACTGCCACATCAATCATTCAAAACTGAGATAGTTCGGATATTAACAAAGATATATGGCAAAAGGAACCACCAGAACAACGTATTGTAAAAGGTAAAGAGCAATACAAATACCTATGTTATTATGATATTGTCAATATCAATATCAATTTTTAATTATATTGATATAATCTTATATATATTTTATAATTAAAAAGCAACTTATAAGACATTTCATAAGAGTACCGCTCTAAAGTGAATAAACAAAACTCTGGGGCATGCCACAACAAACTGCCAGGCATCACATACGTAAGTGCTATTACTGTTGTTGTTCTGCTTGTTATGGATGTATGGCTGTATTGCTGTATTGCGAGTATTGTTGTTGTTGAAATGTCTGTGGTTTTGACTGAAATCACACTTTAACTCATACCACAGCTGAGTAAGAAATTGCAACATAGTCACTAGAAACATGCAGCAGACCCAGGGCCGGCTTCAAGACGAGAACAACAAAAAAATTATAATTTCCTTAAAATTGGTTTGGTTTGCCTTTGAAGAGTTATTCAGCTTACACATGCGCAACTTCAACGAAGTCAAGTGTCAGTTTACAGAATGTGGCGCTTGTAAGCAAAATTATTGCAAAAAATTTATTAAAAAAATTAAATACAAAAACAAAAAACAATGAAGACAACAAAAAAGAAAGAAGCAGAGTAAAAAAATGAATAAAAGTTCTTAACTTGCAAAAAATTTCAATTGAAATGCCGACTTCATCAATGCCGCCATCTAGTGGACAAGCGTAGTACCGCTCGAGCTTGAGCGGCATATGAGTGAGAGGACGGACCACAACAATTATAGTGGCACTGGATTAAGTGAGGAAAAAATGTGGTTTGTCCACAAGACAACACAAAGTGGCAACTACAGCTGCGCTTCTGACTGCGACTGAGACAGCGCACATAAATAAAGCAAATATCATGCAAATTCTTTGAGGTCGTTCATTGGTGCCTCCAAAGTGTATTAAGTGTTTTATTTTTAACAACGCGGCTTTAACCGCAACCGATGAATTTTATTACAAACTTAATATATTTTATTTACGAGCATGCCCCTCTACTCACATGCCCCTCTATAAGCATGGATGCACATGTATCTGCGCATATTTTGAAATATTTTTATGCAAAATATGATTTTGTTAATTGGCAATTTTCTTCAGGTAGCAGATATAGTTGCCTTTATCTATGCTATTTTTAAACTGTTCCCAGTTTAGATACGCTAATTACACTGCACGACAAGCTGGTATACTTTTGTATGGTATTTGCTATGTAAATATTAAAAAGTGTATCTTATCGCTACACATTTTGATTAGTTGACTCTAAAAAAAAGTAGAAAAAATCCATAAAAAATGCATTTAATAATTTTAAGTACGCAGCGGTAGAAATTATAAATGAAAAAGTGAAATTACTAATTACAAAATTTCGTTGCCACTCCACAGCCAAATTGCAGTCATAATTAAGATTTTCACCTAATGGCAGCATTAACATGATTTTGATAGATGCCAATGCTGCCACTTAATTATGCACTTAACTTGGTTAAGTGCAACTCACGTTAGCTACACTTTCTGCCACAATTAAATATAATAGTTTGAAAAATTATTAAAAAAATTTATATGAGAATTCAAATTAATAAACAAATTTATTCATTGTAATATTTTCGGCTTGCATGATTTTTTTTCAACTAAACCAAAGGGGCAATCATGCATAAATTAAATTTTCACTTCAAGATTAATTGATAAATTGCATGCAGCATATTGAGCAATAAGTGCAGCATATGCTGCATATACAGCACATGTCGCAATGCAGAGTATCACTGTGCTACTTATAGTTTTTTAATAGCCTTGAAAGCGTACTATATGTTCTCATATCCGTTAAAAGTGAAAGAAGTAGATTATACGTCTATTCGGATAAATTCTTCATTTTGTAATAAATAAACTTTTTTTGCTTTTAATCTGCTTTTATAATTTGCATTTATAATATTGTGTTTTATATTATATTAATTCCCATGGTTATTCACATTTATATTTTAAAACAAACGGAATTAAAACAAACAAATTATGATTTCCTTAATCTTCAGTACCATTCCTACAAAGAATTAATATTATTAACAACAAAGCAAGTAAAGATTGAATTGCAATCCATGAGTACATCTTCCTCCAATGAAAAATTTGATGCGATTCTAATAATTTTTAGATGA
>NC_051847.1:9902442-9942293 GCF_002237135.1 Teleopsis dalmanni
TTCGCAAGAATATAAGCGTTCAGTTTCTTTGGGGAGTGCTGAACGGCACTTGATCGTCATACTAAACAAGTGATATCGGAACGCAGATCTGTTCGTTCATGTAGAAAACTTTGCTATGTTATATCAAAAAAGTAAATATTATTAACAGAAACTTATATTAACTTTTTCATGTTTACTTTATAAATGAAGTTAAAATTTTTTTCATATATCTGTTTATATATATTTTCCCGTGATGAGCTTTTCTTTAAATGTCCTTGAACATAGTTCAATTGCATGTAAATCTGCCTGAAAAACTGAGTTTTCTTGACTCATACTCACAAATATTTCCTCTCTTGGTTTAACCGCACATATTCCTTCTCCCATTTTTTTCCTTTATTTTAGAGCCATCCGTGTACCACCGATGGTAGTTTCCAATGAATGGAGATATGTTCAGTTCCCAGTCATTCCTGTCTAGTATTAGTACTAGAAACTTTTGGTGGAAGTTAAATTTAGGTGAGCATATGGTGTTATTGTGTTGTTTAGTCGTTTCTCTCGTTACCTAAAAGGAGTTATTTAAGATTGACATTTAATCCTACTTCTCTGTACTATCTAGTTACGATGTTCAGAGCTTGTTGGAGTCGATATGGTATCGTGTCTTCATATTCACCTCTAACAAATATAACTATATCGCCACTATAATTGACAAAAGTGGAGATTATACACTCCCTTGTGGGCATCCTTTTGTAGTATGAGCTTTTATTTTGACATTGCCGATAGTAGATGTAACCACCCTATTTCTTAAAACATTGTCGACTCCTTTGTCATGTAAGCATATTTCAATATATCAAGAAAACATCTGATCGCAAATAGGCATATTGATTGGAATGGAGTGGATTTATAGATAAATACTCTTCTCTTATATATCTTTCCACTATCTTCTCCATAGTTTTTAGGAGAATTAAGTCAAACTTATGGGTCTATGGGATTTAAAAAGTTCATTAGACTTACCTTCTCCTTTAGGTATGTATTTCACAATTGCTTCCAGTTAGTGAAAATAATTCCCATCGCCAGCCCAGCTCTAAAGATATTGATTAGGTGGGGCATAAGGTGCGTTAGTCCTTTTTGTAGGAGTGCTGGAAATATACCGTCTGCTCCAGGGCTTTGAAAGGGGAGAATGAGTTGATCGCCCATTTAAATTTACCTTCAGTGAAGATTTTACAAGCGGTCTTCCAGTCATTGTTTATGAGCCTTTTGGACACCAGGGAACTGAGCTGGGAATTTGATTGGTCGTAAATTGTAGATCCCGGAAAGTGTACTTCTGTTAGAAGTATATTGGTATACAGACCATCAAGTCGTTTTAGAAGCCCAATGGGATTAGTGTGGCTTTTCGAGATGACCCTGTGGATTTTAGCGCTACTGCTTAAGTTTTGAATTTTTAAGCAAAAGCTTATCCATGATTTTCTTTTTGCTTTTCTAATTTATTGTAGGCGTTGAGGGCATTTTTATAATTGTCCCATTCACCGTTGGTTTTTGCCTTGTTGAAGAGTCTCCGGGATTTGACTCTGTAACGACACTTTTTTGGTGACGTTCAAAAATATTTAGTTTTTGCTGGGGTATCCTCAGCCGTCGTCCAGAGTCATTACAATGAATTTATTTTTTTCCGGGGATGTAGGTTTTAAAAAAAAAGAAAAGGAAACGTTCGTTTACTAGATTGAATTGTATAGTTTATTTACTTTGAAAGACAATATTCCAAAAGAAATTATTCCAACGTATGATAAAGTTATTTCAATTACAATGTGATTATAAATAAATTTATAGTTTATTTACTTTGAAAGACAATATTCCAAAAAAATTATTCCAACGTATGATAAAGTTATTTCAATTAAAATGTGATTTTAATTCAATAAAATAAGAACCAGAAATGTGCATCTTCTTTAGCTCAGGCTCCTGTTGTATTTCCTATCGTACTTGTCGATGAGATCTTCATTTGCAGTGGTTTCCCGAATTTCCTCCTCTGTTGCCTAAGACCGACTCCTTTTACACCTCTGTAAGTTACTTTAATTTTACAATTTAAAATTGGAAAGGAAACTGATTACAAATCTATCCTAGAAGAAGAAAGATATAGTACAACTCGATATGTATTATTAAAAGAAGATATATATATATGTTTCATAGACATATAATTATGGCCGTTGTCGTAACTCCAACGCAGGACTTATATATTTCTGCTATATGTTTCATAGACATATAATTTATTATAATTTTTCGGCGTAATACCACCTTGACGAATGTTCATAGACTCGCGTTTTCTTCATAATTTCGCTGTCTTAAATACTCCTACGCCGGAGCTTTCGTCTAGCGTATTTTAAATCCTTCCGTTTGTTTACCTGCTGTGTTTTGCAGCGTAAACCGCTGTGCTTTTATTCTTGGCCGTGTAGCCGCTGTGCTTCTGATCTTGCCGTATTTCGCTTTGACAGCTGTGTATATATATAAAAACGTGCAACATAATATTAAAAAAAAAATAACAATAAATTATTAAATATAAACACAAATAAGGAGAACTCGGCTTTGGTAAAGGGAAGTATTCAACATTTTATTATTATATTTCTTTATAAAATTCTAACAATAAATTTGTTTAATTTTTAGGAAAGGCGTCGCACCGAAACTTGTCCTTGTTTACTGATGCGTACCAAGTAAACGATGTTGTTGACGGTGCGTCGATAGGAATAGCGTTTTTCCCGAGCATGTTTGCTCAGAGCGTCCCGTATGGTCTCCTCCAACTCCGTGGGTCACGTGATACAAATTTCTTTTCTGCATGGTTGCGACGGCTGGGACATTTCTCTTTCCATGGCCCGCCAATCACCATCTAACACCAGCACGTCTTTTGAGTTATTTGCCGGGGATATTGGCGCAGCATTTGGTGGTGTTGTCGGGTTCGTAACCTGGTTGAGTTTGACACCATAGGTTTTTTTTCTCCAACCATCGGCTTTTAGCAATTGTTTGCGATTTTCTGGCGTAACGCGCGGTATGGCGGTGCTGCTGCTGACGACGCGACGATGCTGGCCGGATACCTTGGCGCGTTGATTAGGTGTCTTCTTGTGCCTTCGTCCGGCCCCTTTAACTGGCCGCTTATCATTGCCAGCAGGAATAGGCAAGTATTTAACGCGTGACCTTAGGTTAGGTTAAACGGGCGATCCCAGGGGGATCCACTTAGGCCCATAGGCCCATTGTGATGCCGTATTATTTAGAAACCCATGGGCTAAAACCATCCAGAACCCTTAACAAAGCTTACAATGCTACATAGAGGGAGTTCTCGAAGTTCGTCAAGATCCTCAAAAAAGAAAGCCCCCAAAAATTTAAGGCGACGCCGTGCATGTGCCGGACACGAAGAAAGCAGGTGAGAGGCACTTTCGTCATCCTCACCACAACTGCGGCAAAAATGGTTGAACGGTAGATTCAGTCTCCTAGCATGATTACCTAGAATACAATGACCTGTTAGTAAACCTACTACAAGACTGATATCTCTACGGGATAACTCTAAGAGAGACTTCGATTTTCTATTGTTGGTCTGTGGCCACATTGCATACAGATGCCTGCATATCGCAGAGTCTTCCCATCTTTTGTTAAAAAGTTCGGCACAGGAAGAACTCAAAATCAATTTGCATGAAGTCAACGATATGCCCAGATTGTTTAGGTGTTCCGAGTGGTTCCCTGAAGCACCACGTCTGGCTAGCTCGTCTGCTTTACAATTGCCGTAAATATCCCTATGACCGGGAACCCAGATTAGAGAAATATTGAACTGCGTCGACATCTCATTTAGAGATGTGTAGCAGTCAAGGACCGTCCTAGATGTGAATTGGACAGAACTCAAGGACTTTAAAGCAGCTTGACTATCCGATAGTATATATATATTCCTTTCAAGTATATTACCTACTTCTAGACAAGCTAAAGCTTCCTTAATGGCAATTACATCTGCCTGAAAAACACTACAGTGATCCGGAAGCCTATAGCAGGAGGATATATTCAGCCCCTCTGAGAAAACTCCACTGCCTACGCCGCTCCCAATCTTTGAACCATCAGTAAAAATTTGCAGACCCTCACCCAGGGAGGGACCTCCTGACAACCAAGCTTCCCTGGATGGGAATCTAACAATAAATTTTCTATCAAAGTCGAGAATCGGAGAGGTGTAGTCAATGTTATTTGGAGTAGAACTGAAAAGAACTGAACGCGTGACCTTAACTGGTTTAATTTTAATATTTTTATGCGGCATTTTTCTGCACTAATTTCGAACTTTTTTTCTAGATCGCTCATCTTGTTATAGTTTACAACTAAATGATGTCTATCCTTGGATGTTTAATATATATAGTGCCAGGACTAACGGGACTCATGTTGATTGCTGTAAATTTTCGTCGTTCGTAGGTCAATGCACTTGTTACTCACTTCTTTGTGATGTGAGGTACGTACCTTTTCATATGTTTACTTATTTCCTTTTTTTTTCGTTTACTTTCAGCTTAAATCTTAGATTAAGAAAACAAAGTTCAAATTTTTGTTCCTTTTATTTTCTTTGGTGTAATTAAATATTTCAGTGTAATTAATTAACTATCTCAGTGTAATTTGTTAAATATTTCAGTGTAGTAATATTTTATATATATTTTATTTTTTTTTTATATAAAAATAATAAAAGTTTTAAAATAATAACTACTTGCTATTTAAATTTTTCCCTATTGTTTAAGTCAAATTTAAGAATTTTGTGTAACTTCAGTGCATGTAAGTGGAAATTTAGTGGACAAAATTTCCGTCCTTACAACTCTTAGCTTGGCTAACGTTTTATTCCACCATGGTGCATTTCTGTTGCCGGTTTTATTTTTAGCGGACAGGCCTCATTGTAGGCATTTATAATAGTTGTGCTTAAGGCAGCATCAGCTATTTCTTAGTCATGAATGCTGTTTATCGTATATTTATTATTGCCTAGCTTTGCCTTGAGTTCGTCTAGGCACCCTATACGATTCCCTTACTTTCATATTTAGATCAATATCAAATCTTATCTGAGGATGATCATACATGGATGTTTCTGCTGAAACATTCCAGTTTTTGACAAAATGTTTTATAAATTGTGTAGCTAGGGTGATGTCTAGTACCTCTTCCCTGATTCTGTTTATAAAAGTCGGCATATTGCCCGTATTCAAAATATTTATGTTGTTACCTGTAATAAATTCAAATAGACACTTACCTCATTCATGAATATTGGTGCTGCCCAAGATTGTGTGGTGTGCATTAGCGTCACTTCCAACGATGAGTTCCTTCTTGCTTTTTACACTGTAGTCCACTAGTCCTTTCAGTGATAGGAAGTCCAGGTCTTGGGAGTCTCCACGTAGGTAAGATGAGCAAACAATGAGCTCTGTCTTACTTACTGTGGTGTGCACAAAATAATAGCTGCTACCTGGGCCTTGTTGGTGTGCTGTGAAATAATGAAAGCATTAATATCATCCCTTACCACATTACAAGCACGAGGTCGACCATGGCTGGCATGGTCGTACAGTAACTTACCTTTTTTTTCCTTTATCTGGTTCTCATATACATATGGCTCCTAGATAAAAACTAGGTCAATCTTTTCAGATAAAAGTCGCTGTGTCAACACCGCCGTAGCAGCTTTGGCGTGTTGCAGATTAACCTGCAGGCACCTCATCATTTTATTAGTATCGTCCTTTACTGTTCCGCATCCACTTGGGCAATTTGGTCCCATGAGTGGGTGCTTCCTGTCGAGGGGATCTGGAAGCTGGTTTCTTTGACTCTTGCTTCTGGCCCTTTACACTAGAGACCGGTGTACTACCTTGCTGTTTTGAGGTGCTGGGTCTGACCTCAGTTCAGGTGCTGTCCCGTATAACCTTTACCGTCTCACTTGACTTATCTGCCTGTGCTTTTGAGGTACTGAATCTATCGTCTGGATGCGGCCTTTTGGATGGAGGCACCTGTTGTTTGACATCACTGGGTTTCTCGTTCGTAAATGGCCTTTTAGTCGTCAGTTTCTTGGGTCCAGTTGGCTCTCCATTCACCCGTACATGAATTTGTGTTAAGTTTAGGTACAGCTTCCCTGGCTAACCGACTATTCAATTTTTGGATTTCTCGTCAACCGAGATCGTGATCGTTTCCCAACCATTTTTGTCGTTTTCAGTTCTAAGAATCCTCCACGATAACGTGCATATGCCACCATTCTGTTTTTCCAGATGAGTCAGCAAAATGTTCGGTGATAGCACTGCGAAAGGGGAAATGAAAGTAATACATACATATGTTTTGGGCATCACTCCGCCTTGAAATATTTTAAGAGTAACATCCGGGAGTGGTTTGAGCTTTGAGACACAATTGGTCGACCAATTCCTCGTTTCAACATCGCAGCATACTAATGAGAGCCATCCGTCTCTGTTAACACTGGTAATGTATCGTGTATCGATTTCCGGGTGCTTCGATTCTATCATCTCCATTTGATCACCAGTAAGATTCACCTCCGGATAATTCTCATGGGCAATAGCCACTTTGCAGGCATTGGCAACGTCCCTGTAAAATGGAGTCGGGTTCGGCTAGTTTTCGATAGAGCTAGACGTTTGCTGGATGGCTTTTTGGGTTAAAGGCATTGTGCATGTTCGGGAGATATGTTGTTAGATCTGCACCTTTTGCTAGTACTGGGTCTGTCACTTTGTAGAGAGACTTTTGCTCCCTTTCTTTCTATTTCGCAGTCTCTAAATCCAAGCTGTCTCTGATCATGACCTTGATACGCCTTTTCTTAGCCGCAGTGAAGTATTCCACCTTCTTCCTAGTCTCTTTGTTGCCGTCACCTGAGTTCACCATGCTCTGGGTGTTAGTATTAGTCGCACCGCCATCGTGGTTACCTGTGTCCATAGGACTCTGAGTGCCAGTCTCCGGTGAGGTGTTCCCACAGCTTGAGACCATTGGGGTCTGAGCAGATGGGTTCAGATCGTCTGGATCCTGAATTTCGAGTGAGGCTTCAAGTCTCTGTTCAAGATTTTCTGTGACATTCGTTGGCAAACGGGGTAAAGCTTCTTTCTCTGACGCTGTAATTAAATTATTATTAGGTAAATAAAGACTTTGTTTCATATATAATTGTATAATAGAAGTGGAAAAACGATCACCCAAAGCAGAGCCCCATGCTTTGGGAAGGCATTAGTTAAAACAGGAGAGCGCCCGGTATCCTGAGTTCATTACTAATAGACTGGTTGCACCCCTCCAGCCAAGCATTCTCAGCGTAACAGTCTACCTCAGACTTGGGGGCTTAGTCGGACAGACTACAGACTAAATTGGTACACATACACATATATATTAAGACAAAATAATTATTAGTAACACGTTCCCGGGAAGTTTTGTCTCCCCAGCCCGACAATCAGCGGTCTAACTTTGGCAGAGACATGGTCGTAGCAAGAGCTTCCCATCAGCCTGAGCGATTGTCGCACTTATCCTGACGAGTTTGGTTAATAAACTGGAACTTAGTGGACGATCTTTACCGCCAACTACTCCCTAAGACGATAGAGTATTATTAAGCTATTCAAACCTTGCCAGTTGCAAAAACAAAGAATCCAACTACTGACTAACTAGTACAGAATACTAACAAATTCTTATTTACTATCGACTAATTACTAACAACACAGACATAGACTACAAGATAACACGTTGTACTTTAACTTAGTGATAGATCTTGGTTGCACTTCTTGCTCTTATCTCAATCAATATTCCAGTTAGTATCATTGACTGGAACATTAATCAGAGTAGCTCAAGTTCTATCTAAGCCCCTACACCACGACAAAGTGCCTACCACGTAGAGGTCATTTCAATCTTACGCATACTGTTTATGTATCCTTGTACCCCTATTAGAGCTTACAATTATCCTTAGCAGAACATCCCAGTGATATAAATACTAGTTACCCAAACTAACAAGATTTATTTTACCCTTGTGAATGAACAAAACAAGCTAACATTATAAATTTATAATTTTAAACTGTAGTGACATTTTTTTTTTTTGACATTTATAATTTTTGCACAATATTTATTAATCAAATAAATATAAGTAATTACAATTCAGTTGTATTTATTTTTATAACACAAAAATATGAATTTTATAATAATGAATTTTAGGAGTTTATAATCTTATATAAAATTCTTAATTAATAATAGTTATATTTAATAATTTAATACCGAAAACCATAATTTTTTATGAATTTGTTGTGTCCATCTGCTGTTACAATTAGTGTCCTCAGAAGCCGCTCATGGCACGGTGGCTAGCCCGATATGCTCGCCGGTGTTGGGGTGGGGTTCTTGACAACTGAGGCTACACTGTAGACAACAACAAAAAAAATCGTGCCATGTTCTTAGTTCTTGTCCTAACTAACCAAACCTATCAATCATTCATTGATATTTCATTTGTATATATATTCATTTATATTCATATCATAATTATTATATTCATGTAATAATTTAAATTTATTATTATTTCTATGCTTAAAAAAAAACTATTATTCACCTAATTCCTTATATTTTTACCTAAATTACTTCAATATTTCATCAGCAAAACAAAAAAACAAAAAAAAAAATAAATATATATATATAAAATTACTATTGCTTATTTGAATTTCCTTAATTTAAAAAAATCCTCATCGTATAGTATGGGAATAGCATTGTCCTTGATGTTTATTATTACCGCAGCAGCCTTAGGAAGTTCTGTTCCATTCTGACTCACGCCTAAGTTGCAGGTTCTACCTCTGGGCAACCCGGCTGCTTTCATTTCAGCTAATATGGTCTCTTCCACTCCCCAGTCTATATTTGTACTTCTACCAGCATATGATACCATCATATCCTTAAAATTAGGAAATGCTGGCAATACTTCTGGCAACGCCTGGTCTTCACTAATTAGCTGTGCCATATTCTTATATTCGGATTTAGGTAACAAAAGAAAAGCAACAGAAAAAAAAAAAAAATTATCGAATACAATGATTCTTATCCAGTCAAGATGCAGCTATGCCCCTAAGAGAGGAGTATGGTCACAACCTTAATACCACCCCTTTAGTTAAAATCACGAAGATCGCATGGTGAATTCAGGAATTCTCTAAAAAATTACCTCAACAAAATACATACAAAAAAATAAAAAAAAATTATATATATGTATATATTTTTCTTTCTGTATTTGTTATATATTAAATTAAATACAAAATTCTTAAATTTCACAATATGATAAAAGCGATAAAAAAAAAACTTTACAATATATTTGAGTATATACAGGTATATAAAATATTTTATAATGTTTTAATTCATATTTTTTGTTTTCTTCATAATAACATAATAATAGGATTACAATATTCAATTCCTTTCTATATCAACAAGTTTAGTCATACATATTTCATAAATAAATATATATATAAATAAAGTACATGTATTCATATATATATAAAACAATTTAAATAATGTATATAAATTACAGAAGAACTCTTCTGACTTAAAGAGAGAGCAGAATCAGTGAAATGGCAATTAAAAAAAAAAAAAACTGTCGCACTGATAATAAAAAAAATAAAAAAATACAATTTGTGACACATTTACTTTTTCTCACAGAGATACTTGGTTTTCTCTTCCAAGTTTGATAATTGTTTGATAATAATAATAGCCCCACAGCCGCAGAAATGACGTCACTTCAGCCACCGTTGACCTAGCTATAAATTTCAAATTAAGAAAAGAATTGTTTTTTTTTTTTCAACAAAAAAAATCCAATCTATATATATATATTTATAATTATTTTTACTATGGTTAAAAATCAAAAAAAAATTATGATACATTCTATGAATTTTTATTCAAACCATCCATACCCTGTAGCGTAAAATACAGCAAAAAATATGATAAAAAGAGCTCTACATCTAACTGATCCAACGTTTCATAATGATCTACAGAAAGAATTTAGAAGAATTTTAAAGACAAATGATTTCCCCTCTTCCAATGAGGAAAAGATTATCAAAAATATAAACACCTTTCAGAATGATCATAATCATAAAAAAATGTATTACATCTTCTTTTTCTCCAGTATTGCATAGTGTGCATCTTGGGTCTGATGAGTTCATAAAGGGAGCGCAGTTGAGCTTTAACAGTTCTTCTCGAGTTTTGAAAATATATTCAATTGCTTCAGCACTGAAACGTTCGACTAAGTAATTGTTGTTGCCTAAGTCAAATTTAAGTTATCTGTATAAAACATGAGTTAAGCTTTGTCAACTTTCTGCTACGAACTTTTCTCTAAACGCAGTACCAATTTTTACTAATATATTTTGCATCTGCCACTGCTTCCACGAATGTATGTTGTCGATTATTAGCGTTTTGCCGTAAATCGTTGCTAGATTAGTCCACGTTTTAAAAAAGTGGCTCTTTTCTTGCAGTATAGATATAGCTAAGATTTTAGGTAACCGCAAGCTTTCTATTTTAAAAACTTTTAATATGTACCTGAAGTGGATTTCTAAAGTGTAGAAGTACAAAGGTGACAAGTCAGTCTCCAGATAAATTATTCTGTTGAGTGTGTTAAGATGCGGTAATCGCCATATTTTTTTTACAAAAAATCGCAAAAGTTTTTCTACTTCCTCATATTCTAACACTCTCCATTCCTGAACCGCATAGCACATTATTGATCTTGTAGTAGCTTCGCTTCGTAGAGTTAAAATCTTCTCAAACTTCTTTCTTGTTTAACTTTGCAAACTTATCAAATCTCTATTTTTACTTCTTCTCTTCTTCTTATCTTGCTTTCATTTCCATCGTTGCTTAAATTTTGTAAGGATGGAAATTTACACTAAATTTCCACCTACATAAACGTGCACTAAAAACAATAACAACACGAACTAAAACATACCAATACAACACAGTTTTTTTTATGAAACAACACACTTTATATATTTATATTTAAACTTAGAAAAAGTGGATTCACTGGACTCACTGGATATTTGCAATCTGGAATATATATTCAAAACAATTTACCAAAACCCAAACCGCTTGCAAGCCTTAATAACACCTCAAACTAATCTGAAATGATATTGAAATGAAATATAAAAATATAATTAAATAAATGAATAATAAACTCACCTTTTTTATTTGTTAATTATACTTCTTATTTTTATGTTTTAGATTTAATGAATATTTGCACTTTTAATATTTTGTTTTATTGGAGTTTTTCGAATAGCAAAGAAAGAAATAAAGTACAAACACAAAAATTTATTTTTTTTTTTAATTTTATTGAAGTTCGGCTGACCATACAACGCTGTTTCGAGTATTGCCAAGTACTCTTCATCAGTGGTCTTTGGAAATAATCGAATTTTATTTAATTAGTTTATAGTCCGTATATAATTTGTTTGGACTGCAAGTGCCAGGCTTAGAACTCGTGCCTGTCAAATTAGAAGCGATGACTAATCGTGTTTATCCACAAGAAGCCAAGGCTGCACAAACTTTCAATGCTCAAGTTCCAGGTTTTATTGTCACTTATTTTTATTTAATTAGTGACAACAACCAAAGCACTTGCCGTGCTTTAAATTAGAACGACCTTATAAACTACAGCTTTATTTTGGAAACACAAGTTCAACGAATTGAAAGTTTAACTTTTTGGGTTTGCTAATTCTTTATTTCTTTTCAAAGCTACTCTTTTTTGTAGAGACATTTTGTAATGCATATTGTTTTACTTACTATATGTAAAGCGACCATTCTGGTGCTTTTACAAAGAAGCTATGCTATGTTATTCTACAAATCCGCTTTTTCGCGGTTAGGAAAAGCTGAACAATATTATATTTTAACATATTGTTCTTTACTTTTCACAAGTCTAATATTTGAATAAAGTATTAGTATTGCTGTTAAGCTAGACTTACTTTGTATAGGGACAAAGAAGCTTTATTAAATTTTAGAGGAGTTTTTCGAATAGCAAAGAATTGTTTTATTGTAATAACCAAAATAAATAAAAACCATCACCGACCGAATGTAGTTTTAAAACACGTTTTGTAAGAATCAAAACAAAGCAGCGTTAACATAAGAAAACAACAACTGCCAAAAATATTCGCCGTAAGAGAAGCTCAAACAGAAGTTAAATGCACAAGCTGAGTATCGCACAAAACATAAAATAGAAAATCAGAACGGCAAAAGTAAACAAGAATTACGTGAGATCAGCTGTAAATAAAATGATACGCTACACAAAAGCTCGGTCGAGTGTGTATATAAGATGCACATTTTACTTATGCGGGCACTTGGTTTATAATATCAAAGGCACATACACCTTGGAAGACCAAGTCAACTAAGCTCTAGAGGCACAAAGGTATAATAATTATTAAGACACGACAGGTGGTTTCACGTCGACTGTGTCCAAAATAATTTCCAAAGTTAAAATTTGTAAGGATATTTTATATGACAGAAATATCTAAATCAAGGTATTATAATTATTAAGACACGACAGGTGGTTTCACGTCGACTGTGTCCAAAATAGTTGCTAAAATTAAAATTCATAAGGATATTTTATATGAAAGAAATATCTTAATCAAGGTATAATAATTATTAAGACACGACAGGTGGTCTCACGCCGACAGTATATAAAGTAATTCTACAAGATCCAGAATAAGCCCACTAATAAATCCCACACTCTTAGATAAAGTCAGAAGAATACAAAACCAGGGGCCTGAAGGAGGAAGATCTACCAAGGACATTCAAGCACTGCAACTTCTCAAAAGACATCTCTATTTATTTGTTTATTTTTTTCCCCTTTTGAAAGAAAAAACCACACATACAAATTTTGTTTATATATATATATTTTTTTTATATATTTTTCTTTGTAATAAAAAAGTTAATTTGTTTCCTTATATTAAATATAAATTTAAAATTTATAAATTTCGAAATACAGCATTACGTAAATAAAGAAATTGAAACAAAACCACAGCAGTTGAATATTTTGGTGACAATCTCTTAATTTATTGTTACGACTTTGGCGAGACTGAGCATACTTCAGCAAATAAGCAACGACTGCAAGAAAGGGTTGTTACAATTTTACTGCCTTACCTCCCCAATAACACTACTTTATTTACACTCGTCCATCCGACTCGTCGCACAGTGTGACAAAACACAAAATTATACGGTCGATATTTTCGGAACCAGTAGAGATATTGACATAAAATTTTTCTGAAATATAGTTTTTGAGATGATGAATCGGCCTACCGGAACCCCCCGAAATTTTTGTCCAAACATAGGGCATTTAGCGTGGTCCCAAGATTACTTAAAAACTATGATAGATAGAAAGCTGAATTTTGGTGTCCGAAAAACTTATATTATTATCTAGATTCCAAAATTTTTTTATGGTTTTCCGCCCATTGCCACACACACCCCCATACAAAATTTTCATATTAAATCGTTTATTATCGTTAAAAAAAACTTTTTACACTAATTGGACTATATATATACATGACGTACAAAGCAACACAACTTCGTGCAAAAAATGGGCGTGATCCGCCCATTAGTTCCTAAGTTATTTGCAGTTTCAGCGAAATTATGATTTCGCAAAAATTGAACTAACTTTAAACCCTTATAGCATTTTTACTATATATTCAAAAATGATCATTTTTGATTTTCTTTAAAGCTTAAGATATTGTTATTCATTATGTGTAAAAAAAATTTCAATTTTAATTATCAATAAAATTATATTATTCACTACTATCTGCAATACCCAAAAAAGGTATCCGAGGTTTTTCATGAAATTTTTCCTACTAATAGCCAAGCCAAATAGTTAAACTTTACAACAAGAAAAAATTGGCCTTCGCACTCTTTGTTTTACACTTATTTTAGGCCTCCGAAACCAGCGAAAAATTACGAAATATATGATCTTCAATAAACCCCATTTATTTTAACAACAAACAAAATAAGTAATTATAAAAAGATATTCATAATTTTATAAACATTTAATTTATTTATATTTGAAATTTCAAGGGAATCGGTTGAAAAACAAAAAAATATAACACATTACGTTCAGACGCACGCTATACAGTAATGCGTAACATCGATGTTATTAACATATCTAGATTATAAATTAATTTTAATCAGTATCACAATCGGAGTTATTATACCATATTTTACTTATGATTAAGAGCGAAAAAGATACAACAGACGGAGTGTCAATTACATATGAAGTTCAGTTACCAGTGTAAACAGATTTTAAAATTCGAATGAAAACATCAATGATCTTTTGAATACTACTTTATATGACATGGTATTAGTGTAATTATACTATTAACTGAAAACTAGTTTTATATAGTATGTTAGGTTAACAATACAATTAAAAATCAAATTAACTGACTGTCACTGCGCACAGAGAGGAAAAAATTATATGCACCAGTGTCATAGTGCAGCATATTCTATATATTTATTTTACATAAAGTGCATATTTCATCAAAATTTTATTTTAGAATAAAATATTAAACATATTTTAATAAAACTAAACAAAGAGATACGTAAATAATTTTGTATTTATATATATAATTATATATAAATATTTATATATATGTTTATATATTGCACTTATCTATGTGTACTTATATAAAAATATTGTATATGTGTACAAAAATACACATTACATATAAACATATATCAAATACATATTTAATAAAAAATTAAATACTACTTGGACGGAGTGTTTATGTTCAGTTCTAAACATTATAATAATACATCTTAAACTAGTATAAAAATAAATACCATAACTATAATTGTGCTTACATTTTTCTTAACTGATACAGTCAAATGTTATTACAATTTTTTATTTCTAATGTCTACAATATTTGTACGTTAACTAATAGTATTGATATTTGTGCAGATATGTGATATAAAGAATTTTAGACTCATTTTTAAAATTTAAATCATTAATATATACTTTAGCTTATGATATGGTTTTCATTTATATATCACACGATTACTTTGTATACTATAAAACACAATGTAAAGAGTAGTGATATAGATATTTGAACTTGACTAGCACCAGCATAGCAATCAGTTATACGTCGTGCACGCATAAAATTACTTCCTAAATAGAGATCGTAACGTCGCTTGTTTGGAGGTATAACTTGTAGTTGACGTGTGGCATCTTGAAAAATTAAATCGTAAAAATTAATCGGCGATTCAAACATGCTAAAACTAAAAGTGTCAACATCTTTTCGACCGTAAAGTTGCTGTGCATATGTAAGCAAATTGATGTAAGCATTCAGTTGTGTTTCATTATAACCATCACCACCGCGAGTTACAATGGCATTGGCCTTAACTATTCCTAAATTGCATTTTTTATACTCATGTAATTCCGCACGTGTACCTAATATGTTATTAAAATTATTCAATTTTCTTTGACACTTTAATTGATTTTTATCTATAATTACCATCTGTGCATAATAATTCGAAATCATCGTTAAGAGCGTTCCTAGCCCACCACTCTTTTCGTTTTCCGCCAGTACTTTCCATAACTGTTGTGTGTTTCATAAAAGCAACATGCCCACCACCTTCAACAAGGCAACGAAATGATCCTGTATGCCCATAGTAGTCTTCAGAAGCGTCACGACGACAATAGCGATAGCTAGTGCCATGACAAAGATCACACATGCTGTCGTAAGGAACACCAGTATTATATTCATTACTTATAGCTCCGGGTACACAAGACTTGGTAAAATACTCAGCAGCTGCTCGAATAGAATCACATCCGTAAGGTCTTATCCAACCATTAGATATCAAGTATGCCATTGGATAAGTCCAACCAGCAGCTGTATTAATGCCTGTATGACAAGTGTATTTACCCTTAAGGTATGTTAATTCTGTATCTGGATCTTCCTCTTTTGCTACAGCTACAACGTAATACTCCGGTTCACCCAAATTATAAACCTCAGACATAAACGGTATTAAATTATTATTTAAACCACCAGTATACACGTCACCAGCGTCAAAAACTGCAATATCAGCATCACCGGATTGTATTCCGCGCATGCAGTCCATATGTGAATGCATTTTTTTACATATTAGTTCTGGTTTCAATAAATGAGCTTTAAGAGCAATCTAAAATTATTAATAAGAAGTTTTATCAATGTGAAAAACAAGCTAATTTTTACAAAATATTCATTTGCAATATATTAATTACTAAATATTATTGACTTACTTTCATTTTAACACATTTCTCTAATTCTGGCTCGGATGTCACACATAATGTCATGCTAGGAATCGGACATTCTCTCAGTCCATATATATAATCAATTGCATCCTGCAAATATTTTTTAAAAGACTGGTCGTCTTCATGTATAGCAGTCAATGAACGGGCTGTGTCCTTTGGAAGAAAATAGGCACAAAATAGTAAATTTGAAATGTACATTATGTTCAGTTGATTCTTACTTGAAATAATAAATTTACTCTACCATAACGTTTCGATTCAAATAAGTTGAATTTTTCATAGGATACAGAATTGTTTGTACCATTTTGGAAATTGTTATCTGTATTGAAGCTACTATCTAGGCGTTCATTACGGAAACCTGTATTATCAAATCGATTATATGAATCTTGATTGCGGCCAAAGTTGTTAAAAGGATTGTTATTATTATTATTATATACATCAAAACGATCATTTCTTTCATCGTTGTAATTCCTATTAAAACCATTATTGTTAACGTTGCTGCTATATTGTTTATTGGGATCTTCCCTAATTGCGTCCGAGTAAAGTTCAACCATGCGCTTAAGAAATTCTTGGTATTTTTTACGTTCGGTTAATGTTCGCGCGGATGATGTAACAATGGCATCTGATGGTATGAGTCCCCAATAACACTGACGATATTCACTTATAGGCACCCGTCGTCCATCACGGCATAAAAGTTCAAAGCGATCACTTGATAAACTCTCTACATGAAATTAGTGTTACTTTTTTCTCGAATAATAAAACTAGTTATGAATAAAAATTGCTTACTAAATTCATCATATTGCAACATTTCATTGATGGTAGAATCTCTTAAAAAAGCAACTTCACCAGCTTCCAGTAGACAACGAAATGCACCATCATAACCATAGTAAGGATCATTGGCTGAGCAGCGTCCAGCTGGAACTTTACCCGTACAAAGAGTACATAATCTAAAAAAAAGCAATAAAGCCTCAATAGAACCAAAAGGATAATTTTGCATTTTAATTATTTACAAATAATATTTATTTTCATGTAATAAACACATATATATCATTTTTGAAGTTAATTTGAATGGGGACTACTATATAATTAAGACAATTAATTTGGTTGATTTTCGACATGAAAATCAACCAAATAATATTAATAATATTGATATTGATAGAATTGTAATAAATAAATTAATGAATTAATAAAACTAAATTTAACATTATGGCCCTCCAACCTATTCAGTGATTTGAATTGGTCCGCGATCGTATGTGATCTGGACAGCTCTAATATATATGGTTGTATATAATTTTTATAGTCTCCAATGTCAAATGCCGTGACTAATTCAATGCACTTTAACGGAATTTAAATAGGCTTAAATTAAGCAAAATGTATTTTATACTTTATTTCTTCAATACTTTCATTAGTACCGTTTTTGTTCTTCAATAAGTCCGGTAATACGGCGTTTACATTGGCCGAAAATGGCTCATTTTGGTCAAAAATCGAAAATGAGTATCGAATGGCTCATTCTTGCATATAAAATTTCAAGCACAAAATGAGCAATTTTCTCACATTCTGTATGAATGACGTTCGAATGCATTCCACATATGTTCCAAATGCAAAGGAATCTATTGAACATACCCTAAATGAAAGCTCTTCATGGCATTTTGACAGTTTGAAAAAGCTGTTTTTACATATTTACAAAAAAAGGTAAACAAATGTTTTGTGGTTGCATTTTCTTGAAAACGATGCACTGCTTTCTAGAACTTTTACTTCCCAAAAAGTAATTAATCGAAGTTAAAAATATGTTTTAAGTTTCTAATGCAAGGTTTGAAGGCATATTTAACCTTCATGCAACATTTTTTTGGCACAGGCCAAAAATCAAATCAACATGCAAGTTGAAAAATCAGCTGTTGAAATGAGAACAAATGAAATAGAACGAATGTAAACACTTTCAAATGGAGCCATTTTCGGCCAATGTAAACGCCATATAAGTTATTAACATTTACTATTTAAATTTTCAAAAATATTTCTGAAAATTATTTTATTGTACAGTGGATTAAAAATAACTTTAATGGCAAAACCGTTGAATATTATTTTTTTACAATAATGTGAAGGATCACAAGATATAATTATTTAACATTTATTTATATGGAACTTACTTGTCCGAATTGTCTCCGATTGGATTGTATTTATCAATCAATGAGTATACTGCACAAGAATTGTTGAAATAATTTGCTGCAGTTTTAACTTGATTGTTACAATCTACAACTTCCATCCCACCTTCTCGTTGCAACTGTAAATAAAGAGAAATACATTATTTTTTTTATATATCAAAAAAAGCAATTGAGTATATCAAACCGTATAAATTGGCAAAATCCATCCTGCTAAACTCCCAACCCAAGGAAAACAAGCTCGTTTGTTTCTTAAGTCTCTTAAACTTGTTAAATCGGTAAGGGTCCCTTTATTTATAACAGCCACAGCATGATATTTTGTGAATCCACCTTCAAATTTCTCCTGCATAATTGGTATAAGCGAATTGAATCGGCCTGCGGTAAACACATCACCTGCATCCAATGTAGTAATATGGGCTTTTTCTCGATCAATATGATGTATACATTCATCCGCACTGTAAGCCATAAAACATGTCAGTTTTAATAATGAGTCGTCAAAAAGAGCACGATCTCGCTCAATGGCAACTGTTAAATTTTGACATTTATATTGCTCTTCTTGGCTTTTTGTACACCATATCATATCACTGACTTTATGCTCACTGAAGTCATATTGTGCTGAAAGGATACAAAATTTAAATAGATTAATTACTTATCTAATTTAAACAATAAAACTACTAATAATTTTAAAATCTGCTATTTTTAAAAGTTTACAATTATAATTATAACAATAAATTTACATTTAATCCTGTGGCTTTCGTCACTTTTCCACCTGTTGATCACAAAAACAAGCTACCATTGAAATTTATTTAAACAGTTAAATTAAAATGTAACAAATGTGATTTATTACATTGTGTACTTTAAATGTTTGTTACTAGTTATTATTATTTATTAATGACCTAATAAGTCGACAATGTTTCTAATTATGTAGAATAAATTCTTGACTCACAACTTAAACCAACACCCAAAGCTGTTGATGGATAGTAAAGAATATAAATATTTACCTTGCACTAGCACTGTCACTATATGGAATATAGTAGTTAAGACGAATATTTCACACATTGGTATATGTTTACAAAATTCAAGTCAATTATTTTTTAAAGTTTAAGAAATAACTTCGCCACACCCAAAAAGCCAACCTACGAAAACAAACCATAGAAATTAACTAAGGAAACTAACAGCAATGCATCACCAACCAGGCTTAAATGAACAATTTGAAAACGGAACACTTAATTCGGCGTTAATGCTTGGAATATAAACAATTACTTCATGATACTTACATGCATATATTACTTCTATCGAATAGTGAAATAAAATGCAATCCCTAACTGGTGACACTACAATCCTTAACTGGTAACAATATTATCTATTTTACACCTGTTTCAAAGTGTTTTCTGATCCACAACTAAAACCAACAACACATTTACCTTGTATTACCACTAGCACGATATTAAATACAGCGGTGAAGACGAATGTTCTACACATTGGTATATATTTAAAAAATTCAAATTATTTATTTTTAAAAATATAATATTCAAAAATACAATATTGCTTTGCCACACCCAGGAACACAACCTACAAAAATAAGCCATACAAATTAACTAAGGCAAATAGAAGCAGTAAAACGTTAACCAGGCTCAAATGAATGATTTGAAAATAGAACATTTACTTCAACATAAGCGCTTGGAAATTGAACATTTGCTGAGCATCTACACGGGCTATACATATGTGCGTGAAGATAGCGTCGACGATAAGTCCAAAATGGAATTTGAACATTTTTCGCCGCATGAAAAATGCAATATACTTTAATTAAGGAAAAATTTATTATTTTATTAAATTTAATGCAGCAAAAGGCATTATTAAGTAGAAAATTGAATTAATTTACTATCTACATTCAACTTTTATGTGTAAATGATGTAATTTGTATGAAAAATGAAAAATAAAAATCAGCCCCAAAAGATGGGGTCACTAATTTCTTTTATGGCTTATTCGAAAGAGTGCCATATACCTTTCATATAATGTTAAACTTTGTATAGGTTGTTCGATTAACTTAGGAGCAGTGCTGCGATGAAGATACAGATGTCATTTTCAAACATTATTTAATTAAAACTTTGTTACTTAACCAAAAATTATGAACTAAAAAGCATATAACAATAAAAAATATGTTTGTTTTACTAAATATAATCGCTTTTTATATAATATAGAAAAAATTTTCTTCAAAATAAGGAAAATAAAATTTTGTAAAAATAAGTCACTTTACAAAATTAATTAAAAGCAGAGGTACCTTTTTTCTGCAAATTAGCTTAATCGAAAGAGGACACTTCAAACTTTCATTTAATGTATTCATATTCATAGATTGGTCGATTAACTTAAAAGTTATTGAGTGTCAAAGTTCAGAAATTAATTTTCTTTTAAAAACGACATTTTTCTTATAAAAAGTATATCCCAGCACAATTATTTGAAAAAAATCGAAATTAGTTTAATTATATTAATTATTCAAAAATTCTGTACAAAGTTGGTTAATAGATGGCATACCATCTTAAATTAAATTCGCTGAAAAATTAAAATGGCACTGAAAAACATAATGTACAGTTGCAGAGTTATTGGTAAGTCCATAGTATTGCAAAAGAGAAGCTAACGTCGAATTTTTATTAAGATTGCTGCATCAAAGATATTATCAAAATAAAAAACTAGAATTTTTTCTAAAACGATTGATATACAATATTATATATCTTATTCGATCAACAAATTATATATAATTAAATTAAATGTGAACTAACTTGGGCATGCACAACAGTTGAAATTGCGTTGATGATATATGTGGGATATTAAATATCAAAATATAGTTAGCGTCGAATTTTTATTAAGATTACTGCATCTAAGATATTATTTGAACAAAAAACTAGAATTTTTCTAAGCCAATTAATGTCTAATATTATATACTAGGAAATTCGACCAATAGAAAATACAATTTATAAACAATATTAATAGTATTCAAATTTTATGTAAAAAATTTGAATAAAATGTGAAGAAAATCTAAAGAAAGTTGTAGAAAACATTTTACAAAAATAAATTAAAATTTATAGTTCATTCTCGTGCAAAATCATTTGTTCTGTTTCTGGTTTTGGCTTAATTTTTGCTTGAATGAACAATCGAGTCAAATCGGTCAATTTAAATTTGTCTTCATATGTGACCACGTATGCATTTGCGAAAGGACTCCAAATAATTAGTATAACTTATTGACGAATTGTTTGAATGAAATATCGAATAAGTCTCGAACTGATGCTCCATTTTGAAATCTTTTCATCAAACAAATTGTCTTAACTTCTGCTGCGTACATTTGTTTTTCAGGTGATATCGGAGAGTTGTCGGCATAAGAATCAGCAATTCAATCAGCGTAGAACAGCACCTTCAATTGATCGCGGTTATTATTCAATGAATTGCGTTCAATTTTCAGTTTATCGCGTTTATTCTTTAATGAAGTTACAATTTTGACAATGAGACTTTGCACAATATCTTGCTCCGGTCGAAAAATTTGTATCATTTGATGTGAGACCGTCATACAATGAATTAAAAGTATCATTTTGTGTTAAAAGTGGAAGATGAAGTTTACCCTTATGACAACACATTTTGAAGGAATTTCTTTCACGCATTGTAGACTCTGAAGCAAAATGCTTAGGTAAACAATGCCTACAAACCAAATTCATAAAACCAATATGAAAGGGATCAAAATTAGGCGGTATTTCAACCAATGCACACATTTGAACGCACTTCGCAAAGGAACTGAATTATTATCAAGATTATAATTAACTTCAATTAAATTTAAATTTGTAGTATTAATTATATTCCGTGTTCTACTCAATTGCATATTTTCTCTATTTTTTTGTCTCTGTACAGATTAGCAATAAATATCAGCAACCGAACATATGTTCAGTTACGTTTACAATTTTATTCATAAATTGAAAGTAAAGAAACAAATAAACTCCCCAAAAATAAAGAAAGCAATGGGATATCGTCAAATCACACGAAAAAATTATCTCTCGAATAGAAGTGTTGTTAATGTCGATTCAACCAACTAATTAATCTTTGAAAAACAATGGTAAAAAATTTAACTATCACACAATGCACTTGAAATTAATCTAAAAATTTTAAACTCACCAAAATAAAACGAATGATATCAAAGGGTATTTCCACTTCAATGTGTTTTTTTTTCACAAACAATACTTGGAATTTAATGTGCATTAAAAATCTAATTGTAACAGAATTCAGTTATGCAACACGGAAAGTCCAAACACAAAAGTGGAAAAAAATTGGACACACAAATTCATCGTAAACAACACTCAATTCGCTACAAAAACAAAAAACATTCAAAAACACATGTATTTTGTTGTTGTAGTCACTAAATTAGCGCCAACGCATTTTTATCTAAGTTTCCGTTAACGTACATGCAAAAAAATAACATTGTGCATTTCTGCACGTCTTCACCTTTCCAACGGTATAAATTTTATCCATATATGTCAACGGCAACACAGTTAAAAAAGAAACACAAACTTTTTTGTTAGCGTAATTATATATAGATATTGTTCGATTAACAAATTAAATAAAATTAATTAAATTATTAGCGCATAATTGTGAATGCAAAACAGTTTAATTTGTATTGATGATAAATTTGGGAAATTTAATGTCAAAATATAGTTAGCGTCGATTTTTTATTACGATGGCATTTCAAATTTTAATTAATTAAAACATTATTATTTAACTAAAAACTATGAAATAAAAGACAGATAACAGTAAAAAGTATGTTTGGTTTTCTAAATATACTTAGCTTTTATATAGTATAGAGTAAATTTTCTTTAAAAATGGAAAGCAAAAATTTGTAAAAACGAAGTTACATCACAAAATTCATTATATCTTTAAAAGCAGAGAAGCATGATGCAAGCTTAAAATAGTGCGCGCAAAATAAATCGCTCCGCAAGTTTTAATATTTTTTTTATTAAAAAATGGAACACAGTGATTACAAATTTAATTAAATAAATTGAGACAGTGACTCTAAATAAAAAGCTAATAAAATTGTGCATGATTTTAAAAGATAAGTGAAACTTTTATTGAATTTGCGTACGTGCACACCTGTATAATCATGCTGTGAGAGCGGAGCGCACCTTAAATATTTTCTCACATTCCTTATGTTTATTTATTATTTTGGCATGGCTTAAATAGAAGACTTGACTTGTTGCTGCTTTTGTTTTTTTCACCTCATAAAAGATTTACTTGACTCTCTCTAATTGCTTTAAATTATTATTCACCATACTTGTAGTATGTTTGAGTGGTTAATTCAGTAACTAATATTAGAAAAAGACTGAAAACGGCAACTGTTTTATTATTTCAAGCCCCTGTAGTTTGTCAAACATGATTGATATTATTTGTTATTACTGTACAACGTATGTTAGTACTAATTTTTATTTATTTGTTGTATTTTTATTTAAAATACAAACTTATAACACAAAAATAATAAGTTTCACAAAAATAATAAAAAACTAACAAGTACAAGAAATAAAAATCCATTCAATTGATTTATTTCAAATAAAAATATGTCATAAAATGTCATTTTATTGTTATTTTCCAACATCTTTAAGAATGGTTAAATTATTATTATTATAACTACAACTATTATGAAGGTTGTAATTATTAGAAATGCTATTAATTAATAAAAAAAAATTGTTTAATATTTACTTACCATAAAAACCTACAACTAGATTAGCCTGAGATACTGACATAAAATCATTATCACAATAACTATACTATTATATACTATTATTGACAAAAATCATTTATTTTAATAACTAATATTTATTTATTTATAAATAAAACTTAACAAAAATTAAATGAAGAACTTTTTCTTTATTTTTTTTATTTTTGTTTATTATTTATTATTAAATTATTTATAAATTTTACATAAAATTAAAATTTAATATTAGTAATTCTGCAAACTATTAATATTATTTCTGTTAATTTAAAATAGAATACAATTGTTGATGTTGTGGGGTGTATTTAGTTTAGTTCTTCTGGTAAATAAAAGGCAATTAGGAGAGAGAGAGGACCCTTAGATATAAAGTGCTTAAAATGAGATAGTTAGGCATATCTAAGGAAACTTTTGTTAAGACTCTTGGTGATATTGGTTTTAACCATGTGAATTCATTTAAAATTTCATTTTTGAATTAATAAACAAAGAGCGGTACAAATAACATTTGTTTATAGGCGTAGGGCATGAAAATTAAAATTATTTACTTTAATTATTTTTAAAAATTCGAACGCTGAAGACGTTCTTTAAAGTGAATAAGAATTAAATATATGGTTTAATATTTATTTAATATTTTTTTATAAACAAAAGGAAATCAACGACGAACTTTTAAACAAAATATTTATTTGAAATAATTTAAATTTTTTAAATAAATCGTTCATATATTTTTGCCTTTAAGTAATGTTTTATATATGGAACAAAAATAATTATTAAGTAAATATATGCATCTCAATTTTCGGAAAACTTACATATTTAAGGCTGTAGAGAGCCAAATGTGGAAAGGAAATAAATTGGAAAGGCATGTAGGCTACTAATCACAGACTAAGAACATTGCTTTAATCTTATTCATTACAACTCTCTACCTAGAGCGGAACAAAGCAAAACCATTTAAGCACTGAGTCCAGAGATGTTAAAATCTAAGCATTGAGAAAAACGTAAAGGCTGATGAACAGACAAGGAAAGGATCTAGCGTTCAAAAAACTCTTGCAAAATTGTTTTGATGTCACTGAATCTAATCAATTTTTTCAAATAGCGGATCGTGAATGGAAGAATAGAATAATATGGCCCAAATTCAATTTCATGCAGACATTATCGCTTCTAAGCAAAGAGGTACTTCAAGACTGATGGCAGTTATTTCTTGGTTTTGACTTTTTGTAGAAGACGTACCTAAAATGTATTGGTCACAATACATACGGCTACAGCCACAACCACCATAGCTAAACTGTTATTCAATAATCTCGACTAGCATGGCGCTAATATTAGTGATGTTAGCGACCTACTAAAGCTCCAAGAACGGCCAAGTCTACGTTCCGGAGCCACTCGTCGACAACGACGACCAAGTGCTGTTTGTCATCTCCCAAAAGAACTTCACAAGCAGGTCCAAGGGGATTACAACAACAACCTGCTAAGGTTATTAATCACAGGAAATGGATAATACTTCTCTCCTTTTTTGGATAATATATTTATTCACACTGAAAATTACAAATTTTCACCTTTTAATGTTATTTTCTTTTCTACAATACAATAAGTAAAATACGTTTCATTTTAGTTGCCATATTTTAAGGAAATTTATTTAAAATAATTATTCAATTTTTGTATGCTTAATACGTATGTAGAACTATTACAATACTTTTGTTTATTTTAAATACTTTATTGATGTTGGCCAAATTTAGCTGCATTTTAAATATTATTCAAATTTGCAATTTTCAATTTTTAATTTATACTCGTATTTCTATTTATTTTGAAAAAAATATAAATATTTTACGCAGCCAAATAAAAAAAATTAAAACATAAAAATGAGGATTGCAGTTATTTGCAAATCGTATACATATTAAATGTTATATTCTTATAAACAACAATCATTGTTTTTATTCGTTATACATATGTATTCTAAAAAAATGTTTATAAAACATACAACGAGTGCATTAGCACCCCACTTTTATATTTCTGCTTTTGTCCTTAGCTTTCGGTTACGTTGTGCTTTAAAGTCTATTTAACTTATACAAATATATTGCATCCATCTCTTTAATATAATGTTTATATTATCTCGATAGTTAAGTTTCTCTGTAAATGTAAATATACAGTATTTTTACAATACATACTTCTATTTTTCCCTTATAATGTTTCTGAATAAATTTACTCAAATAGTTTCGCTTAATTTTTTTGATACATATCTTTTGCAAGCATTTTACTGATTTAACATTATTTTTAAAATTGTTTTTCTTATATATTTAGTACACATTATATTAATAATGTATTCCTTTAGTATTAGTAGAACATTTTCATTTTAGTTACTATATTAATAGAAATATTAATTAATAATGATTAAACCTAATTAATGGGAAACAAATTAAATTTAATTTATGTCGTATTGTACATGTTTCGTTTGTTTCTCTTGAGAATAAAATGTTTTTTGCTATACTGGTACAGTATTTACTTCTTTTTCAAATATATATATCTATATATATACTTTTTTAATTTTAAATAGAGCTGTTATATAGTATATAGTAGTAACTGCAATATTTTTATTTAATTTAAGACAAATGCCAAAAAATGGTATATTTAAAATTTTGTTTTGTTGGTATACATTTAATTTTAGTTATAAATATTTTGTTTTAAAGTTGTAAACAGTATACATGATTGCAATGTAGTATACATCAATTTAGTTGCTTTCAAGACTTATAACTAACACTTAAATTTATTACGTATTTCAGGGTTTGAAATTGTATAAAAACATGCAGAATATACCAACTAAAAAGAAAAACACCAAATAAAAAATGCTAAGCTGCAAATTAATATACTTTGAGCTGATAAAATGGGAACAAAAAGAGAAAATACAGCTTGAAAATATAATAGCATCTTGAGGTGGTGCTGGTGACATCATTGGAGTAGTTGTACCACTAGGTGGGCCGGCCATTGAATATGGTTTGGCGCCAGCTGCTTTCTTTGCAGCGTATAGATTTGCTTCTTCCTGAACTTTACCAATATTCTTCTTGTATCGTATACGTTTATTGCCAAACGTTTATTGCTGGTGACATCATTGGAGTAGTTGTACCACTAGGTGGGCCGGCCATTGAATATGGTTTGGCTCCAGCTGCTTTCTTTGCAGCGTATAGATTTGCTTCTTCCTGAGCTTTACCAATATTCTTCTTGTATCGTATACGTTTATTGCCAAACGTTTATTGCTGGTGACATCATTGGAGTAGTTGTACCACTGGGTGGGCCGGCCATTGAATATGGTTTGGCTCCAGCTGCTTTCTTTGCAGCGTATAGATTTGCTTCTTCCTGAGCTTTACCAATATTCTTCTTGTATCGTATACGTTTATTGCCAAACCAATTAGAAACTTGTGACACCTACATGAAAAAAATCAAACAATTTAAGATATTAGTATATTACTAAACTATTATTTTAGTCTGAAATACTTACTGTTATACCGCATTTACGTTCCAATTCTTCTTTGGCACGTTTACTCCAAGCATTAAACTCTTAGTATTTGTTATCAAAGTAACTCCCTCAAGGACTGAGGTCTTGATGCAAGGTGGGATCATATCCACCCATGCTGTTGTCGTAGGGCTGTTGTTGATCATAACCGCCAGATCCCATGGAATAACCTATAGAATCTTGAGGTGGTGCTGGTGACATCATTGGAGTAGTTGTACCACTAGGTGGGCCGGCCATTGAATATGGTTTGGCTCCAGCTGCTTTCTGTGCAGCGTATAGATTTGCTCCTTCCTGAGCTTTACCAATATTCTTCTTGTATCGTATACGTTTATTGCCAAACCAATTAGAAACTTGTGACACCTACATGAAAAAAATCAAAAAATTTAAGATATTAGTATATTACTAAACTATTATTTTAGTCTGAAATACTTACTGTTATACCGCATTTACGTGCCAATTCTTCTTTGGCACGTTTACTCCAAGCATTAAACTCTTAGTATTTGTTATCAAAGTAACGCCCTCAAGGACTGAGGTCTTGATGCAAGGTGGGATCATATCCACCCATGCTGTTGTCGTAGGGCTGTTGTTGATCATAACCGCCAGATCCCATGGAATAACCCATAGAATCTTGAGGTGGTGCTGGTGACATCATTGGAGTAGTTGTACCACTAGGTGGGCCGGCCATTGAATATGGTTTGGCTCCAGCTGCTTTCTTTGCAGCGTATAGATTTGCTTCTTCATTAGCTTTACCAATATTCTTCTTGTATCGTATACGTTTATTGCCAAACGTTTATTGCTGGTGACATCATTGGAGTAGTTGTACCACTGGGTGGGCCGGCCATTGAATATGGTTTGGCTCCAGCTGCTTTCTTTGCAGCGTATAGATTTGCTTCTTCCTGAGCTTTACCAATATTCTTCTTGTATCGTATACGTTTATTGCCAAACGTTTATTGCTGGTGACATCATTGGAGTAGTTGTACCACTGGGTGGGCCGGCCATTGAATATGGTTTGGCTCCAGCTGCTTTCTTTGCAGCGTATAGATTTGCTTCTTCCTGAGCTTTACCAATATTCTTCTTGTATCGTATACGTTTATTGTCAAACCAATTAGAAACTTGTGACACTTACATGAAAAAAATCAAAAAATTTAAGATATTAGTATATTACTAAACTATTATTTTAGTCTGAAATACTTACTGTTATACCGCATTTACGTGCCAATTCTTCTTTGGCTTCCTCGAATGGATAAGGATTGCTCAAGTGACTATAGAAATATTCGTTTAAGATTTCCGACGCTTGCTTACTGGAATTGCTTGATGCAAGGTGGGATCATATCTACCCATGCTGTTGTCGTAGGGCTGTTGTTGATCATAACCGCCAGATCCCATGGAATAACCCATAGAATCTTGAGGTGGTGCTGGTGACATCATTGGAGCAGTTGTACCACTATTGGGCCGGCCATTGAATATGGTGAGGCTCCAGCTGCTTTCTTTGCAGCGTTTAGATTTGCTTCTTCCTGAGCTTTACCAATATTCTTCTTGTATCGTATACGTTTATTGCCAAACCAATTAGAAACTTGTGACACCTACATGAAAATAATCAAAAAATTTAAGATATTATTATATTACTAAATTATTATTTTAGTCTGAAATACTTACTGTTATACCGCATTTACGTGCCAATTCTTCTTTGGCACGTTTACTCCAAGCATTAAACTCTTAGTACTTGTTATCAAAGTAACGCTCTCAAGGACTGAGGTCTTGATGCAAGGTGGGATCATATCTACCCATGCTGTTGTCGTAGGGCTGTTGTTGATCATAACCGCCAGATCCCATGGAATAACCCATAGAATCTTGAGGTGGTGCTGGTGACATCATTGGAGTAGTTGTACCACTGGGTGGGCCGGCCATTGAATATGGTTTGGCTCCAGCTGCTTTCTTTGCAGCGTATAGATTTGCTTCTTCCTGAGCTTTACCAATATTCTTCTTGTATCGTATACGTTTATTGCCAAACGTTTATTACTGGTGACATCATTGGAGTAGTTGTACCACTAGGTGGGCCGGCCATTGAATATGGTGAGGCTCCAGCTGCTTTCTTTGCAGCGTATAGATTTGCTTCTTCCCGAGCTTTACCAATATTCTTCTTGTATCGTATACGTTTATTGCCAAACCAATTAGAAACTTGTGACACCTACATGAAAAAAATCAAAAAATTTAAGATATTAGTATATTACTAAACTATTATTTTAGTCTGAAATACTTACTGTTATACCGCATTTACGTGCCAATTCTTCTTTGGCTTCCTCGAATGGATAAGGATTGCTCAAGTGACTATAGAAATATTCGTTTAAGATTTCCGACGCTTGCTTACTGGAATTGCTTGATGCAAGGTGGGATCATATCTACCCATGCTGTTGTCGTAGGGCTGTTGTTGATCATAACCGCCAGATCCCATGGAATAACCCATAGAATCTTGAGGTGGTGCTGGTGACATCATTGGAGCAGTTGTACCTCTAGGTGGGCCGGCCATTGAATATGGTGAGGCTCCAGCTGCTTTCTTTGCAGCGTTTAGATTTGCTTCTTCCTGAGCTTTACCAATATTCTTCTTGTATCGTATACGTTTATTGTCAAACCAATTAGAAACTTGTGACACCTACATGAAAAAAATCAAAAAATTTAAGATATTAGTATATTACTAAACTATTATTTTAGTCTGAAATACTTACTGTTATACCGCATTTACGTGCCAATTCTTCTTTGGCACGTTTACTCCAAGCATTAAACTCTTAGTATTTGTTATCAAAGTAACGCCCTCAAGGACTGAGGTCTTGATGCAAGGTGGGATCATATCTACCCATGCTGTTGTCGTAGGGCTGTTGTTGATCATAACCGCCAGATCCCATGGAATAACCCATAGAATCTTGAGGTGGTGCTGGTGACATCATTGGAATAGTTGTACCACTAGGTGGGCCGGCCATTGAATATGGTGAGGCTCCAGCTGCTTTCTTTGCAGCGTATAGATTTGCTTCTTCCCGAGCTTTACCAATATTCTTCTTGTATCGTATACGTTTATTGCCAAACCAATTAGAAACTTGTGACACCTACATGAAAAAAATCAAACAATTTAAGATATTAGTATATTACTAAACTATTATTTTAGTCTGAAATACTTACTGTTATACCGCATTTACGTGCCAATTCTTCTTTGGCACGTTTATTCCAAGCATTAAACTCTTAGTATTTGTTATCAAAGTAACTCCCTCAAGGACTGAGGTCTTGATGCAAGGTGGGATCATATCCACCCATGCTGTTGTCGTAGGGCTGTTGTTGATCATAACCGCCAGATCCCATGGAATAACCTATAGAATCTTGAGGTGGTGCTGGTGACATCATTGGAGTAGTTGTACCACTAGGTGGGCCGGCCATTGAATATGGTTTGGCTCCAGCTGCTTTCTTTGCAGCGTATAGATTTGCTTCTTCATTAGCTTTACCAATATTCTTCTTGTATCGTATACGTTTATTGTCAAACCAATTAGAAACTTGTGACACTTACATGAAAAAAATCAAAAAATTTAAGATATTAGTATATTACTAAACTATTATTTTAGTCTGAAATACTTACTGTTATACCGCATTTACGTGCCAATTCTTCTTTGGCTTCCTCGAATGGATAAGGATTGCTCAAGTGACTATAGAAATATTCGTTTAAGATTTCCGACGCTTGCTTACTGGAATTGCTTGATGCAAGGTGGGATCATATCTACCCATGCTGTTGTCGTAGGGCTGTTGTTGATCATAACCGCCAGATCCCATGGAATAACCCATAGAATCTTGAGGTGGTGCTGGTGACATCATTGGAGCAGTTGTACCACTAGGTGGGCCGGCCATTGAATATGGTGAGGCTCCAGCTGCTTTCTTTGCAGCGTTTAGATTTGCTTCTTCCTGAGCTTTACCAATATTCTTCTTGTATCGTATACGTTTATTGCCAAACCAATTAGAAACTTGTGACACCTACATGAAAATAATCAAAAAATTTAAGATATTATTATATTACTAAATTATTATTTTAGTCTGAAATACTTACTGTTATACCGCATTTACGTGCCAATTCTTCTTTGGCACGTTTACTCCAAGCATTAAACTCTTAGTACTTGTTATCAAAGTAACGCTCTCAAGGACTGAGGTCTTGATGCAAGGTGGGATCATATCCATCCATGCTGTTGTCGTACGGCTGTTGTTGATCATAACCGCCAGATCCCATGGAATAACCCATAGAATCTTGAGGTGGTGCTGGTGACATCATTGGAGTAGTTGTACCACTAGGTGGGCCGGCCATTGAATATGGTGAGGCTCCAGCTGCTTTCTTTGCAGCGTATAGATTTGCTTCTTCCTGAGCTTTACCAATATTCTTCTTGTATCGTATACGTTTATTGCCAAACGTTTATTGCTGGTGACATCATTGGAGTAGTTGTACCACTAGGTGGGCCGCCCATTGAATATGGTTTGGCGCCAGCTGCTTTCTTTGCAGCGTATAGATTTGCTTCTTCCTGAGCTTTACCAATATTCTTCTTGTATCGTATACGTTTATTGCCAAACCAATTAGAAACTTGTGACACCTACATGAAAAAAATCAAACAATTTAAGATATTAGTATATTACTAAACTATTATTTTAGTCTGAAATACTTACTGTTATACCGCATTTACGTTCCAATTCTTCTTTGGCACGTTTACTCCAAGCATTAAACTCTTAGTATTTGTTATCAAAGTAACTCCCTCAAGGACTGAGGTCTTGATGCAAGGTGGGATCATATCCACCCATGCTGTTGTCGTAGGGCTGTTGTTGATCATAACCGCCAGATCCCATGGAATAACCTATAGAATCTTGAGGTGGTGCTGGTGACATCATTGGAGTAGTTGTACCACTAGGTGGGCCGGCCATTGAATATGGTTTGGCTCCAGCTGCTTTCTGTGCAGCGTATAGATTTGCTCCTTCCTGAGCTTTACCAATATTCTTCTTGTATCGTATACGTTTATTGCCAAACCAATTAGAAACTTGTGACACCTACATGAAAAAAATCAAAAAATTTAAGATATTAGTATATTACTAAACTATTATTTTAGTCTGAAATACTTACTGTTATACCGCATTTACGTGCCAATTCTTCTTTGGCACGTTTACTCCAAGCATTAAACTCTTAGTATTTGTTATCAAAGTAACGCCCTCAAGGACTGAGGTCTTGATGCAAGGTGGGATCATATCCACCCATGCTGTTGTCGTAGGGCTGTTGTTGATCATAACCGCCAGATCCCATGGAATAACCCATAGAATCTTGAGGTGGTGCTGGTGACATCATTGGAGTAGTTGTACCACTAGGTGGGCCGGCCATTGAATATGGTTTGGCTCCAGCTGCTTTCTTTGCAGCGTTTAGATTTGCTTCTTCCTGAGCTTTACCAATATTCTTCTTGTATCGTATACGTTTATTGCCAAACGTTTATTGCTGGTGACATCATTGGAGTAGTTGTACCACTGGGTGGGCCGGCCATTGAATATGGTTTGGCTCCAGCTGCTTTCTTTGCAGCGTATAGATTTGCTTCTTCCTGAGCTTTACCAATATTCTTCTTGTATCGTATACGTTTATTGCCAAATGTTTATTGCTGGTGACATCATTGGAGTAGTTGTACCACTAGGTGGGCCGGCCATTGAATATGGTTTGGCTCCAGCTGCTTTCTTTGCAGCGTATAGATTTGCTTCTTCCCGAGCTTTACCAATATTCTTCTTGTATCGTATACGTTTATTGCCAAACCAATTAGAAACTTGTGACACTTACATGAAAAAAATCAAAAAATTTAAGATATTAGTATATTACTAAACTATTATTTTAGTCTGAAATACTTACTGTTATACCGCATTTACGTGCCAATTCTTCTTTGGCTTCCTCGAATGGATAAGGATTGCTCAAGTGACTATAGAAATATTCGTTTAAGATTTCCGACGCTTGCTTACTGGAATTGCTTGATGCAAGGTGGGATCATATCTACCCATGCTGTTGTCGTAGGGCTGTTGTTGATCATAACCGCCAGATCCCATGGAATAACCCATAGAATCTTGAGGTGGTGCTGGTGACATCATTGGAGCAGTTGTACCACTAGGTGGGCCGGCCATTGAATATGGTGAGGCTCCAGCTGCTTTCTTTGCAGCGTTTAGATTTGCTTCTTCCTGAGCTTTACCAATATTCTTCTTGTATCGTATACGTTTATTGTCAAACCAATTAGAAACTTGTGACACTTACATGAAAAAAATCAAAAAATTTAAGATATTAGTATATTACTAAACTATTATTTTAGTCTGAAATACTTACTGTTATACCGCATTTACGTGCCAATTCTTCTTTGGCACGTTTACTCCAAGCATTAAACTCTTAGTATTTGTTATCAAAGTAACGCCCTCAAGGACTGAGGTCTTGATGCAAGGTGGGATCATATCTACCCATGCTGTTGTCGTAGGGCTGTTGTTGATCATAACCGCCAGATCCCATGGAATAACCCATAGAATCTTGAGGTGGTGCTGGTGACATCATTGGAGTAGTTGTACCACTAGGTGGGCCGGCCATTGAATATGGTTTGGCTCCAGCTGCTTTCTTTGCAGCGTTTAGATTTGCTTCTTCCTGAGCTTTACCAATATTCTTCTTGTATCGTATACGTTTATTGCCAAACGTTTATTGCTGGTGACATCATTGGAGTAGTTGTACCACTGGGTGGGCCGGCCATTGAATATGGTTTGGCTCCAGCTGCTTTCTTTGCAGCGTATAGATTTGCTTCTTCCTGAGCTTTACCAATATTCTTCTTGTATCGTATACGTTTATTGCCAAACCAATTAGAAACTTGTGACACCTACATGAAAAAAATCAAACAATTTAAGATATTAGTATATTACTAAACTATTATTTTAGTCTGAAATACTTACTGTTATACCGCATTTACGTTCCAATTCTTCTTTGGCTTTCCTCGAATGGATAAGGATTGCTCAAGTGACTATAAGAAATTCGTTTAAATTTCCGACGCTTGCTTACTGGAATTGCTTGATGCAAGGTGGGATCATATCCACCCATGCTGTTGTCGTAGGGCTGTTGTTGATCATAACCGCCAGATCCCATGGAATAACCTATAGAATCTTGAGGTGGTGCTGGTGACATCATTGGAGTAGTTGTACCACTAGGTGGGCCGGCCATTGAATATGGTTTGGCTCCAGCTGCTTTCTGTGCAGCGTTTAGATTTGCTTCTTCCTGAGCTTTACCAATATTCTTCTTGTATCGTATACGTTTATTGCCAAACCAATTAAATTGTGACACCACATGAAAAAATCAAAAATAATATTAGATATTACTAAACTATATTTTATCTGAAATCTTACTGATTTATACCGCATTACGTCCAATTCTTAATTGCACGTTACTCCAAGATTAAAACTCTTAGATTTGTATCAAAGTAACGCCTCAGGAACTGAGGTCTTGATGGCAAGGCTGAGATCTATCCACCCCTGCCGTGTGACAAACCGCATGATCCAAATACCAAAAGGTGCGGGACATCATGGAGTACCACTAGGTGGGCCGGCCATTGAATTGGTTTGCTCCACTGCTTTCTTTGCCAAGCGTATAGATTTGCTTCTTCCTGAGCTTTACCAATATTCATTCTTGTATATCGGTGTACGTTTATTGCAAACGTTTTATTGTTTGTGGACATCATTTGGAGTAGTTGTACCACTGGGTGGCGGCCATGAATATGGTTGGCTCCAGCTTGCTTTCTTTGCAGCGTATAGATTTGCTTCTTCCTGAGCTTTACCAATATTCTTCTTGTATCGTATACGTTTATTGCCAAACGTTTATTACTGGTGACATCATTGGAGTAGTTGTACCACTAGGTGGGCCGGCCATTGAATATGGTGAGGCTCCAGCTGCTTTCTTTGCAGCGTATAGATTTGCTTCTTCCTGAGCTTTACCAATATTCTTCTTGTATCGTATACGTTTATTGTCAAACCAATTAGAAACTTGTGACACTTACATGAAAAAAATCAAAAAATTTAAGATATTAGTATATTACTAAACTATTATTTTAGTCTGAAATACTTACTGTTATACCGCATTTACGTGCCAATTCTTCTTTGGCTTCCTCGAATGGATAAGGATTGCTCAAGTGACTATAGAAATATTCGTTTAAGATTTCCGACGCTTGCTTACTGGAATTGCTTGATGCAAGGTGGGATCATATCTACCCATGCTGTTGTCGTAGGGCTGTTGTTGATCATAACCGCCAGATCCCATGGAATAACCCATAGAATCTTGAGGTGGTGCTGGTGACATCATTGGAGCAGTTGTACCACTATTGGGCCGGCCATTGAATATGGTGAGGCTCCAGCTGCTTTCTTTGCAGCGTTTAGATTTGCTTCTTCCTGAGCTTTACCAATATTCTTCTTGTATCGTATACGTTTATTGCCAAACCAATTAGAAACTTGTGACACCTACATGAAAATAATCAAAAAATTTAAGATATTATTATATTACTAAATTATTATTTTAGTCTGAAATACTTACTGTTATACCGCATTTACGTGCCAATTCTTCTTTGGCACGTTTACTCCAAGCATTAAACTCTTAGTACTTGTTATCAAAGTAACGCTCTCAAGGACTGAGGTCTTGATGCAAGGTGGGATCATATCCATCCATGCTGTTGTCGTACGGCTGTTGTTGATCATAACCGCCAGATCCCATGGAATAACCCATAGAATCTTGAGGTGGTGCTGGTGACATCATTGGAGTAGTTGTACCACTAGGTGGGCCGGCCATTGAATATGGTGAGGCTCCAGCTGCTTTCTTTGCAGCGTATAGATTTGCTTCTTCCTGAGCTTTACCAATATTCTTCTTGTATCGTATACGTTTATTGCCAAACGTTTATTGCTGGTGACATCATTGGAGTAGTTGTACCACTAGGTGGGCCGCCCATTGAATATGGTTTGGCGCCAGCTGCTTTCTTTGCAGCGTATAGATTTGCTTCTTCCTGAGCTTTACCAATATTCTTCTTGTATCGTATACGTTTATTGCCAAACGTTTATTGCTGGTGACATCATTGGAGTAGTTGTACCACTGGGTGGGCCGGCCATTGAATATGGTTTGGCTCCAGCTGCTTTCTTTGCAGCGTATAGATTTGCTTCTTCCTGAGCTTTACCAATATTCTTCTTGTATCGTATACGTTTATTGCCAAACGTTTATTGCTGGTGACATCATTGGAGTAGTTGTACCACTAGGTGGGCCGGCCATTGAATATGGTTTGGCGCCAGCTGCTTTCTTTGCAGCGTATAGATTTGCTTCTTCCTGAGCTTTACCAATATTCTTCTTGTATCGTATACGTTTATTGCCAAACGTTTATTGCTGGTGACATCATTGGAGTAGTTGTACCACTGGGTGGGCCGGCCATTGAATATGGTTTGGCTCCAGCTGCTTTCTTTGCAGCGTATAGATTTGCTTCTTCCTGAGCTTTACCAATATTCTTCTTGTATCGTATACGTTTATTGCCAAACGTTTATTGCTGGTGACATCATTGGAGTAGTTGTACCACTAGGTGGGCCGGCCATTGAATATGGTTTGGCTCCAGCTGCTTTCTTTGCAGCGTATAGATTTGCTTCTTCCCGAGCTTTACCAATATTCTTCTTGTATCGTATACGTTTATTGCCAAACCAATTAGAAACTTGTGACACCTACATGAAAAAAATCAAAAAATTTAAGATATTAGTATATTACTAAACTATTATTTTAGTCTGAAATACTTACTGTTATACCGCATTTACGTGCTAATTCTTCTTTGGCACGTTTACTCCAAGCATTAAACTCTTAATATTTGTTATCAAAGTAACGCCCTCAAGGACTGAGGTCTTGATGCAAGGTGGGATCATATCTACCCATGCTGTTGTCGTAGGGCTGTTGTTGATCATAACCGCCAGATCCCATGGAATAACCCATAGAATCTTGAGGTGGTGCTGGTGACATCATTGGAGTAGTTGTACCACTGGGTGGGCCGGCCATTGAATATGGTTTGGCTCCAGCTGCTTTCTTTGCAGCGTATAGATTTGCTTCTTCCTGAGCTTTACCAATATTCTTCTTGTATCGTATACGTTTATTGCCAAACGTTTATTGCTGGTGACATCATTGGAGTAGTTGTACCACTAGGTGGGCCGGCCATTGAATATGGTTTGGCTCCAGCTGCTTTCTTTGCAGCGTATAGATTTGCTTCTTCCCGAGCTTTACCAATATTCTTCTTGTATCGTATACGTTTATTGCCAAACCAATTAGAAACTTGTGACACCTACATGAAAAAAATCAAACAATTTAAGATATTAGTATATTACTAAACTATTATTTTAGTCTGAAATACTTACTGTTATACCGCATTTACGTTCCAATTCTTCTTTGGCACGTTTACTCCAAGCATTAAACTCTTAGTATTTGTTATCAAAGTAACTCCCTCAAGGACTGAGGTCTTGATGCAAGGTGGGATCATATCCACCCATGCTGTTGTCGTAGGGCTATTGTTGATCATAACCGCCAGATCCCATGGAATAACCTATAGAATCTTGAGGTGGTGCTGGTGACATCATTGGAGTAGTTGTACCACTAGGTGGGCCGGCCATTGAATATGGTTTGGCTCCAGCTGCTTTCTGTGCAGCGTATAGATTTGCTCCTTCCTGAGCTTTACCAATATTCTTCTTGTATCGTATACGTTTATTGCCAAACGAATTAGAAACTTGTGACACCTACATGAAAAAAATCAAAAAATTTAAGATATTAGTATATTACTAAACTATTATTTTAGTCTGAAATACTTACTGTTATACCGCATTTACGTGCCAATTCTTCTTTGGCACGTTTACTCCAAGCATTAAACTCTTAGTATTTGTTATCAAAGTAACGCCCTCAAGGACTGAGGTCTTGATGCAAGGTGGGATCATATCCACCCATGCTGTTGTCGTAGGGCTGTTGTTGATCATAACCGCCAGATCCCATGGAATAACCCATAGAATCTTGAGGTGGTGCTGGTGACATCATTGGAGTAGTTGTACCACTAGGTGGGCCGGCCATTGAATATGGTTTGGCTCCAGCTGCTTTCTTTGCAGCGTTTAGATTTGCTTCTTCCTGAGCTTTACCAATATTCTTCTTGTATCGTATACGTTTATTGCCAAACGTTTATTGCTGGTGACATCATTGGAGTAGTTGTACCACTGGGTGGGCCGGCCATTGAATATGGTTTGGCTCCAGCTGCTTTCTTTGCAGCGTATAGATTTGCTTCTTCCTGAGCTTTACCAATATTCTTCTTGTATCGTATACGTTTATTGCCAAATGTTTATTGCTGGTGACATCATTGGAGTAGTTGTACCACTAGGTGGGCCGGCCATTGAATATGGTTTGGCTCCAGCTGCTTTCTTTGCAGCGTATAGATTTGCTTCTTCCCGAGCTTTACCAATATTCTTCTTGTATCGTATACGTTTATTGCCAAACCAATTAGAAACTTGTGACACTTACATGAAAAAAATCAAAAAATTTAAGATATTAGTATATTACTAAACTATTATTTTAGTCTGAAATACTTACTGTTATACCGCATTTACGTGCCAATTCTTCTTTGGCTTCCTCGAATGGATAAGGATTGCTCAAGTGACTATAGAAATATTCGTTTAAGATTTCCGACGCTTGCTTACTGGAATTGCTTGATGCAAGGTGGGATCATATCTACCCATGCTGTTGTCGTAGGGCTGTTATTGATCATAACCGCCAGATCCCATGGAATAACCCATAGAATCTTGAGGTGGTGCTGGTGACATCATTGGAGCAGTTGTACCACTAGGTGGGCCGGCCATTGAATATGGTGAGGCTCCAGCTGCTTTCTTTGCAGCGTTTAGATTTGCTTCTTCCTGAGTTTTACCAATATTCTTCTTGTATCGTATACGTTTATTGTCAAACCAATTAGAAACTTGTGACACTTACATGAAAAAAATCAAAAAATTTAAGATATTAGTATATTACTAAACTATTATTTTAGTCTGAAATACTTACTGTTATACCGCATTTACGTGCCAATTCTTCTTTGGCACGTTTACTCCAAGCATTAAACTCTTAGTATTTGTTATCAAAGTAACGCCCTCAAGGACTGAGGTCTTGATGCAAGGTGGGATCATATCCACCCATGCTGTTGTCGTAGGGCTGTTGTTGATCATAACCGCCAGATCCCATGGAATAACCCATAGAAT
>NC_051847.1:9942393-9953217 GCF_002237135.1 Teleopsis dalmanni
AAATATTTTATAAATAGATCAGAATTATACATATATTATTATATACATATGCTGTGGTATAATTGTACAATGGCACAAATATAACCTAAAATTACTTGGTCCAAAAAACGTAAAAAAATAAAGTGATCATATAAGCCTATCTAAACAAAAAAGTTATGTTTGCATATTTGTTATTTGATTAGAAAACAATCTGTTTTTAAATATTTGTCTATATATACACCTTACTTTTAATATTTTTAAAGACCATTAACGACTTAACGATTTCGCTTAAAATTCTTATAATAAACTTATTAAAATTCTTATAATAAATGTTTATTATATAAATAGAATAAACAAACGTCTAGTAAAAGTACATACGTTTCTAAGGAATTTAATTTTCAAAATAGTGTATACTATTAATTAATCGATCATTTGTGCAAATACAAATTATAATTACAAAAGAAGTTTTTTCGAACAGTAGTGAACAACAACAACAAAAATTTATTTTTATATTATTTGAATTAATTATGATTATAATTAATTAAAATTATATTATAATTATATAATTAAAAATTATTATTATTTAATTAACAATAAATACATGATTATTAAGATTATTCCAAGTACATTTGTATTGCAACTTTATAATTTAGGTATAAAGTTGATTGAGTAACAAACATATAAGTTTTTCGAATTAAATGGTACTTACTGTCATTTTTGCTATTAAGGCATCAATTCCAATAACGTGATATCGTTTATCAGGATTTTCTTTAACATGATTAAGAGTCCAGTGAGTTTTGCCAGCTCCTGGTAAACCAACAAGTAATATAACTTCACATTCTTTGCGACTATCAGGCCTCTGAGGACCGGAAATATAGTTTTCCTCTGGGATAAGTGCTATTAGCTCATAATCTGGTAATAAGAGCACCGGATCGCGAGGTTCTGGTAATACTTCTTCATATTCATCCTCAGATATCTCACTTTGATTTGATTTATCTTTTTCTTTATCTTTGTCTTCAACTTTTGCTCGTTTAGTTGGTGAAGGTCCATCATCTTTATCTTCTTCCGATTTTATTTTTTCTGAATTTTCTGATTCTTCAATTTTATTATTATCACCATCATTTACAGGAGTAGAGACTACAGCAACAGAGTTAGAATTATTTTCACCATCTGTTAAATGAAATATATTAATTAGAGCATTCAAATCAAGTGAAATGATTACTTTTCTTACCGAAATCTTCAGTATTTTTATTATCCTTATTTATTTCAACTTCCATATTAGTGATAACTTCTGTAGTTTCTGTAGAAATAACATCTGTTTTTTCATCACTTTCTATTTCTGTTTGTTTGTCTTTATTAGTTCCATTTAGTTTTTCAGCTTCATCCATTTTTTCTTCGTCGTGAACTTCGCTATTCTCAGCATTGTCATTTAAAGTAGATTTACGTATCTTACGACGCATGCGCGTTGGACGTACAACATTAGCCAAAAGGTTTTCATTATCAGCGAAATTAACATGAAATTCATAACCTTTTGTTACAATATGTGGAAAGAGAGCATTACTTTCGCCTAAAATCGTTTTATCAAACTCAAACGCAACACCAAGATCTTCCCCATTTAATGTATACTTTATTGTGCATGGTGTACTTTCCAAATCTAAATAGCATCCAATGACATCATCTAATTTATAAGGTTTACTGTAATCGGTAAAGTCAGAGTTTACAGCTTTGCGTCCAGTTTCACAATAAGCAAACGAATTTTCTTCTTCTCCAAGAATAAGACTTGAGTGTGGCATCGAAAAACCAACACGAAATCCTCGCACATGGGGTTCATTACGAAATTGATGAGAACGATTCATAACTATTTCTTCAGCAAGACGCACTTCAAAGCAAACTTTTCCTTCACGAACCCCATAATTAGTACGTACTCCTGACCAAACCAGTGAATAAATTTCATGTGTCATAGGTTTTGCTGATGTGAAAGTAACTGGATCAATGCGCAGATGTAAGTCCGAATCATCTATAAAAAAAAAAAAAAAAAAAAACTATACATAATTATTTTTAACTAAATTAAATGTTTACTTACACCAACTTAAACCAAATTGCTTATCCTCAGTTGTAGGCTCATCTTCAAGATTGGTGATTTCTTCTGCTTTAATAGGACTTGCATTAGGGCTTTCCTCACTACGGCGTTTTGGAGAGCGCGAACGGGTTCGTGAATGCGATCTAGAATGATCACGCGATCGTTTTCTTGACTGAGTTGGGTCACGCTCCATAGATTTTTTTTCTTTAATTTCATGTGAAGGAATATTTTCTTTGATCTCATGTGAAGAAATATCTTTTTTAATTTCATCTGAAGTTACATTTTCTTCAATTTCTGCAGCAGTATTTTCTTCCTCATGTTCTTTAGGTTTCTCAGTACCCACTTCTTGTTCATTAGTTCCTTCCATGTTGTCACTTAAAATGGTCTCTTCTACTCTATCGTTAGTGTTGTTATCGTGCATTTCACTATCTTCGTCGTCATTGACATTTTCAATTATTTGTTCTTCATTCATTTCAATATCATCAGTTTCCTCCACTTCATTACTTTCTTCTTCAACTTGCTCTGTAGTATAAGGTTCATCTTCTGGAGCTTCAGCCACCACATCTTCAATTGGGCTCTCAAATTCTTCTTCAGCATCAGAGTTAACAGCTGCAGAATTTGATTCTTCTTCTTCTAGAGGCTCCAACTGCTCAGTTACTTTTACTGGGGATGGTGAAGGTGATCGAGTCATTGATCTTGTACGTCGACTGCGTCTGCCCGGAGTACCTGGAGTGCCTGGGATCACACCTAACATAATAAATGCGTACAAATATAAATTGTAATTAGTTGAATCTTAGAATTTTACATTTTATGTATTCATACTTGTATTCATATACATAAAATACGAATCTCAACTTAAATAAATTAATACTAACTGTAAACTTTTCTGTCACACTTTTAATGCAAGTTATCTGTTTTACAGACGATGTTGGATAAATTAAAAAAATTATATTAAAATAACTTAGCTCAGTACTGTGCTCAACTAAACAAATAATTGATTCATTTTGTATTAGAGATCAATAATTGTTAATTCTTAATTCGCTTCTAAATTAATTTCTGCATATTACATATACATAATTCTAGTTTACCTCCTTCCCCGCTACCGCCGTCAATATGTGCACGAAGTCTTTCTATCAATACCGCTTTAACACCTTTGGTATCTAGGCCACGGGTTTGTAACTCGTTCCTTAAATCAACCACTTTCATTTTTTCCAACTTTGCAATATCCATCTCGAGGATATATATATTTTCGAGTACAACTCAATTATTTAAAAATATTTAAAGTTCATGAAAATTGAAAGTTGTATACCGCATTTACAACTAAAAACATACACGCCGTATAAGTTGTTAATCGATTTTATTTTACGAACTACTATATATGTCTTTTTGCACAAACTTTATATATGCATATATTTTATAAAATACTTTTCAGTTTTCATAGAATATTAACACGATATCGCATAATAAAAATGTATTTTATCTACCGCAAATCTTCTCCCGCCTATGAACATGGAAAATGAAAATGGCGACTACTTGATTAGGGTAAGCAAACAGTATTGCATTTGGTTAGAGTGGCGGGATTTTTATAGCACATGTTAAAACTAACATATCTCATAATATACGAAACATTAATTATTACATATGTACCACACATAATTTTAGCTTATTTCTTACTGTGAATATATTAATATTGACGACAATGATGTTTAGATCACTATTTATATTAACTATTTATTTGATACAATTCAATATTAAGAAATTTCTTAAATATCTTTTTAAATCAAAATGTAATTGATTTTCATTAACTGAATGAAAATAATTTTTTGATAATTTAATATGTGGAATAACAAATATAATTTATTATGAATTGATAACGAATGTGATGCTTATTAGACTTTCTATCACATATCAGTTTCATATCTTTTGTTTAATTTATATTACAGATTTTTTGAATACTTTCTTTGAGTTATTAGAACCGTCATTTTAATAAAAGTTCTGATAATGAGCATTATGTTTGTACCGCATAAGAGTTCCTGTCAATAATTAAACGGAACAAATTTATTATTCATATCTTATTCGCATATACATATGTGCAATACAGGAATAGTTATTTATTTATGTTATAGACGATATACGAAGATAGATATAAGTGCTATTAATTATAAGCGTTGAGTCTATATTTAATAACATGATATACAAAAACTTATATAATAAATAAATGATACTACTACTATTGTCCAGAAAATGGCTACTAGATGCTGAAATATGTGTGCTGTAGGTTTACAGTATACAATACATATTTCAGCGTCGTGAAAATAATTATATTGACATAAAATGCATTACTAAAAGACTTCTAACATCATTCAGTACATATTTATCTCAAGCTAAATGCAACACTGTCATTATAATATATACATAAAAATTAAAGTTAGTGTTACCATATCTTTCAAATTATAGACAATTGCTTTACATTATATAAAAATTAAACTTACTATGCGTATATTACGCATAACAAAAAGCAATATATTCATTGTTAAACTTGTTGTAAATAACTTTTGTTATTTACATTTCTTTTTAAAATTATTTATATTGATTGAGTGTACACCACTGGTGCTCAAACCATAGAATACTTGTATAGGAATTCACTGACTCATACTAAACGAAGATAATTTGTATAGGTGAAAATGTTGTATGCGGTAGAAGTACAATTAAAAAATAATTTTTGTTAACAATTTTATTTCCTAATCCTATAAAATATTGCATGTAAAAATAAACATGTAAATTTTTAATGAATATTTAGAGTATATTATGGACGTGTGCGAGTTAGGCTAAGTTGATACTAAACCAAATGGGAAATTTTTTGGGATTTTTTGCACTGCACACATTTAGCCATTTATCAACACGTATCGACACATCGCTATATTATCGGCACAACTTAGAATTTCCCTCATTTAGAACGCAACTTAGCCTAACTCGCATATGTCCTATAACTACTGCAAAAACTCTTTTTTCTGTTCTCATAGTCAATCATGCATGTTAACATAAAATCGCACTTCTTTACTATGACAAAATTCCTTACCTTATACCCTGTATATAAATATGAACATGTAGTGTACTCACAGATTCAGAAGTCGAACAAAATAAATAAGTTCCTAATTAGGCAGTGTGCGAATTCGAATAAATTGAGGTAAAGTGAATTATATCTTTTGAACTGCACTTATATAAATATCTATTTATTTATTGCACTTACTTATTATTTTTGGTTAAAAGTTTTCAAATTTATTTACTTATTTATTTTATTATTAAACAGCTTATAAAATTTTCACATTGGTAATATCTAATTTACCTAATTTTTATCTAATTTACCCTACCAATATAATTTACTATTTCCCTTAATTTATTATACATTTAGTGAAACTCGCACACGGCTTTAATACTGCCACTATAGTTTCTTTATCGAAGTTGATACACATACATGGAAGTTGCTACAAGTTCATAACTCGTAAGACAAAAAAGGGAAATAGAAAACAATTTTACAAACAGAACTGCATTCATACCACTGCTATATGATGACGAAACGGCACAAATTATAGCGTAAGATGACTCATTGTGTCTTGAAGTAACAGTTGCGCCTGATAGAGTTCCTCGAAAATCTGCCATCGCAGGACACAACACAGAAATATCTACTTTAAGTTCCTTAACATCGTCCACAATTGCACACACTTCACGTACCGCAAAAAGACAAACAAAGCAACAGAAATACTTTGATAAGTATTTTGATTTGCAATATTTGTAGTATACTATATGAACTCTCTACTACATTGAAAGGTCTCACTTGAAAAGATTGTTGAACGGTGCTATATATCGAATAAAAAAACATTTATGCAAGATATATATTTATGTACAACTGAAGGTGCTACGTGGAAAAAATTGTCTACTTCACTTTAAGTAGTTTTGTCACCTGCAAATCTGCAAGATGAGTTGTATCTAAAAATTATTAATACATATTTAAAAATATATAATAAGCACCACAAAAAAATAAGGTATTGCTTTTCAGAAATCTATAATAAGCACCACAAAAAAATAAGGCATTGCTTCCAATCCTTTCGACAATAGAGATTATTAAAAGAAACAATATAAAATTTAAATTACAATCTTTATTGAAATATCTTTTTAAACAACAAATTATTATTTAGGCGTGCATATAATGACTATAATAGAGTAAATATATATATATCTATATATATATATATATTTATTATTTACTGAACACTTAAACATTTGATTAAGTTTGAACAATTTAAATTTTATCTATAAATATTTTAGAAATAAATTATGCTGTATATAAATTTAAGCATAAAATACAAAATGTAAACGTACATAAATAATATTATTTATTTTGATTGTAAATTCCCTAAACATGTTGTCAGCATCATATTCAATATTTCGTTTTTTATGTTTAAATGTTAATATAGGTATATGTGTATATTATACAATATATAACTTAGACTAAAACTTATTTAAATGCGATGCACCAAACTGGTGTTTCAATTTATATCAAATGTGAATTTAGTAAAATTTAGAAATCAAATTTCATAAAGAATAAATAAATTAACCCGACACCGTTGAAAACATTGTGCAACAATTTTATTAATTAATAATTTTAATTAATTTTAGATTATGTAAAAAACTAAAAACTAAATAAAGATATAATAGAGTAAAGGCAACGTTCGAATGTATGTATAACTTTTTACAATACAATATATAAAAAAAATTTTTATCGTTGTTTTTTTTAGCAATATATGTGATATTATTATACAATGTTATAACGAATTTTTTTTTAAATTAATTTGGGAAAAAATTTTATAATTATTTGGACCCATAAATTACTTTTAACAGTTTTCACACTTTTCCTAGTTCTAAATAACAATTTTTGCATTGTATCTTCACTAACATTGTATGTTTATCCAAAAATATTTAATATCAAATTTACATTTAAGTACAATTCATTTCACAACAAATATTTTGATATCTTCTCTTTATAATCTCAATATTTTAAGCTGAATAATGTTTTATATATGTATGAATGCTCTTATAAGTGTATAAATTCTTTAAATATTTTTTATTTTTTATAAATAGTTTTATTGGAATGTAATCATGTAGTTTTTAATCATGTTGAATAAAGCTTAATATGCTATAATTTTTGTTGTTTAGTTTACTTGCTATTAACCAAATTTAAGAACTCTTCCCGGGTTTTAGGATCATCTCTGAATACTCCTAACATCGTAGATGTTACAGTTTTACTGTTGATTTTTTGTACTCCGCGCATAACCATACACATATGTCTGTAAAATATAGATCAGTTAGTGTGATACTAATTGTTAATATATAAAATTATATACAAAACAAGTTTCAATCCTAATCATAATAATAATAGATATGTTCCACGAGCTACTCGTAGTAAAACTCAAATAAAACACAAGTAAAGTACAAACTGAGAGCGTTACACAAACAGAGTGCCAAATTACGCTCTTTACACAGTTTTCATGGAACAGTTTTGTGTGAACTCTGGTGAGAACACCAGTGCCGCGCAAATAAACAATACAAAAATTTAAATTTAAATCAAAACAACTGATTCACACATCAACACAAATTTTATTTGAAATAAAATGTACGAGTAAATTCTGTGTAACATTTTCAAATTTCGACAGGGATGTTACGATCTCTAAGATGCTCTCAATTACTCGAAAATTTGCTGGTGAAACGCACTTGATAACTGGTACTTGTTACTCTAAGCAAAGAACCATATGGGGAGGTCAATAAGAAAAGAAAAGAAAGATTATTGAATAATGGAATTCCTTAAGTGTGATGGACCAATCACGATTATGATAGAAAATCATGTTCGAAAATCATGAAAAGCATGTTCTGATAGAAAATTAGATATTGAACAGTACTTGAATCGGTATGGAATGTCGTTTTTGTTTTTGATTATTTGATGGAATGAAGTTTTTTTGTTTTTGTTGTTATTCGTCTTTTATGTGGAGAATTTTAAGTTCTTTACCCACTCTGCCACACATCTTGGCTATTATATACCTAAGGATATCGATATATCTAGATTTCTGAGGAACCTAGTTCTTTAGGCAATAAGAAATGTAAGTATTTGGCATTTTCAAGAAGTGTTTGTCAATCGATTTTTGTAGGATGTATTTATAAAGTTGAATTTAATTTGAAAACAAGTATAGTTAGCTGAAGTATTTGGTCTTTATAAACTCTAGTTAGACAAATCTAAGAAGCTAGAATAGAATAACATGTATTTAATAAAAAATGATGTAAAATATAGTTCACACTTACACTCCTTCAACAACAACAGCCACACCAGCCGGTTGTACAGCTTGCGTTACGGCGACTGCAATTTGCTTGGTTAAACGTTCCTGCACTTGCAAGCGCCTTGAAAATATTTCCACAATTCTGTAAAATAAAAATTTATTATTGTTGTACTTATATAAAAAATTTTAAAGTAAAAACAAAAGTAAAATATATTACCTGGCCAATTTGCTTAAGCCCAAAATTTTATTGCATGGCAAATACCCAATGGAAACTTTACCATAAAATGGCACCAAGTGATGTTCGCACATAGAAAACATTTCAATATCCTTAACAACCACCATCTCATCGTGATCTTCATCAAATACTGCACCATTAAGCACATCTAAAATTATTTTAAAAAAATTGAATATTTAATAAAAAATTCTGCATTATGGTAAATAATTACATTTTAAATGATTGTAAAAATATTACTAATAAATAATAACATTTAGCAGAAGTTGTGAAAACCCCCAGGAAAAAGAAACCATAATACATTTTCTCTGTGAATGCCCGGTTTTGGTGTGCAGGAAGATACTTCTTTGATAGTTTATCAGACTATTCATAGGTAAAGACGAAAGACCTATTAAATTATCTAAATTCAGGGGTGGATTTAGTCTCTACTCTTCTATACTAGGGTTCTTGCGAGGAAGGTGATAGCAAAACGGCGAAAAATCGCTAATGGAGGTATATGGAAGTTATCTAATGGCCTGCCACTTTAACCAACCAACCATAACTTTTAAATCATCTATTAATATTATTAATCAACTAAAAATGCTAAAGAAGGTGTTAATTGGACTGTTGAATTAATTTCGAGGAATATAAATACACTTATTTACATAAAAAAAAATTTATTCAATTAAAGAAAGTATATATACGTTCATTTAAAAATTTCTTTCATTAAAATTTTTTTTTCAATAGATTGACTAAAATGTATTTACAATTAAAAAATAGAAAAATTTATAGTGGCGCCAATTTAAATAAGTAGAATTCTCGACATCAAACGTTTCATTTATCTTGTAGCAATAATAGTAATGGACTAAGAATTTTTCCTATTCATCACAAATTCAAATACGTTAATATATTTTGCTGGTATCTTAAGAACGAATACAAATAAAAATAGCATAAATACAAAAATGTGAGAAAAAGAATAGAATAAGCATAATGAAGTTAGTCCATTATTACGCCATTCATCCTTAAAGTATGCAACAAAGTCGAAAGCATTCTAAGAAATCACTTCACTAGGACATTTGAGCACGTAAGCACAGCATACGTCGGGGTCGGGGTTGCAAAATGAAAATACTGTAAAAGCTTTAGCTACTCAACATTCTTCAAGTGTGAATGTATGCGTTTGACATTTGAAGTTCACAGTTAATTTTATTGCACCCATTTTAACAATGGCGAAAGTCGACAACCGGAAAGTCGTATTGTATAATTCTGTGGGTGTAAAAATATGTTAGTAGGTTTCTACTATGCATCAATAAATGTATGTTAGCGGTAGATACACAACGGAGAGCAACTTGTTACTTTTCTTCTATGAGAAATGTGAACGTTTAAATGTGTAATCAATAAATTCTGCTGCGGAGACAGAATATTTTTTCAAATGTATTTATTAATTCAGTATTTATTATATAATAGTTTATGATTTAATGTCAAAGGATTAAGAATAGAATTTAAAACAAATAATTGTCTATATAATTGTATTCAATGCTCCAGCGAAAAAGGTGTTTGAAGCAGTAATCTCTCTAGACGTAGAGATAGACCGTGTCTCCGGTGGTGTTCTCAAGTTGAGGGAGTACTAACTGAATTTGATGTACGAGAATGAAGAACGAGAAAGTAAGTAATAGTATTCGTTGGGAATGTAAGAATGTAATTTCTTTTTTGAAAACACGGGATCGATATTAACATTGCTTGTACCACAAAAATAAGTGGTGGGAAGTTTGTAATTGTTATTGATAATAATTAGTTTGTGACTTTTTGAGAACAATTTGGTTTTCTCTAGAAATGTCTTAGGTCTTATGGAATCTACACATCTTCTTGGTAAATAGTTTTAAGTGATCTATAATTCTCATTAGATACGTATAGTATGTATATATTTTTTGAATATCATTACTTTAAATGGCTATGAATACAAATATCATTCACAACACGTACTCTCTAACTTTATAAAGGTGCAATTGTTGTGGTTGTTGTTGCAATCTGGTAGGACCTAATGCAAGAAACATAAATGAATTTTGAGATGAATATATGGGTTAGGAAAAAGTGTGAAATGGGTTGACGGTAAAAGGAGAAAATAATGGTCATTTGGGATGAGAGAAGGTTGGTAAAAAGCTATTCTTCCCAAATCATTTCAATTGGGACTAAGCATAAATCTATAAGATTGATAGAAGCATATGTATTTG
>NC_051847.1:9953317-9960534 GCF_002237135.1 Teleopsis dalmanni
AAAAGGTGCCACTTAGTGTTAGTCTAACCATACCCTAAAAAAATTGTTATATTTTTAATCATTTGCGAACATCTCTCAATGTCTTAATTAATGTTAAATGAATACAACTGGAATTAGTTAATTTAAAAATTAAAGACCTTTCAATATGCAAGACTAGAAAGTTAACTTAATTATTTATTTAAATTTTATCAAATAATGTCAAATTAATTTAAAATAATAACACACAAAATATTAACGAAAAGCAGACAGAAATCTATAGGCTGCCATCATCGAATATGAGATAACGGAGATGAATCTGAGATAATATGCAAACAAAATATTTGCAGTATTACAAAGAAAATACACCGTAGAAATGTCTACAGTTCCATTAATATTATGTTAAATAATATAATAAAATAGTTTGTAATAAAATATATGTTGATCCGAAAATGCTAACTATTCCGTTATTTAGCTAGCTGGCGGATGAAGTTTTCTTGACACCCAAGAGTAACCTATTTTATTCTATTTAGCTACTATGTGTAAGGTGCAGGTACTCTTAGCATTTTAATTTCTACACTATATATTGAATCGACATGGATGATAATTAAATCATTCACACATATTATTATTTTTCTGTATTTCTGAGTCATTTTTATTTAACAATTTAAAGTAGTATATGTGATAAAATATGCTAAAAAAATATAAATAAAGCAAAAAGTAATGTAAATGTGTGTAATATTTTTGATATCGGATCACATTACTGAACAATTGACTTCTTATTGTAGATGTACTTAATTCTAATAAGATGATGAATATTAGCATACATGTAATACTCTTGTAGGTAAATATTAAGCAAAAGCATAGCAATAATATTCATCATTATCCGTGACTAATAGTTCATGTTGGAGATAAGCCTGTTTAACAACAGTCTTTCATTCTTCTCTGTTTTAGAACATCAAATATTAAGCTGATAAATGATTAAGTACATCTTAAAGCAAAGTATTAATAAATTTGTGGAGTTTATTGACTTAAGTTATGAAAAATGGATCTATTAAATCTTACATGCTCTTAAAACAATGTGTAGGGTGCTAAGGCGGCAATGACAGTTAAAAAATAAATAAATAAATATATATATATATATATATACATATATATATATACATAAAAATTATTCAATAAAAATTTCAATTTTATGATTTGATATGTATAATCAAATTTTTAAAAATTAATAAATAAAAATAAGCAATGTAATATTAATGCATCGTTTCAAAAAAAAACCGCGTAAAGTGGTATTCAAGCGCCGAGGTGATCATTTCGCTGTTTGACTTAACATTTTTTAGGTTTTTTCATATTAAAAAAGTAAATAATTTCTGTAAAAAACTACTTATGACTGACTTGTGTTATTTTGTGATTTCCGTCAATAGAGACAACTTTTCAAATTTTAAATATTTAATTAACACTACAGCGACTTAAATTTTAACACCTGTTCTGATTTTTATTTTTTATTTATATATACTAATTTTATTTTTTATTTTTTTTTTAACCCTATATTTAACTGAACATTTATCCATTTGCTTAATTAGCATACGCGATAGTGACTTGCAAAAATTTGTTACTCACTTATGCATAATACGGCGGCTTTACGACTTTTTAATTTATTTATAGAGCACTTCCATTATATGTGAACATGAGTTCGCAACTTAGGCTTAAAGAGAGCAAAAATCTTTACAAAAGTCGTGTACTTAATACGGTGCTTCCTTTATGTTGACGCCAGCAATGATTGCAGTTCAAATTTACGGGAATGAATCATTATCTGAGGAATTCCCTAACTTGTTGCTAATTTAACTTGGAATTGCCGTCAAACAAGTCCATGTCAAATTAAACAATACTAAAAACTAAATTAAATAAAAAACAAGTTGTTGTACGTAAAAGCGATAAAATAAAAAATCCCTGCAAAATATGGTATATTCTGAATTCCAGCACACAAGATTTTCCAAAAAAGTAAATGAATTACTTTCGCATTAATTTTAAGTTGCTATCACAATTACTTAATCTATTTACTTAATAATTAAATGGATAAACAAATTCAGATTTTTTAAATTAGTGCACTTAATGTGTACTTTATTGTAAGTGTAATATGTAAATTTTTGATGTATTTATATTTAAATACCTATATTATAAGGGATATAGGAATAAAAATAAATGGGGTACCAGCTCCCAACGAAGCGGAGCACTGCGACCATAGTTGATCTGAAGAAGAATACCTTACCATAACTGTAGGGATAAACCAGCTCTTTAGCCTTTATCAATCAAAGACCTAGTTGTAGACCAACTTAATCCACAATATGGTTTCGGTTTACAGATTTGAATGGGAGATACTGACCTTGCAAGATATTATAGTGGATATATATAAACTACTTATGGATGATAAACAATAACCAACTGAACTATCCCTGAGCAAATGCACACAATTCCACTCAATTCCATCATGAAAAGCTACAAACTGACAAACCTGGCAGACATCACAATAATAGATCTTAAAATAGTTATCAAACACCTAAGCTAACTTATCGTCTTAAATCTTACCTTCTGACATTGCAATTATATATCTCAAAATAATTATCAAACACATAAGCTGACTTTCTTCTTAAATTTTATCTACTGAAGTGTGGTAAGAAAGGCCTTTATACGCTAATAGAACAGAATATGAAACTCTACCACCACTAAAACTAACTAGCTATAAGACAAATAATTCTTATGATTAGTTAGTTTAGTTGAAGAACACGTATTTATATAAGTATCGACACTATCACTATGCCACTTGTGTTGTTTTCAAGTTATAAGAAAAAGGCAAGCTTCACTAAACACAGTTTCTATTATAATTCCATGCACCCATAATTCCTAGTTCAACCATATCCTCTCATTTGTCAGTGGCATTTTTTGTTTCCTGTTACAGTTAATATTATTGCTTCTATTGTTCTTGTAATATATGAGTGCGTATATGCTCATATACAAATTCAAGTAAATTTCAAGTTTACCGATAAATATTTGAATTGATTTTAATTGATCTTATGTCCATTTTCAATGTCTGACTTCATTGCTTTACTAAAAAATAGAAAAAAAAAATTTTTTAATTATTTTTGTTGTAATTATTTCGGTTCCACATGAACTTGGTTTGGGTACTTATCTAGAATACCTATCAAGTTAATGTGGAAAAAATTTTCTAACATTTTCTCTAAACCTTTACAATCAAGATATTGTTGAAATATTTTTTTTTTAATCTTACATGTACCTTCATTAAATGATGATAAAATCATCATCAAAAAACATATATATGTATGTATACATATGTACAATAACTTATATACTATGCAATACTATGAAACAAATTTTTTTCGTATTCCAATAAAGTTTGGTGTAAAACTTTGTAATATTTTCACTCTTCTCGAAACTAATAGTATCAATAACTTCTTCCTTAAAAATTTCTGAATTTGTTTGTTAAGAAATCTGGCTAACAATAAATTATGCTTATCCAAACACATATGTAAGTACATACATAGTATATCTATACCAAAAGCATACAAATATATTCATTCAACTTTGTTCACGATGTGAGATTATAACTCCATATCTCATATCTGTTCATTTTATGAGAGTTCTATGACTAACCGTTAGTTATTCTTGTAGTGCAATCAGCACAAATCAGTTTTGAGGACCTTTGTTAGATGATTGAACAAATTTTCAATGTCACATGTCACAAGCAGTTGTTGTTTGTCAATGAAATCATTTCTTTATTGATTTAATTTTATTGGCATATTTTTGGAAATTTAAAAGTGTGTTTAATGGAGTAAATACTACAATGTATTAGCTACTTTATTTGATCTCTAAATATAATTAAGAGTAAATAAAATAAAAATTAAGTAATATTTATTATTTAATTGAAAGTACAGATTACCAAAATAAACGAAAAAGACATTACTTTGTGATTTTGAAGACTAATTGTCAAAAAAGCAAATCTTGCAATATATTTGATTTTTACGGATGACAATCTTTAAAAGATTTGTCTTAAAATTAGTAAAGTCTTCACTTCACATTGAACATGTCAATTTACTACTTCGTATCATAAACAAGTCGATATTTGTTGCTACAGAGCAGACATCTATGAGATTGAATATAAAAGTGAGATTACCATAATCCACACCGAAACAGTAACTTTTCGAAGTCATATTTTCCTAACAATAAACTTCTCAAGAATTCTCCGAGTCTAATTGTGGTGAGAATAAATGCACCTGCTAAATACTTACCTACTGCTACGTACGTTAACTCCCAATATAGCGCTACTTCTTAAAATGTAATTCATCTGTTTTCTTATCCAAATACATATGCTTCTATCAATCTTATAGATTTATGCTTAGTCCCAATTGAAATGATTTGGGAAGAATAGCTTTTTACCAACCTTCTCTCATCCCAAATGACCATTATTTTCTCCTTTTACCGTCAACCCATTTCACACTTTTTCCTAACCCATATATTCATCTCAAAATTCATTTATGTTTCTTGCATTAGGTCCTACCAGATTGCAACAACAACCACAACAATTGCACCTTTATAAAGTTAGAGAGTACGTGTTGTGAATGATATTTGTATTCATAGCCATTTAAAGTAATGATATTCAAAAAATATATACATACTATACGTATCTAATGAGAATTATAGATCACTTAAAACTATTTACCAAGAAGATGTGTAGATTCCATAAGACCTAAGACATTTCTAGAGAAAACCAAATTGTTCTCAAAAAGTCACAAACTAATTATTATCAATAACAATTACAAACTTCCCACCACTTATTTTTGTGGTACAAGCAATGTTAATATCGATCCCGTGTTTTCAAAAAAGAAATTACATTCTTACATTCCCAACGAATACTATTACTTACTTTCTCGTTCTTCATTCTCGTACATCAAATTCAGTTAGTACTCCCTCAACTTGAGAACACCACCGGAGACACGGTCTATCTCTACGTCTAGAGAGATTACTGCTTCAAACACCTTTTTCGCTGGAGCATTGAATACGATTATATAGACAATTATTTGTTTTAAATTCTATTCTTAATCCTTTGACATTAAATCATAAACTATTATATAATAAATACTGAATTAATAAATACATTTGAAAAAATATTCTGTCTCCGAAGAAGAATTTATTGATTACACATTTAAACGTTAACATTTCTTATAGAATAAAAGTAACAAGTTGCTCTCCGTTGTGTATCTACCGCTAACATACATTTATTGATGCATAGTAGAAACCTACTAACATATTTTTACACCCACAGAATTATACAATACGACTTTCCGGTTGTCGACTTTCGCCATTGTTAAAATGAGTGCAATAAAATTAACTGTGAACTTCAAATGTCAAACGCACACATTCACACTTGAAGAATGTTGAGTAGCTAAAGCTTTTACAGTATTTTCATTTTACTACCCCGACCCCGACCTATGCTGTGCTTACGTGCTCAAATGTCCTAGTGAAGTGATTTCTTAGAATGCTTTCGACTTTGTTGCATACTTTAAGGATGAATGGCGTAATAATGGACTAACTTCATTATGCTTATTCTATTCTTCTTCTCGCATTTTTGTATTTATGCTATTTTTATTTGTATTCGTTCTTAAGATACCAGCAGAATATATTAACGTATTTGAATTTGTGATGAATAGGAAAAATTCTTAGTCCATTACTATTATTGCTACAAGATAAATGAAACGTTTGATGTCGAGAATTCTACTTATTTAAATTGGCGCCACTATAAATTTTTCTATTTTTTAATTGTAAATACATTTTAGTCAATCTATTGAAAAAAAAATTTTAATGAAAGAAATTTTTAAATGAACGTATATATACTTTCTTTAATTGAATAAATTTTTTTTTAAGTAAATAAGTATATTTATATTCCTCGAAATTAATTCAACAGTCCAATTAACACCTTCTTTAGCATTTTTAGTAGATTAATAATATTAATAGATGATTTAAAAGTATTGGTTGGTGGCATGTCATTAGATAACTTCCATATACCTCCATTAGCAATTTTTCGCCGTTTTGCTATCACCTTCCTCGCAAGAACCCTAGTATAGAAAAGTAGAGACTTAATCCACCCCTGAATTAAGATAATTTAATAGGTCTTTCGCGTCTTTACCTATGAATAGTCTGATAAACTATCAAAGAAGTATCTTCCTGCACACTAAAACCGGGCATTCACAGAGAAAATGTATTATGGTTTCTTTTTCCTGCGGGTTTCCACAACTTCTGCTAAATGTTATTATTTATTAGTAATATTTTTACAATCATTTAAAATGTAATTATTTACCATGATGCAGAATTTTTTATTAAATATTCAATTCTTTTAAAATAATTTTAGATGTGCTTAATGGTGCAGTATTTGATGAAGATCACGATGAGATGGTGGTTGTTAAGGATATTGAAATGTTTTCTATGTGCGAACATCACTTGGTGCCATTTTATGGTAAAGTTTCCATTGGGTATTTGCCATGCAATAAAATTTTGGGCTTAAGCAAATTGGCCAGGTAATATATTTTACTTTTGTTTTTACTTTAAAATTTTTTATATAAGTACAACAATAATAAATTTTTATTTTACAGAATTGTGGAAATATTTTCAAGGCGCTTGCAAGTGCAGGAACGTTTAACCAAGCAAATTGCAGTCGCCGTAACGCAAGCTGTACAACCGGCTGGTGTGGCTGTTGTTGTTGAAGGAGTGTAAGTGTGAACTATATTTTACATCATTTTTTATTAAATACATGTTATTCTATTCTAGCTTCTTAGATTTGTCTAACTAGAGTTTATAAAGACCAAATACTTCAGCTAACTATACTTGTTTTCAAATTAAATTCAACTTTATAAATACATCCTACAAAAATCGATTGACAAACACTTCTTGAAAATGCCAAATACTTACATTTCTTATTGCCTAAAGAACTAGGTTCCTCAGAAATCTAGATATATCGATATCCTTAGGTATATAATAGCCAAGATGTGTGGCAGAGTGGGTAAAGAACTTAAAATTCTCCACATAAAAGACGAATAACAACAAAAACAAAAAAACTTCATTCCATCAAATAATCAAAAACAAAAACGACATTCCATACCGATTCAAGTACTGTTCAATATCTAATTTTCTATCAGAACATGCTTTTCATGATTTTCGAACATGATTTT
>NC_051847.1:9960634-9967004 GCF_002237135.1 Teleopsis dalmanni
TAGGAATTCAATTCAACTCAGACTGCAGATACTGTAGAGAAGAGAGAGAAATTGCATACCATGTGCTTGGGGAGTGCTCGGCACTGATGCACAAGCGGAAGAGACACCTCAGAGGGTATTTCATGGAATATATAAACCTTAGACTAGAAAAGATAGGCTCTATACTATCTTTCATTTAAGAAATCGGACTTGAAGAAACACAATAATCCGACTAAGTGACACAATAGATCTTTTAGGCCGCAGTACACTATCCCTTCTTTTGAACAATCTATGCTTTAATCTAAATCACTATTTTCTATTGTACTACTTATTTAGCAACGCGCAAGAAATTTATGATTGTGTTAATTTAAAATAGAAGTGACGTTTTATAATTTAAATTACTTTCTGAACTTTTCCAAACTCCAAACTGAATATTTAAACTGCATATGTACGTCTGCGTTCTTCAATCAAATTTTTCTACATAATATTCCGCCGCATTAAAAATCATATTAAAGAAGTTCTATTATTTATGATTAAATTCAAGCAAAAATAATTTTCTTAACACAATTTGGATAGAATCATAGAAAAATTATATATATTAATTAATATAATAATTATGTCAACAGAATTTAAATTTTACAGTTCAGTTTTAATTTACATAATGAAAATTGTTTTATATGCCACTATCAGATCAGTACAGCTTAAAGCAAATATTAAAAAATAAAAATAAAAAAAAAAATTCTGCTACTACTTCCTGTGCATTTAATAATTACAGGGATTGGCTAAATTTTCCCTAAAGCGGAAATTATACGACAAACCAAAGAAAAACAATACATGAACACACCATAATTTACAACTACATAGGTATACTTATTATACAGGATAATTATATTGATATTTATTTTAATAATAGTAAATATAATAATGCAAATGAAAATAAGTCATGCAAACATGTGAACTCAGTTAGTAAGAAACATTCTAAACGATGAAAAAAAAAAAAAATTATGAAATTTAAATGAATTTTTTTTTTACCCATAAAAAGGCAAACTAAAATGTGTAACTACAAAATTATCGGGAAAAAAAGGAATGAGCGAAGCGGATTTTTAAGGCACAAATGTCGCCATCGGCTTTTATTATATTTCTTTGTTAACTACAAATGCCAGGACGATTGAAATCCATCAAACGCTTAACATGTGCCCGTAATATAAGCAAGCAAAAGCTTCAAAATACAAGTTCAACGACATTACACACCCTTAAGGCCATGACACGCGATGGAGGATCCAACGGACACCCACTCTAAACTATAACAGTCAGTGCAACCGCTAACTAAATAATTCACCACGTTTTTAACTCACCCTACCCTTTTTATGAAAGCGAACAGAGACAACAAACAATTACTACATAAACAACAAAAATACAAGTGAGTTGAATACGTTTATTGCATTCATTGCAGAACTCACGTTAAGGGCTCAAGGGTGCTGGCTGGCACTAGTGTTAGTCTAGTAGTACCGGTTTTTCCAGTTTTCTTGTGCTTTATTTGTGAGCAATTGCACTTGGCTGAATAACTCATTTGAGTTTCTTGTTTTATGCTCTTTTTGTTGTTGTCTTAAATTGTTTAAGTGCTTTTTTGTTTTTAATATTGAATATTATATTAACGTTTTTATATAACGTTGCTAGGCAAAGTTGAAAACAACTACCCATTCATCCACTTTTATATTTCTGCACGTCCCCCAACCTAGAATTCCTTTTAACAAAATTGAGTGACTGAATCTATACGACTATAAATAGACCAGGAAAAATTAAGTTGAAATTGGCGCCACAAGTTTGCCTACAGTCCCCATTTTATTACACCACGAATATTTTTGGCGCGACAAAATAGGAAATTGTGAGCTGGAGTCCAATAGGTGGGAGAAAGCAAAGAAATCAAATGAAATTTCTGTTTCTGCACATTTATATTCGTATATTTTCATGCATAGAAGGCAAGTAGTAGAAAACACTAAGAGTACTTTTTATAAAATTACAGGACGTGACGTCACCCTAATTTTATTTCAGTACGGGAAAATATGCTGATGTCATTAATCATTAACATTTGTTTGTAATTTTTATTTAAGTAATTAAATTATAATTTTCCTAATCAATGTTATTTATATTGAAATATAATATATTTTATAGTAAGATACTAAAATAGATAATTTTTAAAATAGAAAAAAAAATACTGAAAAAAATTTATATTTGAGTGAGGTGCGTCAAATATTTAAAATAACGAAGCTATTCGAAGCTGTAGAAAACTATATATGTATATTTTTATTTATTTTCCAACAAAAAGATAATTTGAATTGAATTTACATTGCAATAAAAGTAGTAAAAAAAAAAACCAAGTATTTTATTTCGAAGTATATGTATATTTAAAAGTCCTTCTCTTCAGACCGTAAATAATATTATTTGTTCAATAGTTGAATAAAAAATCAAGTACTATAAATTCAATGAATTAACTTATTTTTAATATCAACAGTTAAATTTTTATTGCTTTAAGAAAACACTAACTTCATATATTTTCCTATGGAAAATGAAGTCGCTCTTTTAGTATAATTTAATAATAAAGTCTTTATTTCCTGAGGTTTTATGAAATTATTTTTATTTTAAGATTTTTATGTTGAGAATCAGAAAAATATTATTTGTAACTTTAAAACTTTATACATTTCATCTTCATTTAATTTTATTTATTTATTTTATTTTAATTTTTGACGTTTCTTTTACGAATTGTATACTGTATGTATTATCTCAAAGAGCTTAACCGTGTCTCGTCAGGAAATCCATTATAATTCGAATTATCTAAATAATTCATGATATAGAAACTATATGTCCATAATATTTATTTTTAAATTAATCATATAATTTTTTTCCGTAAATAATATATTAAAAAATAATTTAGGAACATATACATACTATCATACAAATTTAAGTAATTCAAATTATAGTGGAAGATGTAATTACGAACACTACAAAAACTTGATGTATATACCTATCTATGCAATACAATTATTTAATTTTCCCAAATGATAAAATTTAAATAAAATTTAGAGCTTAAAATTAAATTTGTTTCTCTATATATTATGCGTGTTTTGTTTCAAGTGACTGTGCCAATTACATTTTCCACACGTTCCTATAATCTACTGCTTTTGCTTCTATCAAAATATATTGCCAGCGTTGCCAATATTTTTCAAAATAAATGCGTATATTTCTTTCAAGCACAAACGCATATGTGCTCCAAATCAAACATGCCTAATAATAATTAATATAATAATGTGTTCCTTAATAATTAAATGTAATTCAACCGCAATAGTAATGTCTAATTAAATTTATGTATTTATCTTATAATAAATTTAGCAAAAACGAGCTTTATATTGCAGTACGCACTACATGTTAAGAAACCTACAGGAGTGAAGATAGCTTGGCACACTTTATTTGTATAATAAAGAAATGCAAAGCAATTTGCATATATGTATGTATAATGCCTGAACTCAATCAATCACAATGTAAGAGGAGATGACAATAATGACAATAAAATCAAGAAAATGTTCTATACGTTATTACTTTGTGTTTTATAAATTGAAATTAAAGAGAGAGAAAAAAAAGAAGAAACCACTGTACTGATTTTGGACGATGAATGGATCCACAACGATCAGCAGTCACACTTCATAATGAAAAATACAAAATGTATTTAAATCACGTAAGCAATAAAATATGCAAAAGCAGGCGGCACACTTCCAGAAAAGTATACTAAAAAATCCGCAAATAAATAAAATTTATAAAAAGGTGCGTCTTGACAAAGTAGCGGAAACTACCATTCCTTTGTTGATATTTGTCAAAAGACTAACTTTATGCAAATTTACAAGATTGTCAAGCAGTAAAAGTGAAAATTATTATTTAACATTTTATATATTTGTTTTCAAATAAACTTATTATCAGTTATTATGCAAATTTTATGCGTCGAATTAAAGAGAACAACATATTAGTCGAATTATGACTACTGAGATAAAAACAAATTTAGAGAGTGCAGAGTAAATAGACGAGTATCTGAACCACTCCCAAATTTTGAACAATTCATTTGTAAAACACTTTAAGCATGTGATTTTTCATTAGAGAGAATATGTGATGTAGATACAAAAAAATAGACGACCACATAAATTTAACAACATTAAAAAAGCGAAGACGGCGTACAGACATTTGATATGATGAAGAAACTATGCTGCTGTCTACGAAATGTCTAAGTTCATTTCTTTGTAAAGCAAAACAAAAAACAGATAAAACCAGAAAAAAAAGGTAAATAAAATTTTTAATCTTGTCAATTTTTGACATTAAAAAGTTTAAGCCTCCGAAAAAATATTCTTATCTAATAGATACGAATAAAAATTAAAGCTACTTTTATGTCATTTTTATGTACAAATAAATAGGTATACAAACAATCTTCAAATTTACATAAAATTAGCATTAATTTTTTTTCCAACAAGATAAAGCTACAACCTCCAAAACTGCACACATTTCTTTCATATCCACTATAATTAAACTATTTTCTGCAATTTAGTTTTTAATACCTTTTAGATGTTTTGTAACGTCGTTAGGTTTTTTGTTAGCCATGTTTCCCTAAGGATAGTAGAATTACACCAGTTTTAACACCATTGAGCAATAAACTATTACAGAATGGCTGCTAAGCATTTTGGATTTTACTCATTACTACCACAAAAATGTGTAGATATAAAAAATAGATCACAAAAACATGTTGAACAAAATAAAAACATTAAGAAACAATCTCTAAAACCAAGAAAAGGATAGGTCAGATCAGGCTAAGTGCCGTATATTCTAAAATTATAGTTCTATTAAGTCAGTAAGAAAAGATACACCAAAGTCGTTAGCCGACATTATCATTAAATAATAATAGTAAATGTTATTGTATTTAAGATGTGTGCGTTATTAGAGAAACTAAAGATATAGTTTCTTTAAAAATCATGAACAAAATACAGTCTCTCTCAACACTGGCACCACAAAAAAACATGGGAGATTTTTTAGTTTAAGATCTTTTGCGTTTTTGTCTCTACATGACCTCTTAACAGTAATAAGTATACACGTACTACCTAACAATACATCGAAAATATTTTAATGCTATTTATAAATGCAAAATTAAAAAAAATATGAATATACCTATATTTCTCTTACTTTCTGAGAATGTTTCCTTTTTTATTTTGTAGTTCTATGGCTAAGTGTTTTTTTACTGCTTATTTATAAAGTTGAAGTTTAAAATTCAAAAGTCATGGTCAGCAAAATAAAAAACAAAAGGTATTATTATTTCAATTATAAAAGTTCATTTACCTTTTTTAGCGTTGAATACAAGATATTTTCGAATAAATAAAACAAAAAAAACAACATTTACACATATATTAATGACAAACAGAAGACTTACGAATATATACAAATATTTTATTAAACAATTAAAGTGCAATACTTCAATTTAAAAAAATAAAATTTTAATATAAGAGCAAAGATTGTTTTTTTATTTCAAAGTTGACTCAATAAAAGCTTAATTAATTTAATAAACATAATATCGGTTTGCAACTTTTAAGCCCGATATCTCAAAAACCGATATCGTAGGACAAAAATTTGCTTATATATTTATATTAACTAAAAGCCTTTATCAATTTACATCGTCGGAAAAACAAAATTTTCTCCTTATTTCATTTTTTCAATTGTTATAAATAATATAAATGTTTATTTATAGTAAATCGAGAATTATATTTTTCAAAAGGAACTCAAATTAATAATAATTTTAGTTTTTTTGCTTTGTTAAATTAATCAATTAAATTGCTTATACCTAAATTACAATAAAACACACATAGATAGCTTTAAATGGTTTAACTTAATAAAAGTAAAATATAAAAATACACAAATCTTTATAAGTATTGTACTTGAAATATATTTTTTTGCAATTAAGTTCTGTTCCAATAGGTCAGTGTAAACACAATCCTCAAATTACTTCATTTCATGCTCTAATGGAAGAAACACTCCACGAACTATACAAATGCGAAAATGATATCATTTTGCAAATATATAAGAAAAAAAGTAAGTAAGTAAAACACTGAATATGCTTTATAAATAAAACCAAAAGGAAACAGATACTTAATTTCGACATACGTACTCATTTTTCATATCTTTCTTATGTATTTATATATCAGCCGGTGTAAGAACTTAGTTACTTTAAACTAAATGTGGTTCACATACAAGTATAGTTGCGTATCAGAGGTCAAATATTAATTGAATTAAGGTGGAGACAAATATTTTTTAAAAATTTCTTAAGCAAATTGGCTTCAATAAGCAAGAGAATAAATTATTATGGTAT